>NC_060233.1:16321036-16640536 GCF_021155775.2 Neodiprion pinetum
AGGAATACTCTTTGGGGGGGTGGTTTTTGTGATTAATGCAACCGAATGCTACCCAAACGAATAAGCTCCTCAATTTTGCTCAGGAAGAGCTTTGCAATATTAGGTAAATATGACGAACCGAAGCAAAATAGTACCAATTTAGTGGGAATTTGGTTGCACGTGTATATGAGTAGTTCACCCCCTATGTGACATTATTTCGAGAAACGCGAAAGCGCATGTCTCCTACTCTTTTCTGCTCCGTTAAATGCAATTTATTGCGTTCAAACATGAGCAATAGTTTTTTAGTTTTTTACCATTCAACCCCGTCGTGATCGGACAGAATGCATTTTCCATTATTCGCCATGAGAATTATCCTTCAATTGATTTCATTCAAATATCTCATCTGGAAGCATGGGAAACGGCGAAATGATCACCAGGGATGCCCAACTTTGGGGTTTGATTTCAGCCGTTTAAACCGTTTTGCCGCAGACACAAAAATACACGTGTCGCTTGGATTTCGACGAAGAATAACATATCCTAAAATAAACAAAATCGTAGAGGAACACCTCGGGCCCCTTCCTTGTTGGAAATAAGATTGCCTCGGATAAAATAAAGTTTATAATTTTCAAATCAATCATTTTGGGAAATCAAATGACGTAAAATTTTTATCAGTTCCTTGCATTGACTGAACAACTTGATTACGATTTTAAAACGAAATAAAGTTATTGTTTAAACTAAGAGCGTTTCTTGAGGTTCCTCAATCTTCGCTTTGCTATTAGTATTTTTCAATGGAACAAACTTCTGTCTGCTGACTTATGTTTTACACTCTGTTGCATCGTTTCATGCACGAAAGCTTATCAATGTCTAAAATTTGGATACTCAATAGATTGGGAGGAGTGAAGAAACATTTGCAGAATATTTTAAAAATAACAGAATGCCAAAATCAATATTAATCTTCATTTTCGTCACGACCAACTGTATTTACAAATGCGGATGTGTGATCAAAAATTCTGTTCACGCATTGGTGGCCATAAATTACGAGAGAATACGAAAATCGAGCCATTGGTAATGAAAAACATCGGACCAGAAAGTTATTTTACTGTTCTTATGCCATCGCTATTTTCAACCCAAAGTAAGCAAGAACGAATTAAATTCGCAACTTTACAAATAAGGAAGATGCTCACTCATTACATAATTTCTTTCGAACCGCACGTGCCGAAACAAATCAGTAATCAATAAATTTCTGATGTTTACGTAGCAGCTACATATTTGTTCAACGAATTTCATCCACGCGCTTACAGTTTTCGGAATTTATTAAATACGATTTCAGTATTCACGTAAATTGTGATATGAATTAAATTTAGTATCGAAATAAAATTTCGATATAAAAGTAATACATATTTTATATTCGTGAAGGTTTCGTAGAAACTGGAAAAAGTAGCGACACTGAACTTGCACCAGCCATCAATAAATTTTCAACTTGCGTTGTTATCATTCCAATGCATCGTAAAATGATTTTCACTTGCCTTGCCGATCCATTCCAACCACAACCAAACAATGTGATAAACGTACAGAATCGACGAGAAAAAATCACAGTTATCAGAACGCACTATACTGACATTCGCATTCACAAAGACATGTATTGCGTAAAAGAACACATTTTGAAGGAGAGTTAAATTCATGGAATTAAAACGGCTTTCGTCAGATTTTCGTGATCGTGAAGCAAAATTTTTCACGGTCATAGCCAGACGGCGAGCGGATATAAGACTATGGTTAAAGGTATATGATTTAATTGTGACTTCAATCCCTTTTTCATCTTTCAAGGAATTCGGGGACCCATTTGGCATTGAGAAAAATAACTCGAGCTGATGAATGAAAATAAAATCAGCATTTTTGATAGAAAAAAAAAAAAAAAAAAAACATTGGCGTAACATTTTCATAGAATTTTACAGTTTTGTAGTTCTCACAGGTGAAACGATTCGCAAAAACTTCAACTGTCTTACTAATCAGCAAGTTTTTACTTCTTCGGTGATTTCACTTCATTGCATGGCTGGAGTGGAAAACAGCAGGCTTCAGGCTTCGGTAATCGATCAAGTGACTAATTTGACTCAAGGCATTTCTCATCTGGGCTATTTTTAAATAAAATCTAGTGTTCCGGATCTGGCGAATATCTTTCAAAATTGAAAGCTTTGACTTTGTGAGATGTGCGCAGTACTGGATGCGGGAAGGAATCGTTTGTGTGGCGAACGTCTCTTTGCTCTTTACACGAGCGGGAGCAACGTATTTTGATGTGAAATAAGCTTATTAATTAATTAATAATAAAATTAATTATATCGGAATAAAACTGTATTGTATTAACAATTATGTATGGATATAGTAAATATTGTCACTCCGCTATAAATTGCGACAAATTCTATGTAGAACTGCTTTCCAAATCTGTCAAACAAGTTTCCGCATCGATGTAATAGTCTTTCACAGCCGTTGCGAAATTCACCACCGCAGTTGCGTTCAAGCAATTGAACACCTTGTAGGAAAAATCGCTGGACGTCTTGGCGAATTTGTTTTCCATTGCCGCGACGGTGTTTAATAACAAAGCCTCATGGGTGATGTTCGATCCAGCCTGGCGTGAATGGTAAAAAACATTCGTTTAATGTCACAATTGATCAGGCTAAAGTTTGTAACGTTATTGTAATGATGCGTCTTTAGAAATAGTCGTTGTTTTGCAACTCAAGGTCTACCTGAGATTTAGTAAACCGTTAATCATCAACGGCATGAACAAACACAGATTTTGTAAAATCAACTGCTTCAGTTATTCTAAAGTGAAAAATAGTAACTTGTTTCAACCTTCCGATACGTTGACGTAACTAACTTCAGCCTCGTCAAAATTATCAAGACAAATACGAACGATGAACATACTTCCGAATAATTCTAAGAACTGCAAATTTCAGTCACATTCTAAGAACAAGTTTGATAATGATCCAAAAAAAATAGATCTAAAACACTTTTTGGTTAACTATAAAACATTAAGCAGAATCTCTGACAGTAGGTACTAACGAATATTGAGGGTTTGAAACGTGTTGAGAAAAAAAATAAAATAAACAAATCAGAATGAAACAGGAAGCCAATCCTGCTGTATGTATGACTTACGCCTGTCACGTCGGTGTAGAAATTGAATATCGATTCATCGTCGGCCGCCGCGATCTTCCGTAACTTCAGCAGCAGAAAGTCTGCGGCTTCATCGACGTAGTCGCTGAACGTCTGGCAAGAGGACTCTGCACTGGACACGTAGCACTCGATGCAATCGCATATTTCGTCTACGAGAGCATCAGCCTTCGTGTACTCATCCGACCACGAGACATCGCACGTGTCGTAATTGACACTGGTGGAACTCACCAAGGTATTCCACTGCGCTTCGTACTGTTGGATGATGCAATTTTTTCAAATTACAGTCACGATTGAGAAATTCCGAATTTGAGAAGTTTCGAAAGCGCCGAATTCAGAATTTTTTGGAGGCGAAACTTGAAGTGAAGAAATCATACTTTGACGACAAGTCATCAAAGTTTCGAATGGTCCGAAACCCTGGGCTTAAAGTTCCGAGAGGAAAAAATGGCGAAAGGGCGTAACTCCGACAAGTCAAAGTTCCGAAAGTGCAAAAACGAGAAAATTTAAATATCCGAAATACCGAAATTCCGAATGATCGAAGATTTTCTGTCTTGGCGGAATTTCACCACTTTGATCTTTCGTCGTTTTGGATTATCGATATTTTTACGTCCGTAATCCTGGTAGTTCTGTTTTTTATTTCGAAATTTCACTCCATAGAAACTTTATTTTTCGGAATTCTGCTCTATCGGAACTTTGCTCTGACGTTATTGAATTTTCGGAATCTTGCATTTCGGAACTTTGAGCCGTCGGGTTTCCGACCATTCGAAACTTTGTTGTCTCGTAAAAGTCCGACTTCATTACTTCAAATTTCGGAATTAGGGCGCTTTCGAAACTTTAACCCCGCCCCTTCTTTTCCATATTTTCAGGTTATGGTCGCCTTACCTTGCTGACCATTCCTACCACAGTTCCATTTACAGTGCTCTCAATAGCCGAAGCGTTGGATTTCACGTAATCCAATTCATCGGCCATCGCTGATTGTGCGTTGTAGATCGCAATGATTTCCCTGTCTACCTTCAGAATCATGCGGGTAACAATTTTGGTAATATCAGCTTCGCGGCAGCTGGTACCCTGAGAGTCAAATTTATTTGAATCAGACATAGTTTTCGTCAATCTGAAGTCGTGGTGAAAGTAAGAGAAAACGGAAATCGATGGCGTTTGTGGCAGTAGTAACAGAGGTTATGGATTCATAAACTTATCGAGTACAGTAATTATTCCGAAGTCACGTTGTTGTTGGGAATGCAATCGACTATTTTACAGGCAAACCAAAATGAGGTCTAGTGTTCAATCGTGAAACTATCCGACTAATATCCTGCAAAGTCAAATTTCTATGACTCAATGAATAAAGCAAGACTATTGCAGTAAAATATACGTGATAATGTGCAGTTTTCAATTTCGGGGTAAAATATTTGCGGCGTGAAAATCCGACATCGGTGCGCGAATAAAACGACAGAATATTTCAAGTTAAATAACGTAATTCCGGTGAAATTTCGACGCAGCATAAGTTGGATAATCAAATATAGCGAGACTTGTTGAAAAAAAACGGAATTAATCGAAAATAAATTGACCGATAGTTTGAAAAATTGTAAAATCCAATGAAATAAATCTAATATCGATCAACCAATAAATACCTACAGTTTGAGTTCTCACTAAAACACTTGGGGTATTTCTATCAGTTCATTCCATTGGCTGAACCTCTAACAGAAAGGTGACATCCATGAATTCTGTATCAATTTTCAAGTAAGCTGTTGCGAGTATACAAATCTGCGATTATTTTGCAAAGTTTCATGGCCAGCGGTTATAAAAGTCAACCTTCCTAGTTTCTGATTAAGTTTTCGTTGGTTGAAACAGAACTTCAAAAGCATCATTCTCTGTGAATTGCATCTTGTCATCGTTGACTGTTTCAACCAACGAAAATTCAATCATATAATAAACACAGTCACGAACTTCAAACTCATCTACCTAGCTTCATATTTATTCTTTCGTACTTACATAAACAATGGCCAGGAGGCACAAGACAACCGCGAATTTTCCCATATTGTGTGATGTTCGTTCAGCTTGGCTGTTGAATGCGGACGGAGACTCAGTGCGCCGAAATTTGCAATCTCTTTATATATACTGATGAAACTCACGAACCCGTGCGCAAATGTAACACTTGTGTAAGCCTCGAAATCGGCTGATAAAATCTACAAAGTAAATATTGTTACCGCTTCGAAAACTACCGTGAATCGATCCTAAAATCGAACTTTCCAATCCGAATGTATCATCTATCATTAAATGCGAATTACTGTACAAATCAGAAAAACTCTCTCAAGTAAAATAATCAATTTTCCTCACGGAGAAAAAAAAAATTAACTGCATCGTGAACGAGTATTGAGTGATTTTCGACCTGCCTAGTTGGAGTGTGAAAATTTTACAGTGGAATACGTTATACTTGATATTCTTTCATATTATTACCAGTCTCTGTTGAGGCACTCTGTGATCGTGAAACGTACTGATAATTAGGTTTTTCGTCGCGACAAACGTATTTTATTTAACTTGGATGCAAGTTGCAGTAATTATGTAACCGTTTTTTAGAATTCTCAAGCCGCATCAGTGGCGTGAATACTGAAGTGCAAAAAAACGTTGACGCTGTATATTCCGGAAAGCAAAAACGGCCAATTCGGATAAAACTTTTGAGCAAACTCAAATGCTTGATGAATATGGTACATGGAATTTTTCACAAAAACATGGCAAGTGTTTCAACTTTTCAGTAACAATTATTACATACATCTCATTTGTGAGAAGAAAATGCCTACATCGATTTTAAAGAAGTTTTGTTGAAAAGTCAAGTATTCTATCGATGCGTTTATTTGTATTTTAATCTTTTTTAATGTACATTCTGATATTTCCAGTTACAAAATAACGGTTATCCGAACTCTGGAAATATTAATAACTCTTGCAAATTTTTTACGATTTAATTTGGTTAAATTTATACCAATGAGTGACGTTATTTCAAATTTTTAAAATCAGAAGCCTTTATATCCTCTCGATTAATCTCAGTACAAAAATCATGTCCGTAATTAACAAAAAAAAAAAGAAACTCAATTACAGAAAATTTCATCTTAGCGACGAAAAAAAAATTGTCTCGTCCAAACACTCATTTTGAAATTAATTTCCACATACATCCAACAAACCAAATTCTGTCATGAAAAATATTAGGAAATATTTGTCATCCTGGTCGTAAAGAATTGGTAGAATTTCCAAAATATTGGAAAAATTCCTACTTGACCCTTCACGGTCGCACTTATTTGTCGTCAATGAAACAAGGTTGACGAAAAAAATCTAAAATAAAATAAGAAAGAGATGGAGAACGTCTTGGAGTCCAGTTGCAATGACGGATAGTGTGGATCAAATCTAAAATTATTTGCAAGAATTACCGCATATGTTATTTTATTTGTACTTGCGTCGGGATAAACAAAGCAGTCGCGATTTTTAAGTCACAATAAGCGACTGTCACAGATGAATAAGCTAATTGGTAGGTAAATGCGGGTATAGAATCAAACCCCGAAAATCGATGATCCGTACTTTATACCTATACAGAGTAAGTGAATTGAAACTCCGTGAATGGAAGGAGCTTAGTTGATGAATTTGGCCTCAGCCAATCTGTCAAATGATAACAAAGATATGACAATAAAGGAAAAAGGACAGCACGGAATGTCAACAATTAGGTTTGTCTTGGTATATGAAAAGTATGTTTACTCATAGTAACCACAGAAACAGATTGGCTGAAGAATAAGGCCCAATTCGTCAACTAAGCTCCACCCATTCTCGGAGTTTCAATTGACTCACTCTGTATAATCGGTGTTAAAAGGGTTTTGAACAGATGAAAAGATAATAAGAGGAGCAAATCACATGATCTGACTTACCGAGTAAACATCCATCTCATTTTTTTTATGATCGCAATCGTTACATCGAAAAAAATGGGGTCAACATGTTGCATTTGAAATTTTCAAATGTTACAATTCCTAGTATCTGATACATTTTTCCCATTTAGTTGAATACATTCGTGCAGCTTGTTGCTTATCAGACTTAACTGTGCAATATCTAATGGAAATGAATGGCGTTCGAAAGTATACTTGACGTGGATTATTAGAAATTTGATCACTCTTGTGCAGGTATCCATGAAGTATCGTTACACCAAACTCATTAATCATTAATACTCATTTTCCTTACGACCGTCTGTATCTACAAATTTCGATTTAGATTAATAACTTCTGCACGTGTATCGCTGGCAATGATTACGTTGGCAGTCTATCGATTCAGCTGAGCACACAGGATGAAATCGTTAACCATAAATAAATCGATACAGAAACGCAATTTGAATACTGTTGGCTCATCGCGATTGTCAACCTAAAGTAGGCAGGAACGGTGTGCAAACGCATAATTTTCTGTAACAATTATAATATCATCGACTTTGACAAACTTTTTTTCAAAGTAATACTAAATATCGTCGTAGCTTCTACCGTCAATCTGTTCGTTCAGATGCTTACATTTTTTGCTGCGGGCACAACTTTTTGTACCGATTTATTGTGCCACATACATGAAATGATTGTAAACATGACAAAAAAATACAGTACAAGTAACTATATGGAAAAATAATATTGATTACTTTATTGAGTAAACAGTATTGCAAAAACATTGCAGCAACGTTATTTAGCTGTGTAAAAACTAATTTAGATATATTGGGCAATATTGCAGAAATATTGCAGTGTTGTAATTTTGCAAGGTTCGAAATATTTCAGATGAATTGCACAATATTGCAGAAATATTGCAATGACGTTGCTTTATTACAATGATAAGTTTCAAATAGATTTTAAATACTTTGGGCGACATTGCAGAAATAGGTACTGCAGCAACGTAGATTCACAAGGCTTGAAATAATATGAACATATTGCGCAATCTAGCAGCTACTTTGTTGCTCCGTCACTCGGCAAAGGTTGCAAAATCTTAGATATATTGTACAAACATTGCAGTACCAGAAATATTTTAGCAACGCTGCAACATCCTCAGCAATATTTTGATGTTTTCTATCGGCATGTTATACTTGCAATATTTCAGCAATGATTAGAACAAAATATTTCTGAAATATCGAAAACCAAGCTTAAAACATTGCTGCAATTTGGCCTGCATTGTTTTCAATTCAAGCACGAAAATAGATTGTTATTGTGATATTTCTGTAACTACAATTCCAACATAGAGTTACATTGTAGAAATGTGTATACAATACCACTTGCTGTGCTTTATTTCACTTGCGAAACAACATCTTTTGGTACTGATAACAAAATGAAAATACTTAAAGACAGCTCTATCATTGGGGCTTAGCCCAGAAATTTTTGTCGTAATTAATCCAAGTGTTTCACAATCAAGTTAGTCCAAGAAAATTTCAATACAGCTGAGTTTTATTAGCCAACTTAAGTAGGGATAACATATAAGTCGGACGTGAATATCTTCAAAACTCAAATTATGACGCCGTTCCAAGCAGTTTCAATGCACATTCGACTGCTGCGTCCAAATCCTCCTTCAAGGTGGCATTGAAACTTGTGACAGCGTTCGAGTTAACGCAGTCTGACACTGAGTCCGAAAAGGTTTGGTATTTCTCAGTAAATGCCTTCAGATTTGTCGTAATGTTTGTACAGGCCGAATCGTCCGTCGTCTCTCCGACCTGGCATATAAGACAAAAACACGATTTTCAAGCGCACGTCATAATGTGTCGCTACATTTTATTATGTAAGAGTGTTTCGTTTGCAAGCAATACTTTTTCCGCTCCCACTTGGAAACCGAATGTACGAAGCAGAAAAAAAAAATCCTCGCTGAAGGATATTTTTTTAATGCAAATTAGAAAAAACACTTTCGGAATTTGAAGTTGTTTTAATTTAACTCATACGTAGAAGATGTCATTTTTATTTTTAGATTGTCACCACTCGGTAGCATTCAATATTATGGACCAAGTCTTGGAAGTATTTTGTAGAGAGTTTAATTCTCTACAAAATTGTATAGTGAACAAAATCCATCGCTCAGGCGGTAAAAAGTTATAAGCCTCAGCAACTGATTTTATGTAAAATTTCTATTTTAATCATCTTCAGTGGCTCAACTATTTACAACAGAATTTCGAATGACGCTTTAGTAGAAAACTTGAATTTTTCATAAAATGCTTCCAACTTTTGCAGAATCAAGTCGATATTATTGAAGACGGCTCAACTATTTTTTAAACAATGACAACTTCTCCCCGTTATTCAACCCTGATTGGTCACGCTTCGGTAGAATCGCATAACTGTCACACGGGGTGAATTTGACCCCAACCCCAAAAAAGTAATATCCTGCTTCAACTATAAGTTCTAAAAATCTAAACAAATATCTAGGTTGTTTAAGGATCGCAGAAAAAGCTCTTTCGGTTTTCCTAGCCAAAAACGAATGTTTAAATATTGCAAAACATCGACAAAGTTAAAGTTAAGGTAATGTGTGGGGTGATATTTACCTCAAGTGACCAATTAGGGTTAACTCGAAAAACTTCAAATTCCGAGAACAACTATTTAAAATCGCATCTGACAATTAGAGATATCCTTTGACAAGAATTCTGTTGCTATGTACCACGAGTTTTTCAAGTGTAATTGAAAATAATCCTACTCATAACTGGAACACCCTGACATCCACATGAACTACACAAATAAATTATACGTTACACAGTAAGCATCTTCCTGCTTGAAGCATTTTGTATTCCTCGAGTGCGAGTCATGGAATTAATGATTGAAAAAAACTTTAAAAACAAATAGCAAATAACGGATTAAAGAGAAGAATATACTGTTAATAATTTCGAGTACAGTTTGTGTAAAATTTTACATGCAAAACCGGCAATTCACGCGCACTCGTGTAAAATTTGAATTAAATCGTGCAAAGATCATGGAAATTTTCTTGTTCTCGTTAAGATTCGTGTAAATGATTGGCAATTGAGTGAAACCTACACGATTCCGCACGGACTTTACATGACACGAAAATTTTCAACAATTGTTCCTACAACTGCAGGAGGACCAAAATCTTACTTACTGATTCTAAACATGTATGGGCAGCTGACTCATTGTAGGAGCTGCAATCAGAAGCATCTTTTTGTAGAGTGAGCAAAGAGGTGCGGCATGTTTCAAAATCAGCAGAGACGATGTTGAAGCTGGCATTTGTCTCCGCCGTTAAAGAATCGATGCAGGCGGTTGTATTGGCTGAAATTTCAGCTGCGGCCTCTGAGTACTCATCCAATAATAAGACTTCACATGAGCTCATATCGATAGTAGTACCGTTCACTAACTCCTCCCACTGCGCCTTAGACTATTGGGATTGTGAACTTTTCTTGAGTGAATTTTCATTATTTATAATCAGATCGGAGAAGGTTGACTGAACAAATTACAAGCAATTACAAGCCCTTGAATTTTATAGGTAAATTTTGACGGTATGTGAGCCACGTGATAAACTTAAACCGTACCTTAAATTTTCAGGACTTTTGATGTTTCCAACTTTAATTGAAATGAAAAGTCGTTTATCAACTTACCTTTGTGATAGCTGCTGCCATGGAGCTGTTCAGTTTTTCCACAGCGTTTTCAGCAATCGTTGCCATGTTAACTATATAAACTTTCATCGTTACAATTGTTTGATTAGCGGTGCTATTATAATTTGTCAACTCCGAAGTGATCGCTGAAACAGCTGAAGTGGTTTCATTTGAGCCTTTGATACCCTAAAAATCAGATTCATTCGCGTCAGAGAAAGTTTGCATGAAAATAATTAGGGTAAAAGTATCGAAATTCTCTTTATTAGTCCAGTCAAAATAGGTCTGAATAACAAGTATCCGAGATATAGCTATATTTCTGCGTATACGGTTATTCGACCCTCAGGAACTCAAATCTGAATTCGTTTTTGAGCTGCATAGCCGGCGTTTCGAGGAAACAGCAAAATTTAATGTTTTTTACTCAAATACTGTTATCGATAGATGAAAAATGACTTGACCATCGTGTAGAGCAGAAAATTCTACATCGAATTATGTCTTCATACGCCGGAAACTGAGTCGGATTAACAAATGAAGAAAAAAGAAATTATTTCACTAAAATTCCCCAAATGCCATCGATAAGTAGAATTTCTCTTTTCTTAATTTGTTAATCCGACTCTGTTTCCGATATATGAGGACATAAATGGATTGAGAATTTTCCGCCCTGCACGATGGTCAAGTCATTTTTCATCTATCGATATCAGTTTTTGAGGAAAACGCTAAAACGTCAAATTTTGCTGTTCTCGAAACGTCGGCTATGCAGCTCAAAATGACTTCATATTTGAGTTCCCAAGGGTCAAAAAACGCCTCAATATTTTCAAATCCGACCTATTTTGACTGAACTATTATCGTGTTGCTAGGAATTCAATTGACTCTTACGACAGGACCCCAAAATAGAATGTTGCAAGATGACAGTACTTTTCAAAAGAAACACAAGAAATCAGATATCGTCAATTACATATTTAGCAGAACAAATCAAGGCCATGAATACCAGATCAATACTCGGGCAAACTGGTTCAATGCAGCGGTGATTTAAAATTTTTCAGAGGATAAGTTTGTGATTACAAGAATCGAGGATCGGTAACCGCGTTTACTTATTTTACTCACGGAAACGGCGACTAGCAGGCACAAAGCAGTTGCGAATTTTACCATGTCGACTGTTCTTTGTTAAAGTGAAATACTTGGTACTCGGATGTGAGCAAAGGCTTAATCTGGTGAAATTCGGAATATCGCTGTATATATATGTAGTGGGATTGGCGAGACCTTGGGGACATTGAACACCTGTGTAAACATCAAAATCGGTTCATTGAAATTAATTGTATAGAAATTTTGTTTCCGCTTCAAAAGCTCATACCGCGAATTGATTACACAATCCATCGCTGAACATTTGTCCAATAAAAAAACACGGAAAGAGAATAGTTGAAAAACACGAAGGATAATTTTTGAAATTTCGTAAAAACTAATCATCATTGAATTCTGCAAAACAATTTTTTCCAGCTTATGAAATATTTGGCATCATATAGGAAACCATAACTTGTATGGGATTGCAATTCATTCTCTGAACATAAAATTTTCATTTTCTATCATCTGTTCGTAATTATTTTCACAGAATTTCTTAGTTAATCGATCAAATATATCTCAGTTTTTCTCTCAGTCACTGACCGACTGAAGAGAAGCTATTCGCAGTCGATAAAAAAAATCCACGCGAATGAGAATTGACCTTAGTAGTGGATCACTGAAAACTAAAGCTGTATTACTAAACTGCACGTTCCATACTTTTTCAACGACGCGATTTTTACTTGATAACTGCATTTTTAAAACCTTTTCAATCTCGGGTAATTCTAGTTCAATTCAGATGTTTCCGAATAATCCAAATATTTTGTGTATACAATTGACAGCTACTCTGTGCATGAGAGTTGTGCTACATGTGCGAAAGTAATGTGAACACGATTGGTTTCGGATTGCGAACGTTTGGACACAACAGTATAACACAATTAAGTTAAATCATCCAGTAACCATATTTTATTAAAAAGAGCCAGCCTTATGGCACTGAACTGCCACAAAAATTGAATGATAACTTACCGACATCAACGATTATAGCATATCAGTAAGTAATCTGTAGTGCAGGTACCGCTAACTGCCATACTGTGTTAAACAGCAATGGTCAATCTACTATTATTGACCGGACACCATAGCAACGTCTTCGTTTACCGACAACATTGAGTAACCATATCCTACCAAAGAGAGCCAGCCATATAGCTATTCTATTCCTAGTTCCATGGAACCAGCCGGGGACAATTTTTTCGTTCAATCCAGACGAGAAATTAGGGAAAATGCTAGTTCGTAATGTCAGCAATTTGAGAGAGTTCGTCGGTAAGACGAGACACCAGTGTGCGTTTCGTCGGTAACGTTGGGGTTTCTATCTTCATCTTAAGAGCGGTATGGAAAAAAATAAGACATTGATGTCGGTACATGATTTGACCATGCTATATTGTAATATTCTTTGAAATTTCGCTTACTTACCATTCAATTTTATTCACACGCCATCTTTCATTGGGCTGGCTCTCTTTATTACCTAAAATATAGTTACTCAATGCCAACAAACACTACAAATTATGTATTTTATGTAATTACGATAGCCCTCGAAACTATATTAAGTATTGCACAGGCTAGCTCTCTTTATTAAGATATGATACCCGATGATGAAATTAAAGTGTCTTGGGGCTAAATAAGTTTAGTAAAATTGCTATGTCACTTAAATATTTTATTAACCCTCGAAGCACACACCTATTGTTTCAAGCACTGTGCTCTTTTTTACGGTTGTTACGTCCAACATACCACTTCTCTCTATTTTTCCTACTCGCTAACTCTCCCACAGTTCTTACATTAATCTCATGGTCTCTGTCCTGTCCTCTTATCTCTACGTAGTCTCACGCTATTCACTATCACGCTTACTCTTCAAATTCCATTCCCTACTCCTAGCATTGTCACACCTTTTCTGCACCCGTACGTTTCACGTCTCGAGGTACACTCCTATTCTGACTCTCGACAATTCCACATCTAGCCTTCTTATATATCTTTTCGTACCACACAATTCATTCCTACCGGTATCTCAAGTTCTACGGAATAAACATATAATCGCCATATCAACATACTCAAGTTTATTCAATCCTCATCCTGATTTCCGGTTGACCTGAAACGTAAAAGCGAAGCCAACCAGGTTACTCCTTCCGCTCAGGAGTAAACTCTACTCACGGACGTAACATTGGTGGCAGCGGTGGGATACGAACCCACGCCTCCGAAGAGACTGGTGGCTCAAACTCTTGTGTCGAGGACAGGATCAAGGACATCGACGGTGATGTCGATGCGGTGATTGCAAAGAACGAAGAGTCCAATGAATCGAAAGATAGCACGCTGAAGAATTCTTCTTCGTCAACAGTTACGAGCAACCATTCCAGCACTCCGAAGCATACTACCTCAGACAAACTGGTGCCATTAAACATCAAGGATACGACCATCGGCAAAATCTTAGAACGTTTGAAAAACGTGAAAAACGAAAACGTCTCTGAGGCCGTTGAAGAACTTGACGACAACGAGAATAACAATGTCAATTCACAGCTACATCCTGAAGTAGATCAATCTATCAATAAAAAGGTTGCGCACAAAGAAGTTACCGAAATCGGCGTACAAGATCGACTACCCAATAAAGTCACAACTTTCGATCGTCAAATTTTCGATAAAGACGGCTACGCGGACTTCATCAAAACCTTCACAATGGACGCTGGTACGTCGAAACCCCCGAAAGATGAGAAAAAACGCAAAGGGCTGCGTCGGCTACTTCCAGGTCTCTTCTCGCCGAAGGACTCGCGCAAAGAGTACAAGAAGGAGCAAAAAGAGCGAAAGAAGCGGGAGGAGAAACAGTTTGGCCAGTACCAGCAAAACGGAAACTACACACGATCCCGATGAACCTCAACGAAGACATCAAGCGAAATGTGAAGCTAAACACGAGTTTGAACAGTTCCATAATCGAGGAACGATTAAATGAAATAAAGCAGGAATTATTCCCAGAACAGGGCCTAACGACGAGCACTCCGGATCATTTTCTGCAAGCTGATCGGATCAATATGCCACGAAATAGCAGGAACCAACGATTCTACACTGCCAATTCATCATTGAGCTCGATCGCACCTGAGGATAAGTGGATCGATCAAAATATCATAAGTGGTTCCCCGGACATGCGAAAACTCAAGCAAAGGCCAACAGCCGACCCGAAATGCAGCCTGGAGAGAAAACATAGTCTTCAGGAGCCGGCGAGTCAAGCAAAATTCTTCAGGAACCATGGGCCATCCGGCAGAATCTCAGCACCACCAAACGAGCGGTTTCTCATCAGACCGAGAGCCGTGCATCCGGTGGACAGACCACTTCCGGCGATACCTCAAAAGGTCGAGTTTTCAGACTACGAAAATCACCACGGACTTCATAATTATCCCGAACGACATCCTGACGCCGAAAGTTACTCGCGCGCGCAGTATCCTCGCCAAGTGCAGAACCATCCGCAGGACGTCGGTCGGCTCTACGACGATTAAGCAACTGAATCAAAACCCGGGAATCTTCTTCGAACAATTGCAAGACCTACGTACATATAACAAAGAATGGACTTTGCTGAACTACATAGACCTCCAATATTTATTCGACCGACTTGACCAAGCATCAGATTTCTTAACCATAATAGAAGGTAAATGCTCTGTCGCCAAAAACTACTGTTACACCGGCGACCATATTCAAATGTTGGCTGATAGAATAAAAACCATGAAACTATACCAAAACCGAATAGAATATTTAGTTGGCCATCGCACAGGCGAATCCCACTCACTCCGAACTTGCTAAATTAGCCCACCATCGCGGAACACGAGGCGCGATTAATTTCATTGGTAGCGTATCAAAATCCTTATTCGGCACGCTAGACGTAAAAGACGGAGAATATTTTAACCAACAAATTGACAACTTGTACAACGACAGTAGACACTTAGCATCCCTGCTTAACAAACAGACAAATATCGTACAGTCAACGTTGGGCGTCTACGGGAAAGAAATCGACAGCATGATAAGCCACGACCGCGAACAACATAAATTACTCACGGCCCTCTCGACTGATGCAGCTATTTCAAAAGCCTTAATCGCCAACAATACCTTCAGAACGACTTTACTTAACCGACTAATTGACCTGGACCGACACTTGAACGAATATGAACTTGACCTGTCCAGCTTAGTAAACGCTATCCTCTTCGCTCAGAAAGGTATCGTCCACCCTAAAATTCTATCACCACAACAAATTATTTCCAGTCTTAAACATATCCAGTCACTCAGACCACAAATAGAGTTTCCTATTCCAATGGATCCAAATTACGCTGAAGAACTGATTCGAATCTCTAAAATCGACATAGCGTATTACGAACCCAGACTGCTTTATGTGATATCTATTCCGTTGCTCAACTCCGAGGCTTTTGACCTGTACCGACTGCTTCCCGTCCCCGTTAGACAGACATACGACTCTGCAAATAACAAATTCGCTTACATTCAACCTGGCAGCGACTACATAGCTATAGCACTTAACCGAGCGTCGTACTTTCAAATCTCGGAATCCAAATTTAGTAAATGCATTTTATCCTTAGGAAAATTCATATGTAAGTTGACACAACCGCTTTTCCGACCGTCGACTCACAAACTCTGCGAGGTAGACCTTTTTCTGAACCCGTCCAGAAAAATTTCAAAACAATGTGATATCAGATTGACCGCATTCGATGGAACCTACTGGTCGGAATTATCAACATCTAATTCTTGGATTTTCTCAGCTTCCACTCCTGAGACTCTTCATACTCTCTGCCCAAATGACCAGACCTCTCGTGTCACACTTTCCGGTTCAGGCATTATCACCCTAGACGACCTATGTACGGCTAGTACTTCTGAGGTCACTCTCAAAACTTCGAAACGCTCACAATCTACCGAGACCCTCTCCTACGTCCCCAAAGTTACCTTGGATCTAAGTCAAGTATCCCTCAGTCTTGATTTTAATATTTCCACCGACTTATCCTTAATTGCAATCCCCCCACTCCACAAAACCTCGCACATAGATGTACATGCCTTGGCCAATACCGGACTATCGCTGCAGGATATCGCAAAACAAGCTACTGATATCAGCACACACCACCGCACACAGCGCTATATGTTGCACATCAAAGACACTCTTACTTACAGCGGTGTTGGTTTGCTATCTCTCGCAACCCTATACTTATTCTACCGTCACTCATGCCTCGGCAAGGTCATTACTCTGTGCACACATTGCAAAACAAAAAAGACGAACCAGACATTTAGAGCCATACAAACAGGGTATGACAATCCAATCGAGCTGAATATTATTCACCCACCTACTTCTTCTGTCCTACCCATTCCCAACGAAGTAGAAACCCATCATGCAGTTCCTCACACACCACCTCCGCTTCCTTTAAACCCACCCACCTTACGAAAACCTTATTACAAATAGGCAATTACTATATTGCTATCAAGATCTGCTGTTGCGCTGTCAAACAGACATAAATAAAATAAATACTTGTGTACACTACTGCACTAAAATAATTGTAGTGACGATCTTATACCCTTAGTTTAAAATTAGCCCAAAATATATCTACACTCATAACCGATATCATTGTACAAATAGGTCAAACTCTGTATCTCGATATATCAAGAAAAAAAAAAATATAGTATTACTTAGTACCCAGCTAATAAAAAAAAAAAAAAAAAAAAAAAAAAAAAAAAAAAATCATTGTTGTTTAGGCTTAAGTGTACTAACCCGCTTCCGTGCGCATTAACCCTAGGCGCCTAGCTTTAAACAACATTATGTAACCATAGTGTTATAACTATATGCCTTACGCTCATACGTAATCCAGAATATAAACCATACACTACCTATAATAAGAATAATTGTAAAACTAATTTTAAGCACATACTTTAAAATCATGTTTCACATTTCCACCTTCTTGCTTCCCATATTCGGGACCATACCTACCGCTATGCTCCCTCTGACGGGGGGGGTGTTACGTCCAACATACCACTTCTTTCTATTTTTCCTACTCGCTAACTCTCCCACAGTTCTGTCCTGTCCTCTTATCTCTACGTAGTCTCACGCTATTCACTATCACGCTTACTCTTCAAATTCCATTCCCTACTCCTAGCATTGTCACACCTTTTCTGCACCCGTACGTTTCACGTCTCGAGGTACACTCCTATTCTGACTCTCGACAATTCCACATCTAGCCTTCTTATATATCTTTTCGTACCACACAATTCATTCCTACCGGTATCTCAAGTTCTACGGAATAAACATATAATCGACATATCAACATACTCAAGTTTATTCAATCCTCATCCTGATTTCCGGTTGACCTGAAACGTAAAAGCGAAGCCAACCAGGTTACTCCTTCCGCTCAGGAGTAAACTCTACTAAGACACTCTGAAAGCCATATTCTACGTTAACGCAATCAACGATCTCTGATTCACACGAACGTCACAGACAAATCCGTATCTCGAAATCGATATTGCTGAAAGACTATCTCCTGCTGCTACTACGACGACATCTTCATTCTTCACGACTTCTAGTACGACACAACGCACACCGACGTCATCACCGGCTACAGACAGGAAATCGCTGGACCAACATCCTCACGGAAGAATGCAACATTTTATTCCGTTCCTCCTCTTCATCTTCACTTTGTAAGTCGACAAATCCTAGATTAAAATTTACAACATGGCTACCGAAGGCACTTTTCCGCACCTGCCTCTTAAAGATGCATTAGCTCTGATTCCCACGTTCAATGGCACTAATATGCCCGTATCCGAATTCATAACTAAAGTAGAATGCGCAAAACAAGCTGTCTTAGCCAGAGAACTGAATTTATTCTCCACACTCATTCGCACGAAAATCGAAGGCGACGCGAGTAAATATATAGAGTCAGATAATCCGGATTCTCTTCGAGATTTGCTATACTGCCTAAAACAGGCCTACGCGTCTAAACAACACCTCCCAGATATCCAGCTAGACCTCGCACAATCGGCACAGAGGCGAAACGAGAGTGTTCTAGATTACGGTGCTAGAATAAAACATCTGTTAAGACAAGCGTGCGAATCAATAGTTGCCTCAGCTTCTATCAGTGATGCTCAAGTGCTAAAGAAAAATATCAAAGAGACCGCAAGACTAAGATTCATCAAAGGATTACTAGACGAATTAGAAATAAGAGTAGCTCATGAGAATCCACAAACCCTACAAATGGCTATAGACACGGCCACCAAGACTGAAAAACTATTATCAGATAGACTTAAACTAGCCTCATACCGTGATACTAACTACGAAACACAAAACCATATAAAATGTAGTATATGTAAATTAACCGATCACATCGATAAATATTGTCCTGAACAACCTTCCCTAGTAGTAGTGTGTAGATACTGCAAGAAGGCAGGTCATAGTATAGAAGAGTGCAGAACGAGGCAGCGCAACAACACAACTTGCACGCAGTGTGGTCGCAAAGGCCACTCAAACGATAAGTGCCGCTCAAATCGGTCCCAATATCCCCAAAATCCAAAATTCCAACAAGATTCAAGAGTTTTCCAAAATAACACCAATCGTCAACAACAGAACAATCCCAATACCCAATATCGAGCAAGAGACCCGACAAACCAACCCTCAGACCAGACGCGAAATGACAGTCAACGCTCACAACAGTATAACACACCAAATCCTTCACGATCGAACTTCAGGGTTAATTACGTAACACAAGACTACTCGAACGAGAATTGCGATACAGGCGTCCACCCGGAGGTTTCATACGAAGCAAAGCAACATCGCGAATATCCCGCGCGAACTCCCTCGCGCTACCCAACTGATATCTCGGAGAGTGACTCCGTGACACATGATCCGGAGTCAGCTATTGAAGACACGGATAGCGCTGCCTCCGTTGTACCTACGGCAACGCTACCACTTTTAGGCTCACAACGTCGCGACAATCCCGAAGAGCGAAAACCGGACCGCCCCCATATTGACAATGACAACTTTTGTTGCTTAGATTACTTCATACAAAATCAAAATGACATATTACCAACACCCAACGTAACCGAAACTAATGACGGACTTCTCATGTTGTGCGACAATTACGCTCATTTCGTATCAGCTAATTGTGGTTGGACAGAAGGACTGGAAAAACAGTTGATAGACGGAAATCAGGATAAGGATTGAATAAACTTGAGTATGTTGATATGTCGATTATATGTTTATTCCGTAGAACTTGAGATACCGGTAGGAATGAATTGTGTGGTACGAAAAGATATATAAGAAGGCTAGATGTGGAATTGTCGAGAGTCAGAATAGGAGTGTACCTCGAGACGTGAAACGTACGGGTGCAGAAAAGGTGTGACAATGCTAGGAGTAGGGAATGGAATTTGAAGAGTAAGCGTGATAGTGAATAGCGTGAGACTACGTAGAGATAAGAGGATAGGACAGAGACCATGAGATTAATGTAAGAACTGTGGGAGAGTTAGCGAGTAGGAAAAATAGAGAGAAGTGGTATGTTGGACGTAACACGGTCTACCATTTCAAAACTGCTCATCCGATCAGTTTGTAAAAATTCTCAGATATTCTTCAAACAGTTTAGAATCAATTTCCGTTGTTCAAATGCTTTGTTAGAAATATTGAAACGCCCAAAAACATCTACACTTTTTTCAAAAAGGTTTCTGTTGGGGTTTTTGTGAAAAGAAATGATTTTTTCAATTTTTTTATTTTTTGACACTGCCTAATTTTCAAATCGCTTGAAAGATATTCAGGATGAAACTTGAGGACTTCGAGGGTTGAATAATTCTGAAATTTAATACTGCATACAATGGGTTGGGCGAGTATATTCTCACATCATGTAACTTATGAAAAATTCTCCTGCTGCGATGCAAATCGTCTTCAAGAAAGTGGTGAAATCTGTTACCGTGCTAGATGGTTGAAAAGGGTAGGAGAAAATTTGCATATTTATGTGAAACTTTGCAATTATTGTAGAAATATTAGTTTCATTTGATTTATGCATAATGCATGTATCGGCGTATCAGTGGAATTCGATTCCAAAATATAAACGAAAAACACGCTATCTCAAGCATACATTTATTTTCTCCGAAATTACGTTGACAACACTACGACACGATTGATATCAATTCAAAAACTTACGTCGCATCAATAATCTTATATTTTGACTATCGATACTTTATATTTTTACATTTTGACCTTTTTATACGTCGACTTTTTACATTTTGAAATTCTATAAAATAGATTTTCGTGCTTTGGAACTTTGACATTGTAGCTGTTCATTCTATTTTCTAATTTTTACACATTTTACCCCTGCCCGTTTGACTTATACGTAATAAAATTGAACATGCAGATCACTTTGTCACAAACCATAATGGTCCTTAACTTATCAAAATATGTTTTTTGGAATATTTCGTGTTACAAGTGTGCGTGATATATTTTTATTATTGATAAGAGGAATACGTGTCAGTCCAAAAAATCCGGACGCGTGTGGTTTTGGAATTTGATATAGATGTAAAAGTAATGTAGATGATTGGTTGCAAAATTTTTGGAAAGCTTGGAGTCTTCTGTGTCCAATGATCCATTGCTCATCTCTGAAAAATTTTACCTACGTTAGGTATTACCACCGATATGCCAGAAACGTGTTTTTCTTTACAGAACTATGCGAAAAATCTGAGAAACACCAGAAACCTGCCCTCTGAATATAACTAAAACCTCGACTCGAACTAAAACAATTTAAAATTTTGAAAAATCTCGAAACACATAGCTTCCAGGAATTTATGTATGCAAATACCTGATTTTGGTAACGGGTAAAGCAAAACAAAAAACTATAGCCCAAAATTTGCAAATAAAGTGAAACAATTTAATTCAGTTAAGAGCAAGTCGATCGCATTGCCCAACTCGCTATAATCGCTTTTGGAGTTTTCGAATTTTAGCGAGGCTCTTGTGAACTCATCGTCAGCTAAATTCGCCCCACCCACCGAAGTCTGAACATCACAAGTAAACGATAATATTCGCAAAATCAACGCACAATTCCAACATAATTGAATTCGACACATATTATTTTAACAGTACTTATTTCAGCACACATTATTTTCAACATTAAAAATTGCGAAGTCGGAAAAATCGGAGTCTGAGTCTTATTAGCTAATGTGTGTGAGTGTGTGTCTGCGTCCACGCGGGGTTAAAAGCGAAGGCCCAAACCGATTCTTTGTATGTGATTGGCGTAAGTGTTGATTTAACGAGTGTTGATTGGTGTATGTGTTGGAATAAATTATGATGAATGTGTGAGTGTTGACTTGACATGTTGAATTTGTCATGCGTTATTTAGCATGTAACCGTGACGTACAATGTATGTGCTTCCGGAATGAATATGAATCCCTGACTAAGGATATATATTTTCATCAACGTTCTCTACAAGTATGCAAATCTATTACAACTCTCGCAAATATACTTTTATTCCGTACTCCAACAAGCCAATTTACAACTCATTCTTCATCAACTTCAATTCCTTTTATTTTCTAAGTTCTAATCACTCTGGGAAAATCGAATTCAACAATCATCAACCTCAGAATCAACTTTTTACAAATAATAATTTCACACTCAACAGTGTTTTCTTGACAGTTAGAAATAAATCATTGATATGAATTTGAAGTCGTTTTTCCTGTGTTTACTAATTCGTTTTCCAACCGTCCATTCCCGGCGTAGAGAATTAGAGACGAAAAATATTTTTTGCCCCTTTGGATTTTTAGTGAAAATTTTGACGATTTGGAAAAATGCTGGAATCAATTCTTTGATGTAAAATATCGACGTAATTTTACGACACGAAACAATTGGGCGCAGTCCGAATACGCTGTGAGCAACGGATCGAACGTGACAGTCGAAAAACGAAATATTTCCCTCGTCATTTCTCTGCTTTTAGTCCCACGCTCTGTTTGATATCGTTTCTTCGTTTCTCAGGGTCTAACAGGATTCGGTCCAATTATTCTCATCTTTTTACTGAAGGTTAAAAATAACCGCAGCCACGCAGTGAGAAGCCTTTCTCACTCTCCACAGCGCTTAGAACTACAGCATGGCATTTCCGACTCGTAACAAGGACAGTAGGTAGCTCCTTCGCACGTGTTTTGGATACAAAATCTGACGCTTGTTTTTGGCAGTTTCACTTTCGGTGGTGGCGGGAAACACGGGGGTTTTGTACCGACCGGTTCTGGACAAGGTTTAGCGATGCACAGCGTCGGAGGGGGTGCCGGTTTTCCAGGAGGCTGACGACATCTCTGTAAAAAAAAGCATATTCCATCAAAGAATCTCGTTTCTGGAAATAGAAACGTTTTTGGCACTCTGATTTAAAGAAAATTTAATTCCTTGTATCATTATTGATACCAATAACAGTTTGAACATCGTTCGGATAGCAAAAAAAAAAAACATTTTGTAAGTAACTATTTAGTGCAACGCTAAAATTTGCTGTATAATGAATTACATCTGCTTGGTTGATTATGATCTCGTTACGTCCCGACGTACTTTTTTCAAAACACTATTTTAATTACAACAATCAAGCATTATTCTTTAGCCGCTTGAGCGACACTATTCACATAACAACCATTTCCACCCCTCCTAGAAAAAGTCACGTACGGTCCACAGTGTTGGGTTTAACATTGTATCAAATTAGCTAGTACCAAAAACTGAGGTAAGAGATTGCTGAGCTAGTACCATTGATCGGCAGCCTTGAAATATCTCTCTTTTCAAGTTAAAATTATCATCAATGATTAGGACAAACCACTTATAAAATTTGCATCAAACTAAAATAGATTACTTAGAAAGTAGTATAGATGAATGTGTGAGAACTGCGTTAAGATATATTTAGCTAATATTTTATCATGTGGAGCGGTACCAGAGGATCGCCCTCACACCTCATTGGCTAATTACTATACAACTTAGTTATAACTGTAGGCTCTTGGACTGAACTGAACTGAAGCCTCTTCTTTCATCTATCAAGTCGCAAGGTGCTTGTACGTCAACCCGTATTTGCCCTTTCGAGCAGAGTTGGAAAATCTTCATTGTGACCGGCCCAAGTCTCGTGCGAATTTGTTAAGCCGAACATTCAGTTTATTCTGTTAACTGTAAAAGACTCACTATCTTCTAAATTCCAATCTTTACTGTTCTTTACTGTATCTCATTATTTCGCGAATAAACATTTTCATGATTATTCCATTTCCCGCAATGAAATCAAGTTCTGCATTGATTCAAAAGAAAACGGGTGATATTGAGTGTTCGTTTTAAAATAATAATCAACTACGTTACTATTTTAATTAACAATCGTTTCAAACTTATAGTAATCCAGTCATTTCGCATTATAATTAATCCTAGATGAACCATTTGAACATTTTCGAACAATACCTTTCGGCACTCAGTATCACTATCCAAATTCAAAATTCCCCAAGCCTAAGTGCCTGAAATAGAACATCATCGTGTGATATTGTACTATCTATTCGACTCTGACCCCGAGGTTGGACTCTGGTCCAGAAACAACACTAACACTGACCTACACGACCCTATGGCGCTCAATCTCGTCAACCTTCACATCTAAAGATGTATCGATTTGTAGTCTTCATCACATTAATCCGAATCTCGTTCTTACAGGTTTATCAATCTTCGCATAACATATGATATGACGAGAATAGGTGGCAAGCTTCAGTGGCCACCGGTCAAATTCAGTATATTGTTTTCCAACAATAATAATGTCAACATAAAATTTCATAATAGAGTTGCATAGCAAAATCGAGTACAACAGAATTGGTGCCTAGCTGCAGATAATAACCTTGAGTACTCAAAGAGAGACTCTCCTATTTTCAGCTCAGCCCCGAAACATAATTCTGCAAATTTTAAGTGAAGCATCTATCAAAATAATCTAGAAATTGAATAATCTAGAATAATCTAGCAAATAATCTAGAAATTGACTTAAGACTCCCTTATAAGAAATCGCACACAAAGTAACTTAAAATTTTCAAAAAATTATTTAGAATTTTGCTCAGAACTTTCGGGAAAATGGCAAAGAGATTGCTGAGAAATTTCTTCCAAATAAGTTATCACAATTTTCTAATAATATTTTCTCATCAGGAACATAATTATTGATAATTTCCGTAAAATGAATGAGGAAATAATTTAGTTCAGGAAAAAAGACAGGTTGGAAGAAGTATCATTGAAGAGTGTCACGAATCGGAAAGACGTTATTCTAACTATTGCAACGTGGCATTTCGGTTGTCCGTTACCACCAGCTCCCTGAACCCTAGATGCTACCAAAATTTCGAGGTTTCCGGTATCAAGTAGCGAGGCATTAACAAAAGAGCACCTGAACCACGGTCTTATATACAGGTCTAGCAACGAAGCTAATTTTCTACAGAGCGGCGTGGTTCTCTTGCTGTCCGTGGTTTTTAGTGTTTGAAACAGCCATATCGCAACACTGCTATCTAGGAATGTACGTGGGATAGGGATGGTAGGGATGAAAATGTGCCAATAATAATATTATTATTACGTTGGCGCTGCATTGCGCACGCGTTGATTATCCATCCCTCGATCACAACGCCGACCTGGCGGCCACAAAGTGAGATAAATAACCGGCCGTGAAATGAACCACCCCCACTACCTTCGTTGCCAGACCTGTATGTAAGACCGTGACCTGAACTAGAGTCACGTATCCAAAAATCCGACAGGGGTCACTGTAGCGAATAGCGAATAAGATATTTCAGGCTTTTTGTTTCTTTCGTTTTTCGAGTTACAACGGCACCAAGCAAGGGGTCAACAACGAATTCGAGGAAACTGCGGAGTAGCGGAATAGCGACGATTTCGAAGAGAGGATGTCGAGGCTGCGGAGAGGGAGCCAACGAATATCCCTGCATCGCGGAAAACCAAGGCGATCATCGAATTTACCATGGCGTAAGGAGTAAGGTGTGCTACAGCGCGGCTTTTCGGATGAACCAATAGAAAAGTTCCACCAGTTGACGTCACAACAAACCGTCAATTCAAAACTGTTGAAAGATTCAAGGTAGATTAGAATGTTCGTTGACTGCATAATATAAAGACGGATACCCCTGGGTCAATTTTTGTGACCAGTTTGCGGCGGGCAAGTGGACCCGGGTGGGCCTGGGGGCGTGAGAGGTTTGTGCTCTATCGACTCTACCTAACGGGCTCGCACTGACGTTCGTAGCAGCCAAAGTAGTGTCGGTATGGAAGCTTGAGATTGAGTCGGTACAAAGTGAGTACGTGAGACTACTTGTCGACTGCGACTTAGAAATATCGATCAGATCAATCATTCCCGTGAGAAGCAGCGTAACCGCGTCCACCGCCATCCACCGCAACAACTTGCAAGCACCTCCGACCGCCGTCAACCACCTCCTCACACCGCCGACCACCTTCGTCGTCCTCGTCCACCTCGATCCGGTCCTCTGCCTCCTCCCCTACCCTCGTCGTCCTCGACCTCCTCGACCGCCGCCGATCACTTTCAACCACCACGAAACTCTTTCTACCCCCTTCAATCACAACCAAACACCTCCTGCCACCCCCTACCTCCTACCAGCTACCCCTACCCCTACCCTCCTACCAGCTCCAACCACCTCCTACCATTTCCAAAAACCTCCAACCACCTCCGACCACCTCCGACCACCTTCGTCCTCCTCGACCCCCTGCTCCACCATGCATTCCATAATATTGATATTCATAATTAATCCAACAACTTTTCGTTTGCACTCTCGATCTCGAATTTTCGTAGTTATAGAATCGAAACGCTGTTTTAGCTAGTCGCCAGTGAAGTATCTACATTGGGCAGAGAAGCAGAATTGATTTCGACAAATGTTCGTGTGGAAAAAAATTCAGAGTAACTGTAAAACATCACAGATGTGCTAATTTTGATCTAGGTCAAAGGGATGCTCCGTATATGAGACAGTATTCAACGCAGTGTCCTGATTTAAAGACCTAAAAAGGCGATTGTCGGGGATTTTTTTTTTTCTTTGAGAGGGAGAGATAGAACGATAATTCTTAAAACTTCAAGTGTATCTTAACACACATTTGAAAGATACGAGCAAGTATCATCCAACAGTCGCAGAACGGCAGCGTTATTAGCTGACCCGTTAACTGAAGAATATATCTTTAGTCAACGGCTGACCCTCGAAGGGCCTAGCCGCTTGAGTCTGGAATCGGCAGGAAAGATAAAATGCGTATTTCTTGTATGAAATTTAAAAACTAAAATCATTATACATCATATCATACATCATACATCATACATCATACATGGTATCAAAGTTCGAAACCAAAGTTTGGATGTTCGGATGTCAGAAAGTGATGTCACCCAAATTTTTTTTTCTCTTGACGTTATCGATCTAAAATTAGCCAGCCGAATTCCTCAGTCTGGAAAGAACTACGCAGTAGAGCGGACAGATGAGAATCGTGCTCTGCAAATTTCGAGTACCGGGTTCTCAACTTCCTGGAGCCTGCGCTCAGGGTCCGCTACCTGGTGGAACTCGACTTCCAGGACAAGCACTCCGTGGTTCCAGCGCTCCAGGTTCGCTACCTGGTGAAACTCGACTTCTAAGACAAGCGCTCCGTGGTTCTAGAGCTTCAGGTTCACTACCTGGTGAAACTCGACTTCTAGAAGAAGCGCACCAGGTCCGCTACCTGGTGAACCTCGACTTCCAGGATAAGCGCTCTGTAGTTTCTGCGCTCAAGATCCACTACCTACTGAAACTCAACTTCCAGGACAAGCGCTCCGTGGATCCTGCATTCCAGGTCCGCTACCTCGTGAAACTCAACTTCCAGGACAAGCGCTCCATGGTTCCTGCGCTCCAGGTCCGCTACCTGATGAAACTCAACTTCCAAAATATGAGCTCCGTAGTTGTGGCTGTCCAGGTCCTTGACCTGATGGCTTTTGATCTTCCGAACTAATTTTCAAGTCTACAAGTTTGATTATTGAAAACGTCATGTTTTGTACTATCAAACCAATATGCATGCTTCAGATAACATTTTGAACTGGAAAAAAAGCCGAACGACCAGGATCAACAAATTGCAATTGGTAAGTGATTGGCATTGTATATATTGGAATACATGACAATAACGTCGTTCAATTAGAGCTAAAATTGGTGTGCGTAGTGTTTCAAATCTGTCAGCACTTAGCTGATTGTTCTGTGGTATTTTTTGACGAAATTTATTGTCATAAAATCACAATACGTTATACTTACATGCATGTGTAAACGTGATTTGTAGCATTATATAGAAAAAATCTTACAGGCAGAATCGGTTTGCGTCACATGCACAAAGACAGTGTTCGTAATGTATACTGTGAAGCAAATACCAGAATTTTTTGGGGAGTCATCGTGCCCCAGTCTCCCCTACAACTATGTCATCTGGTACAACACTGACACGAGTAAGCGAGCGCACGAGCACAACGACCAGTTACACTAGGCATCCGACTCCGAGCGAGCTTTAGCGAGCGAGTGTTTTAAAACTAGTTATTCTTAATTCGCGCACCATTCTGTTATCGATGTACCAAAATAACCCAAAAAACCGTGATATCATATGAATTGTCAAGCTCAAACGTAAAAAGTGACGATGTTTCAAAAAGTGAAAAAGTTTCGACGAGGATTTGTGCATGGTAAGTAAAAAACACATTTGTATAACATTCAATAGCAATTCTAATTATATTTGATCTAAATTCTTTTACACTTGTCATGTGTACAAGAAATTATTTCAATTCATTTTTCGTGCAAGCCCAAATTCAGTAGCTATCAATGCGCTCATAAAAGTTCTAGAATTTTTTATACTTTTCTCATAATTTTCTTGGTAAAATGTGTCAATAAAAAAATTATATCGATCTTTACACAATATTTTTTATGTGTTCTAATACTGAAAATATTTATCATCATTCGAGGTATAACCCGAGGTGATTGGCGGTCGTAGGAGGTGGACGGAGGTGGTCGCGGAGGAGGAGGAGGACAAGAAGGATGTTGGGGTGGAGGGAGAGGAGGAGGACGAGGAGAAAGCAGAGGAGGAGGAGGACAAGGAAAAGGAGTACGAGGTGGACGAGAAGGACGGAGGTCGTCGAAGGTGATGGGGTTTATTGGGGTGATGGGGTTGTGGCTAATAGGGTTATAGGGTGATGGGATGGTGGGGTGATTGGGCTGTGGGGTGGTGGAGTGATGGGTTGATGGGGTGGTGAGGTGGTGGGGTGGTGAGGTGATGGGGTGGCGGGGTGGCGGGGTGATGGGGCCGGGTAGGGTAGGGTAGGGTAGGGAAGGGTAGGGTCCCCTACGTCGGCTGTCACCTTGTCGTGGTGTAGGGGCTTGATGGCCGCGATGAATCTTGGCGACCCGACGCCCCGGGGCTTCAAAACCCCGTGGCGGAAGTGATTCTAGACGAGCGTCCACTAAGAACAGTCGGCTCAGCCTCTTGGGGCTGGGTGTATGAATGGTGGTTTGAATGGGCGATGTGTACATGGGATGCGGTTGGGGCCCCTGGGGCGATTTCTCAGAGACTAACCAAGGAAGGAGTAGTTGCCGACCGATCGGGGCTGCGGGTGAAGTCAGTCCTTTACCGGACCTCTGTGGCGTACTACGGGTAAACGTTAGTCCACGGAACCTCGGTTCCCTGGCGAAGGTCCCAGGAAACCACATGTCCAAAGTGGGAGAACCGCTCCTCGCAGCTGACTGGAGCCAATCTGGGAGTCAAACCTGGGATCCCGGGCGCATGTGTGGAGGATTATCCGGTCAGTATTTCCTCATACCCGACGTCCGGTAGGTCAAATCCGGCAACGTCTTACCGGGTCGGGGCCTACCCTGTTTCGGATTGACAGGGGAATCCCCGGCCTGGCGACGCTAAAGATATAGGGACGGGGGGTTCGAGCGGATAGGGCAGACCACCCGACAAACCGACAGCGGCTTCCGTTCGAGGGAGTAGGGTTCTTACCGGCGGGGAGAGATGCCACACTGCGGTGTGGCTGCCATGATGGCCGAACCGTCGTTATACACTTTTCTGTTTCAGCATGGATTTCATAACACCAAACCAACCAAACGAACCAAAACAAGGAGGAGGAGTTGAGGACAGGGAGACACGGGCACGTCCCATCGTAAGGGGAATTAGTTGGCCCCCCCTTACGGCAAGGACGGGAACGGACCCAGCGGCAGAGACACCTGCGATCAAGGCCACTGGGAAGGAAGAGAAGGGGGAGACCACGCCAATGGCGCGTGCCGATAAGCAACCCCCGCAGCCGCAGTGCCAACAGGGGAGTAAGAGAAAGGGAAGTGAGCTCACCCCACCAGGAGTCGCGAGTTCCTCGGACGAAGAGGAGCCGACCCTGCCGCGCAGGCCGGTCAGCACGCGGGGGGGCATACCGGGAGCCACAGAAAGCGGGACCGGAGAGGCGAGAGCCGCGCTTTCAGCCAACGAGAGTAGAGAAGGCCAGCAACAGCAAGAGAAGAACACAGGTACACGCCCTAAGGACAAAAAGAGGCGCGTTGTCCTCAATAAGGGGGCCAACGCAGCAAGGGGCTCGGACACCGATGACACGGGATCCGAGGAAGGTACCCACAGCCAACGTCCGGGGATGGCAAAAGCCCCCCCTACTATCACGAAGGCCAGGGAAAAGGCCACCGGTGTGGTGACGAGCTCCCCAGAAGATGCTCCGATGGGGATAGGGCCCGTCGAGTACAGATACATGACCGCGGCAGATCTGGGAGCCCAGATCAGGGAGTGGATCGAAGAAATTGACGGCATTAGGGTAAAATGCAAGTCAATGAACGGCAGAATGAGCGGCGAAATTAAAAAAAGAGTGGGCTGGGCGAAAGAAGCTCTGCTCACCCTAACCGGCAAAGCGGAAATGGCAGCCGGTCCCGCAGAGCTACTGGAGGAGAAAAGGAGGCTGGAGACCCAGGTCCGGGATGGACTAAGGGAGAGGCAGAAGCTCCAGAAAAAGCTCGAGGAGTACCGGGTGGCCCTAGAGAGAGCCCAGGCCGGGGCCAAGACCCCCGCAGTAGACACCTACGCGAGGGTCACCAGGGGGATACCCCCAACAGCGCTGTCGCTCGACATCCAGGCGGCAGCGGTAAGCACGGCGGGGGAAACCAGCGAGAGCCAGCCGACAGCGACGTCGACCGGCGCGTCGGAACTCGGACTCCGACTCACGGACTCCGAGCTATACCTGGTCCCGGACGAGGACAGGGCCAGGAACGAAGAGCTGGCCAGGCAAGCTGCGGCCCTCAGGCAAGTGCGAGAGGAGGTCAGCCGGATCTCCCGCATGCTGTGCAATACGAGAGACGGGGAAAACCCAAGCCATACCGCGACCACCCCGGGTGCCGTAAGAGAAAGAGGTGCAGGCCTTGAACCGCCCAACAGGGCGCTCGCGTTACCTAACGCGGCCCGAGAAACCGCAAAACCCGCAGAAAAAGTCCCAGGCGCGGCAAGCTCCCCAATGGAGGTAGGCGATGTGACGCCTGGGTCGAAGTGGGACGAATAGGCGTGACGGTAAAGGGAAAGAAGAAGAGAGATTAACTATAGAGAACCCCCCCGGAGGGGCAAACCGCAGCAGGTCGGCAACGGAGGCCAGGTCAAGGGTCCTACCGTCGACACAGGCGCAATCAGGTGCGAACAAACCGCCCGGAGCCACCCGAAAGGCCCCGAGAACCGCGGTGGTCGCGATTAAATGCAGAGGGGAGAGCGCCCCCTACGCAGAAATTCTGCAATTTGCCCGCAGCAAGATCCAACTGGAAGAGCTGGTCATAGGAGGGACCAGGGTTCGGCGAGCAGTCAATGGCGGGGTGCTCATAGAGATACCCGGACCCGAGAACGTGAAGAAGGCGGACGCCCTGGCGGAGCGACTCTCTAAGGTAATCGGGGAAAAATACGGCGACGCGGTCCAGGTGACGCGACCGTCAACCAAGGGGGAGCTGAGAGTACAAGGGCTGGACGACTCGGTGACGACAGAGGAGCTGGCCCGCACCCTAGCGGAGCACGGAGGATGCGGCTCACAGGAGATCCGAGTAGGCCCTCCTCGGAGAACGGCTAGCGGGCTCTTCAGCGCCTGGGTGCAGTGCCCTCTAAGGGCAGCCACAACCGTAGCGGCAAAGGGAAAGATCAAAATAGGCTGGACCATAGCCAGGGTCGAGCTACTGGAGGCGCGGCCCCGTCAATGCTATAGGTGCTGGGGTTTTGGCCACATAGGCACTGCGTGCAACGCACCGGCAGCGCGCGGGCGCGCGTGTTTCAGATGTGGCAGCGAGAGACACCAGGCGAGAAGCTGCACATCCGCCCCGAAATGCGCGGTGTGCGACACCAAAGGGAAGAACAGCGCTCACAGGATGGGATCGGGACGCTGCGCGTCGGTCAGTGAACGGGGTCGGGGGCCTGTATCCAGGGACACAGTAGATGGCCAGGTTCTTCCTGCAGAGCAGCCTGAACCATAGCCGGGGGGCTCAGGACCTGCTGAGCCAGTTTGCGTTAAAAGAGGGGATGGACGTGTGTCTCATATCCGAGCCACACTCCATCCCGGGCGCAGACAACTGGCTGGACAGCGATGACGGCCTTGCGGCCATATGCTGGAGGACGGAGGGCGATGCACCACGGTGCTCCGTACTGGAGAGGGGAAGGGGGTATGTAGCGGCCAGATGCGGAGACATAGCAGTCGTGTCTGTCTACATTTCCCCCAACGTCCCCATGCAAGCTTTCAAGGCATTTATGGAGGACCTGGCGCGGGTGGTCCGGTCAGCAGGCGATGGCGGCAGGGAAGTACTGGTGGGCGGCGACTTCAACGCCCGCTCGCCGACATGGGACCCAGCGGGGAGCAACCGCAGGGGGGAGCTCTTGGAGAGATGGGCGGCGTCGTGCGGAGTAAGCCTGCAAAACGATGGGAGCACGGCAACGTGTGTCAGGGCGCAGGGCTCATCAGTTGTCGACCTGACGTGGTCGACGCCGAGCCTGACACCGACGGTGCAGCAATGGCGGGTCCTCGCGGAGAGGGAGACGCTCTCGGACCACCTCTACATAACGTACGAGATACGGGGCCCCCGGCGCGAAAGATCTGGGGACGGGGGTGGACACGCACGGTGGAACTGGCGCAAATTCAACGCAGAATGCTTCCGGGAATCCCTAGACACTTGTCTGGCATGGGGACCAACGGGAGAGGACCAGACCACGTCGGCCGGCTTCGCTGCATGGGTGGAGAGGACCATGACGCAGGCCTGCGACGCGGCCGCTCCCAGAGCTCGAACCAAGAGCTGCCGGAGGACCACGTACTGGTGGAGCGAGGACCTGGCCGAACAACGTAGGCGTTGCGTGACAGCAAGGAGGCGCCTCACCAGGGACAGGAGAGCAGCCAGCGGCCCCCACCACGACATAGAGGCCGAATACCGGGCCAGTAAGCGGAGGCTGCGGGACAGCATTAAAGCAGCGAAGGCCAAGGCCTGGGAAGACCTCGTGGGCTCCGTGGAATCGGACCCATGGGGCATACCCTACAAGCTGGTGCTGGGCAGGCTCCGCACCACCTCGAGGGGAATGACGGAAACCCTCGACAGCGATACTCTGGGGAGGCTCCTCACAGCGCTATTCCCAAGAGGAGAGGGCAGCGAGCCGGTGAGCCAGGAAGACCGGAGCTGGAACGAGGGATGGGCGGTCACGGTCGAGGAAGTACGGTCCGCGATCAAAAAGGGGAGCGCGCGAAACACCGCCCCGGGACCAGACGGCATTAGAGGAGCCGCGTGGGCGGGAGTCCCCGAGGGGATGACTACGCTGCTCGCACGGACGTTTACGGCGTGTCTACGGGAGGGGCACGTCCCACGATCCTGGAAGAGGGCCCACCTAGTGCTTATCCCCAAAGGAGGCACGTCCAGCGGACCTCTTCCAAAGGTCAGGCCTATATGCCTTTTGGGCGAACTGGGGAAGGCCTTCGAAAGGGTTCTGGTTTCCCGACTGGGGAACTGGATGGAGGAGAACCCCCGGGCCCGGCTGTCGGACGAGCAATATGGCTTCCGGAAAGGGCGGTCAACAATCGACGCGCTCATCAGGGTGCGCGAGTTCGTCGAGGGCGCTACAAGGACGGGAGGCTGCGCGGTGGCTGTGTCTTTGGATATAGCCAACGCGTTCAATAGCCTCCCATGGCCGGTCATCATGAACGCGCTCGTGACGAAGGGGGTACCCACGTACATGCGGCAAATTATTAACAATTATCTTTCCCACAGGTACGTCGAGTACGCAACGGAGGGCGGGGGACTGAGCAGCCTGGCGGTGACAGCCGGAGTTCCGCAAGGGTCTGTTCTAGGTCCTCTGCTGTGGATCCTGTCGTTCGACGAGGTCTTGCGGGTTGGAGCGGAGCCGGACACCCCAGTGGTATGCTACGCGGACGACACCCTGGTCCTGAGCTCCGCGGCGGACCCAGCATCAGCGGTGGCGCTGGCCAACGTAATGGTGGCGAGGGTATGCCGGTGCATATCGGGCCTTGGGCTAAAGATATCGGCCAACAAGATGGAGGCGGTCCTCTTCGGCCGCGCAGGAAAAGGGACGGTGGGACACATCCCGGACTTGAGGGTGGGTTCGGAGAGGATCCCACTGGCGGGGTCCATGAAATATCTCGGGATATGGCTGGACTCCGGTCTCACATTCCGGCAGCATTTCGCGGCCATGGAGGCGAAGATCGGGGGCATCACGAGGGCCTTATCGCGACTGATGCCGAACCTCAGGGGGCCGTCGGAGGCGAAGCGGCGACTGTACGCCGGGACCCTGTTCGCGACCATCCGGTACGGGGCCCTGGTATGGGGGGATGTGGCGCAAAGGTCAAAACCCATTCAACGAGCCTTGGATAAGCACCAGAGGAGAATCTGTACGAGGGTGGTCGTGGCATACCGGACGGCGTCCTTTGTGTCCGTCACACTGCTGGCCCGAACGATGCCGCTACACCTGGTGGCTGGTGGCTACCACCGAGCATACGGCTGGATGCGGGAGGCGCGAGCGACGACGGGATCCTGTTCTGCTGATGAAGCAAAGATTGTCAGGACGAGAGAACTCCTCGCTGCCCGCGAACGTTGGAGGAGGTCCCTGGAGGGTCCCGACCTCCCCAATGGGAGGTTAAGAGCGGCGATCGCAGATAATTAGGATAGGTGGCACGGCAGGGGGTACGGAATGCTGACCTTCCGATTGACCCAGGTACTGACGGGCCACGGTTGTTTCGCCGACTTCCTGCACAGGATAGGGAGGGCGGAACGGCCGGACTGCCAGCACTGTGGGGGGGCCGCGGACACGTCAAGCCACACGGTGGAAACGTGCTCAGCGTGGGCGGTGGATAGGGCGGCCCTGCGGGAGGCCGTTGGGGGGGACCTGACCCTGGCCGGGTTGGTACGGGCAATGACGAGCTCAAGGGAGGGATGGGCGGCGGTGGCCCGCTTCGCGGAACGGGTGATCGCCGCGAAAGAACTGGAGGAGAGAGCGCGGCAACAGGCCCCGCAGCGCGGAGGGAATGGGACCCGGTAGCGCAGGCTACACGGGCCGAACGGGTAGCTCGGACATGTGGGGACCCGAACGGGTCGGCGGGGTGAGGTGCCGGCCGGGCTCCGCTCCGTTCCTCGGGGCGGGCCGGGGGAGGCGTGGAGAGGCATAGATGGTGCCAGAGTAGGATGTAGTAGGCTCCCGGTTAGAGCTAGGGCCTCTCCGCTCAATACCTCCTCTTCATCATCGGCCCCAACCCCCTGGGACGGCGACTGGAGCGCGACGCCGCGCCGTCTTGCCCCGACCTCCGCGAGGGTAGTCCTGGTCCTAGAGGACGCAGAGTGGGAATCGCCCTCGGCACTGGGCGGCTTCGCCTCACGAAGCGCCAGCCACAGCGCGGTTAGGAGGAGGTTACCCACGAGGATGGGAGCTATAGCAGCTAGTGGGAGGGGGCAAGGGGAAGCGCAAGCCCTAATAGGCAGGACACGCAGCCGCGTAGTAGTGCCCGGGGGCTCCCTGAAGATATGCCCCGAGCGGTTCGGGGGAGTCCCCTACCCGCACCAGGGTGGCCGCTGGTTTTTTAGTGGGTGCGAGTCCCACACTACCGCGAGGGTCCTTGCGCGGAGCCTCGGGGTGTGCATAAGGCATTTTCCCAGCGATAACAAAAAAAAAAAAAAAAGGGCATAGGGTAGGGTAGGGTAGGGTAGCGTAGGGCATAGGGTAGGGTACGGGACTCCTACTCCTACTCCAACTCCTGCTCCTACTCCTACTCCTACTTCAACTCCTACTACTCCTACTCCTACTTCTACCTCTGCCCACCACCCCTTTTCACCCCCTAATACCTTCTACTACCTCCGACCACCTTCGTCTTCGTCGTCCACCTAGTCCTTCTTCCGGTCTTTGTCCTTCTCGTCCTCTTTCTCTACCACCACCGCCTTTTCTTCCTCCTCCGACCACCTTCTATCACCGCCGACCACCCCCGTTCTCCTCGTCCACCTTGATCACCCGTAACTACTCCTCACCACCTCCGACCACCACCAACCACCTCCAACGACCACCGCTAACCACCTCGGGTTATACCTCGAATACTAATGAATATTTTCGGTATTAGAACACATCAAAAATATTGTGTAAAGATCAATATAATTTTTCTATTGACACATTTTACCAGGAGGATTATGAGAAAATTATAAAAAATGATAGAAATTTTATTAGCGCATCGATAGTTACTGAATGTGGGCTGGCGCGAAAAATTAATTGAAATAATTTATTGTACACAGGACAATTGTAAAAGATTTTACATCAAATATAATTACAACTGGTATTAAATATTATAAGAATTTTTTTTTTTACTTACCATGCACAAATCCTTGTCAAAATTTTCACTTTTTGAAACATCTTTACTTTTTACGTTTGAGCTTGACAATTCATATGATATCACGGTTTTTTGAGTTATTTTGGTACATCGATAACAGAATGGTGCGCGAATTGAAAATAACTAGTTTTAAAACACTCGCTTGCTAAAGCTCGCTCGGAGTCGGATGCCTAGTGTAACTGATTGTTGTGCTCATGCGCTCGCTTACTCGTGTCAGTCTATTACCAGATGACATAGTTGTAGGGGAGACTCGGGCACGATGACTCCCCAAAAAATTCTGGTATTTGCTTCACAGTATACATAATGAACACTGTCTTTATGCATGTGACGCAAACCGATTCTGCCTGTAAGATTTTTTCTATATAATGCTACAAATCACGTTTACACATGCATGTAAGTATAAAGTATTGTGATTTTATGACAATAAATTTCGTCAAAAAACACCACAGAACAATCAGCTAAGTGTTGACAGATTTCAAACACTACGCACAGCAATTTTAGTTCTAATTTAACGACGTTATTGTCATGTATTCCTATGTATACGATGCCAATCACTCACCAATTGCAATTTGTTGATCCTGGTCGTTCGGTTTTTCTTCCGATTGAAAATGTTATCTGAAGCATGCATATTGGTTTGATAGTACAAAACATGACGTTTTCAATAATCAAACTTGTAGACTTGAAAATTAGTCCAGAAGATCTAAATTCATCAGGTCAAGGACCTGGACAGCTAGAACTACGGAGCGCTTTTCTTGGATGTCAAAATCCACCAGGTGGAGGACCTGGACAGCCAGAGCTCCGGAGCGCTTTTCCTGGATGTCAAAATCCACCAAGTTGAGGACCTCGACAGCCAGAACTACGGAAAATTAGTTCTGAAGGTCAAAAGTCACCAGGTCAAGGACCTGGACAGCCAGAACTACGGAGCGTTTTTCCTGGATGTCAAAATCTATCAGGTGGAGGACCTGGACAGCTAGAACTACGGAGCGTTTTTCCTGGATGTCAAAATCTACCAGGTGGAGGACCTGGACAGCCAGAACTATGGAAAATTAGTCCTGAAGGTCATAAGTCACCAGGTCAAAGACCCGGACAGCCAGAACTACGGAGCGTTTTTCCTGGATGTCAAAATCTATCAGGTGGAGGACCTGGACAGCTAGAACTACGGAGCGTTTTTCCTGGATGTCAAAATCTACCAGGTGGAGGACCTGAACAGCCAGAATTACGGAAAATTAGCCCTGAAGGTCATAAGTCACCAAGTCAAGGACCTGGACAGCCACAACTACGTAGCTCATGTTCTGGAAGTCGAGTTTTACCAGGTAGCGGACCAGGAGCGCAGGAACCACGGAGCGCATGTTCTGGAAGTCGAGTTTCACCAGGTAGTGGATCTTGAGCGCAGGAACTACGGACCGCTTGTCCTGGAAGTCAAGCTTCACCAGGTAGCGGACCTGGAGCGCTGGAACCACGGAGCGCTTGTCCTGGAAGTCGAGTTCCACCAGGTAGCGGACCCCGGGCGCAGGATCCAGGAGGTAGAGAACCCGGTACTCGAAAGTTGCGGAGCGCGATTCTCATCCGTCCGCTCTACTGCGCGGTTGTTTTCAGACTGAGGAAATTCGGCTGGCTGATTTTAGATCGATAACGTCGAGAGAAAAAAATTTTTGGGTGGTTTCACTTTCTGAACATCCGAACATCCAAACTTTGGTTTCGAACTTTAATGCTTTGTGTGATGATGTATGATGTGATGTATAATGATGTATGATGTATGGTGTATGATGTATCATGATATGATATGATGTATAATGATTTTACTTTTTACATTTCATACAAGAAATACGCACTTCATCCTTCCTACGGATTCCAGACTCAAGCGGCCAGACCCTTCGATAGTCAGCCGTCGAATAAAGATATATTTTCCAGTTAATGGGTCAGCTAATAACGCTGCCATTCTGCGACAGTTGGATGATAAAAATTTTTCCTCGAACCTTTTAAATGTGTGTTGAAATACAGTCGACGTTTTAAGAAGCTTAGTTCTATCTCTTCCTTCAAAAAAAAAAAAAGTCGGCGAAAATCACCTTTTTAGGTCTTTAAATCTGGACACTGCGTTAAATAGTGTCTCATATACGGAGCATCCCTTTCATCTCGATCAAAATTAGCGCATCCGTCATGTATTACAGTTACTCTGAATTTTTTTCCATGCGAACAATTTTCGAAAAACCATTCTGCTTCTCCACCCAACGTAGATACTTGACTTGCGACTAGCTAAAACAGCGTTTCGATTCTATTCCTACGAAAATTCAAGATCAAGATAGCAAATGAAAAGTTGTTGGAGTAATTATGAATATTAATGTTATGGAATACATCGACGCGAGTCGAATAGAATCCCATTTCGAAATTAATAGTTCTTCTATTTTCATATCATACCCGATTATTGTAGATAATCTAGTTTGTCTCCCGGAGAATTATAAAATTTATAGTATGCGTCACGTATCAATCGTAAATGGAGCATATTTATCAATATCGTACATGGACCGCATATACATACCTATATACTTTTTGGTCTCGGCATCATTATTACGTATGATCTATTCATACATTCTTCTCTCGGGTACCTACACTTTAATTAAATCACTGTTGTGCTACGAATTTTGGAAGAAATTTGTTCTGAATAATAATTCCTTGCATCACCGACAAGCCGGTAAGTACACACAGGTTGAGTACTGGCTTCGGCTCATCATTGCGAAGACTGTGTTACTCGGAAGGTGAATGCAGCCAGCATCAAGACGAAATCGGTAACTCTCTGATGTTCTGCAATAAATTTTGAACCCCACCGTTGGAATATCTCAGGGGGCGCAAGCGTACAACGATTTTCGATTCTCACACCAAAGCCCATTAGGGCAACTGTCTATATATTCTTCAGTCAACGGAATGTTACACATAAAACGTTTACTGAATTCTTCAATTCACGCATAGCAGAAATATGAATACTTTTACCTCTGCAGGTCCTATCACGATTCTTACAGCCCTTAACCGAACACTTCAACATTTGATTAAATTCGTGAAACGATGCGCGTCAACGCGATACGTGACCCACCGCGATTGTTTGTACGTTTATCGAAGTATTAGTTAAAATTATGTTGTGATTTGTACGTGCGTATGCGCTGTAGGCTTACTTTAACTTGCCGTGACGTCAACTGGTGGACTGCGCGACTTTGTACGAAAATTGGTCCTCTATCGAGCACACCTTACTCCTTACACCATGGAATTTACGAAGGATCGACCAGCGACGAGAGAGCACCACCCCGCTTATCCTCGGAACATCAAGGAGCTGCGCGGAGGACGAAATTGCGATCTAGCCCAAGTTCTGCGCCGCGATGCTACGAAGGATGCGCGCGCTGAGTTGCGCAATGTACGGAATCGATGACGGATCGATTGTTGCGTATTTTTGTGGGTATGACGTCACATGAGAAGTAGCGTATCGAGATCGGCGTTACGGCTAGTCGTCAATTTCAAACTCACTCTATTTCTGCCGATTAAGCGAAGCAGGTGTACTATTGTCGAGGTCAAGTTCAGTTTTAATTTGTTCTTGTTCTTCTGGTCTATTGTTGTTGCGAGAATGGCTGCAACTAGGCACGAGGGAGTCGGTGACTTTGTACACTAGATGTGGACCGGTAAGCGCTGCAAATATTCTCGCGACTGAATTTCCAGGGTACTTGAGAAACGGCCTGTCGAACAACGGATAGCCATTTTGGATTTGCGTTGTCGAAAAGTACTTGTTTAGAGAGATGGCAAAAGGATATGGATCATCGACGTGGGATCCGCGAATTAGTGATGAGAACGAGTGTAAATGAAACGAAAATGATGTTGAGATGTAGAGAGATAATGATTACCGATAAACGAGACTTTTATTGGTTTCGATGTGGCGATACAGACCGTATCGCAAGAGAACGTTACAGAGAGTGATGATTTTACAGAGCGAGAGAACACATAGATTACACACATACATAATTTCGAGACAGTAGACAATACATGAGATACAGCTGATAGGTTTTGAGTCGCGACACGGGCAAGCGGCGAGATTTGACGCAGAGACGGCAAGTAAACATTGCACGCGAGTGTGCGTACATGTGCGAGGACGATTTTGAGTGTCGCGAGACACACATTTAACTATTCGATACTTTGCCGAAACAGTACTCGAAATTCTTTTGCCGATTCTTTTGCTTAGTGACTGTAACTTGAGTTGCGCGTCCTAGAGTTGAGTAAATTTTGACTAATTGAGATGGGTGAGTAGAGCCACCGTTTTGAATCGCGTCTTTCTCGTTTTTGGAATTACGTACAGCCCGAATTTCGTTGCACCGAGTCGAGCCACGTTATCATGTTTGCGATAAGCTTCATAAGATTAAAGTTAAGAAAAGTGTAATTATGAATAATAATTAAAGTTGCGACTAGCGCTGTAGTGTAATCGAGGACGATCGCGGCTAGCGCATCGAGTCATATTTTGTTTTGAGTTTTTGCTTTTTGTTTGTTATTAAGTAAGAGTACGACTAGCGCAGGTAGGCTTAAAGTTTATTCAATAGCTGGTTTTCCTTAGTTCTGTTTATCTTTTTTTTTTGTTTGTTGGTTATTTTCGATATCGCGAGGAGCGAATTTTGAATTATTTTTTTGTTTTGTTTTTGTATCACCGCTATTGTAAAATATATCATTTTATTTAATTTTTGTTAAATAGCGTATTGTTGTCGAGTGACTCTCTCTCTCTCCAAACATTACCCCTCCCCTGTCCGCAGTACTGAGCTACCGAGCATATTCCCGAGGGTTAGCGAAGATAAAGATTTCGAGGCGTGTTGACCACGCCAGACACCCAACAGAATCTCGCGATATTTTTTTTTTTAAATTACAATCGTTTTCCAGCTTACATCGCGGGCCACCAAATTATTATGTACGCGGTAAGTTCTCGGTCATTTCTCCGACTGGCCGAGGTAAAATAAAAATTGACGTCACAAATTGACGCCTAACGTGGAGCTATCGAGAAATTTCTGCTATAAATTTCCGAGTAAGATAGTAGCGTTGTGCGCTTCGGAAATTTCGAGTTGGTAACGGACAGCGCTCGCAAAACGTAAACATCAGCGGTCGGAGAATACAGGGGAGAAAGGTTGCGACACACCTTGGTCGAGTTTGTTGACGTTTTGGAATTACAGCAGTACGATTTCGGATACGTAGCGAGAAATAAAATTGTATACAAAGGGTGGCGAATAACACCAAATATTGCGATTTACAACTCAAGCTACGAGTCGCGAATACACCGGGTGGCAAATAAGTAGGTACACGGCGTGTATTCGCGCATCCCTTTTCGCTTATACGTTAGCATAAGATTGCCTGCTATTATCGCCTGTGCTTTTCTTTTTTTGTTTTGAATATTGCTTTCTGATTTTTTTTTATTTATGTCTTCTTTGGTTTCTTTATTTTTGTATTCTGTTATCCTATTTTCAGCATTGCGGTTTACATTTTTTTTTAGCCCGTGTTTTCCTTTAATAGCGAATTAAGCTAATAATTTTTTTTTTTTTATGAGTTCCTTATTTGTATAATATTGCTTGCGATCAGACTCTACCTACGGCTTCCTTCTTAGGGGGGGGGGGGGGGGGGGGGGGGAGACTAATTTTTGCTTGGCCTGCTAATACCTTTTGCGACTGCTTCCCTTTGTCGTGTGGAGCACGGCAGAGAAGATCTAACCAATCTCGTATTAAGTTAAAATGGCAGAAGTAACCGTTGGCACGTGGTTACATAAAATGACGAACGACGAGCTCGAGTTGGCGTTAGCGACCGCGAGAGTTTTCTGTTTTCCACAGCGAACCGATTTCAGGGAAATTGGGGAGAGGCAGCCCCAATTGTAGGGCAGCATCACGGACTCGAACATTCCATAATCGATTTTACGCAATTATTGGCGGGAACATCCGCACCGCGGGTTGAATTTCGGTCGCTACCGATTGATCCCGCTTCCGTCCCCCGCAGCACAACACACGCCGCTATGCTTGCATGAACCCGGGATCCAGTCATGGAATCGCGGATGCGGGAAACTATTCGTGACATTCCGATAGCCTTGCGAGGCTGGAATTTAAAGTTTTCTGGCATTGGCGAGCCGAACTTAGAGGTCCCTTTGACGCGTTTAGAGGAGTGGCGGGAAATGTCCGAATTGAGTGAAGCCGATATGTTGAGTTCGCTCACAATGATTTTCTCGGGCGTGGCGTTAGAGTGGTTGAGGTGTGAGAGGGATAGTTGGGTGACGTACGACGGAACGGTGGGGAATCGCGTGGAAGATCCTGCTAGGTCGCGGACACAAGGACCGCTGGTGCCGGTGACAGAATATTTAGTGAACGTTCGCGGACTGTTGAGACGGATGCCGCGTCCGTACACAATGGAGCAGCAGCTAGATCTAGCGTTTAAAAATCTGCGTCCCAAAATCCACGAAGTCCTGAGGAGGAGAGAAATTCGGAATTGGAGCGAATTGATCTACCTCGCAACCGAGTGGGAACGGAATCCATTGGTTTTCAAGGATTTGTTCACCCGGTGGGTGGAGGTGCTATTGAGGAAATCGAACGAAGCATTTGAAGACCTCGTGCTTTCGCGGTGGAGTACGCCGGAAGTATTTTTGACGGATAACGGCACGGAATTTGCGGATAGAGCCGTTGACGTTTTATGCACCGCAAACAATATTACCCACGTGAAGGTACCACCGTACCACGCGCAAGGTAACCCCGCGGAGAGGGTGAATCGCGTACTGAAGACCGTGATCGTATCATACATCGAGGTCGATCATTGTGATTGGGATGTGCATGTTCACGAATTTTGCTTTGCGTACAAAGTTTGCTAAGAATAAACCCTGGGTTTTGAAACCTAGGGCGCAATCTCAAACCACGGATGCAGTTGCGACGACTGGTGGAGGGTCCAGCGGAAATTCCCGTGCCGCGCCCAGAAGTCTGGACAAAAAGAATGGCGAAGCTGAAAGAATTGCGCGATTTGGCGACAAAACATCTAGAGGAAGCCCACGATAGACAGGCGCGATATTATAACCGCAGTCATCGGGATTCATTCGTTTCGAAGTTGAGGATTTAGTATGGAAAAGAAATAGAGTCTTGTCGTTTACCGCCCAACAAGTAGCTGCGAAATTGGCTCCAAAATTCGCAGGCCCTTTTCGCGTTACGAGGGTAATTTCGCCGGTGGTGTATGAAATCGAAAATAGCGAAGGAAAAGGTCTCGGTAGGCATCGTATTAAGGATTTAAAGCCGTACGTGAAGTCTGAGGAAGCTTCGAGTAGCGACGGGGAAGAGCAATGAGAGAGGTGACTTCTCAACCCTCAAATAACTTTTGTGTGACGTTTGTGACGGCAATGGAATTCCCCTTAGTGGTTGGAAAAGCCGCCGAAGCCGCGGCGTTACTCCGCGGGATCCGCGACGCAGCCACGCTGGTGTAAAGGCCGGGACCCGGGGCGTTCACCCCACCCCTACCTCCAGCCCGTGAACCTTGACCACTGGGGGCACCACATGAGACATGGAGGAAGTGGCTGCCACCCGGTGCGTGTTTTAACTATTGGGAACAGGGGCATGGCTACCCGAGGTGCTATGCCAAGTTAGGAAAATTTTTCCGTCAATGTGGGTGGCCAGGGCACACAGACTTCACCTGCCCCACGTGCTGGCCCTGTCCAAGCGACAACCAAAAGTACTGATTCCGCGTCTCCGAGACTTGGCACCACGAGCGCGGGCTACCTTAGCGCCCCTCATGGATGACGCCCACCTGCAGGAGCACTGTGACAAGGTGCAACTCTTAGTGCTGACCCTCGCGAAACTGGGTCTAGATCGCGGACACAAGCGACTGAATTAGATTACGCCATAAAATGTACACTTGATTATAGATATTAAGAATAAACCAATTCTTTTTGTATTTTGCAAATCAATTTTTATTGTGTTGTAATAGCATTCCTGGCGGAGGTGATGGCTTTATGTTATTTCAGGTCGACAGCGAGTCCGAGCGTTCATACCGACGCATTGCCGTCTAGGAAGGAGCCAGTAATTCGCGAAGTAAAGCCCGAATCAGAAATTGAGTTATTATTTTGTGGTGAATTATTGTACAGAAAATTTTCATTTTTTTTTTTTTTTTTTTGTTTTGAGTATTTGTCCTGGCGCATTGTCGTCACTAATTTTAAGCTGCGGTCACCTCGAGGAGTTCGGCTCGCGGAAGATAGCGCTGGCGCTCTACCACCCCACGTTCCATCTAGGGGTGGAGGGGCGGGAATTTTTATGCGAGTTCCAAGTCGCTCTCCGAACCCTAGGCGGAACCTAGATTCGCGATCGCAATCGCGCGTAATTTCGAAACAGAGCGCCAGGCCGAGAGTCACGCGTCCGAAACTCTGAGAGGGGACACTTTACAGGCTGGCGAATTAGACTTGACACGAATTTTGTTTATTTTTTGTTTCGAATAATTGCAACACCAGATAAGGGATCAGCGACAAATTCAACGGCGTCATAGGACCACAGTCGAGGAGAATTGCAACAAGAGAAGGGCCTCACACGAGGCTACGGAAGGAGCACCAACGTAGAGCTCTGCCGCGAGGAAAACCAAAGCGGACGAGATTCCCGTTGTTGGCCAGCGAGCCGTAGCTTTCCCTCCCACGCTAACGTCATATACATAGACTTATATATAGAATTGACTGAGTACACTGACAATTTCCCTTGTCCCCTGAACGCCTGTCGTTGTTGGTGCTGTCTCTTTCTCTCTTATGGGGTTTTACGCCCTACTCCTCTCTCAATATCGCCCATGGTAGGGGAATCAAGCACTGGAGGGGAAGAGAAAAGCCAGTGAGGGGCAGTTGCAGGTTGTGCCATCCTACATATCCCCACCCCGAGATCGCTAGAAAGAGATAGCCGTATCAACTACGGGTGTAAAACAAGGATAGCATCAAAAACGGCGGAATCAAGGTTCAGGGGACACTCGCTCCGACCTAACGCTCAGTCTACGTCATATATGAGTCTATGGTCATATAGCCTCGCGAAGCTGTCACCACGCCACTACCGAACGATGGAACACCGGAGAACCAGACAGCCAACCAGCGTTCCGCGACAGCGGAAGTCAACGATAGCAAAGAATTTCATAAGACGAAAACCGATTAGATCATGAGAATGTTTCACGATTGTTAGCGCCTATGTTCAAAGCATGTTCGGCTCTCAGCTCCGATTAGCGAAGCTCTTGATTTGAGTCCTGGCGTTGTTCAAGGAAAGAATAGAAATTTAAAAGTCGAATCTAGAGACGTATTTGTGGAACAGAGTTCGTTGCGTTTGCTGTTAAAGATTAGCGTAACTGAAGTTTGAAAATTGGACTGGAGGATTGTTGGTGTGGCTGCGGAGCGGCAAGCAAGCGCTATTGATTCTTAGCGAACCGGTTTCGAGGGCGATTAAGATCGGCGCACCGATCAACGGTTGGCCATTTTATAATTGCGTTACGACAGCTTCGAAATTTGTTTGCCGATCTCCTTGTTTGGTCGCCGTAGCCTGAGTTCTCGCGATAACGCGTAGAGTCAATTTTGTTCATGTAAAGTGTAGAGTAGAGTCACGGTTTTGAGTTGAATCATTTTTGTTTTCAAATTGAGTGCAGCCAAATTCAGCTGCACCGGGTTTCGTCGAGTTTGCGTATGTAAAAAGTGTCACCTCTCGTGTAGGTCGAATTTTGAATTACTTTTTTTTTATTTCTGTATCACCGCTATTGTAAAATGTATTATTTTATTTGATTTTTGTTAATTAGTGTGCTGTTGTCGAGTTACTCTCTCTCTCTCTGTCTCTCTCTCTCCAAAAACTATCCCTTCCCTCTCCGCGGTACCAAGTTACCGAGAATATTCCCGAGGGTTAGCGAAGATAAAGATTTCGAGGCGTGTTGACCACGCCAGGCGCTCAACAGAATCTGGCGATATATTTTTTTTTTTTAATCACATTTGTTTTCCAGCTAACATTGCGGGCCGCCTTTTATTATTGTGAAACTAGAAATTATTGTGTACGCGGTGAGTTCTCGCTCACTTCTCCAGGTGGCTGAGGTACCATAAAAATCACGTCATACTATGTATTTCATACTTGCCAGAGGTTGGCAGGGTTCTGGACAAGATGGCCACTGTGGAGGACAAGGTTCAGGAGGAGGACAGCCGTAAGCTGGGCAATGGAAACGAGGTGGTCTACAATGATAGCAAGGTGGAGGTAAAGTGCTCGTTTTTTTTTCATTACTTTCTTCGCACAACATTTTTCGGTTTTTAATTTATATCCTCTTACCCACCTGCGGTAACGGGAGAGAAATTTTTCTTTAAAAAATTATACATCGTACGAACATCTAACGTATTTTTCTTTCTTGAACAATTTTTTTAATTCAAGTATAACGCTGTGTATCGTATTCAAACTTTGGCCGGCAATGAGTGTAATAGCTGACTCAACATAAAACACCTGTTAATATCTAGATTGTATCTTAAGGAAATGCTGTATTTAAATCAGAATAAAATCAAATGAATTTTGAAACATATATACAGAAAATAGCCCACGTACCTGTAATTTTAGATGTTAACCTTATCTGTCGATGTTCAGGTTTCACCAGACATTGAATTGTTATACTATACGTATAACTCACATTTATAAATAATATATTATATTTGGATAATTAAAAAATTAAGTGAAGTTCGTGTTCGAAGTTATTAATTTCTTACGGAAAATTTAAAATTTTGCTTTCTGAGAGAGTATGTTTTATACAGACTAGATCGTGGACTAGATGCTCGATCGAAAGTTTACCGTCATTTTCTTATATCTCGTCATCGTTTGTTTCACAGGCAACGTCGTTTTATCGACAGCAAAATTTTTGCATTCATGGCGGTGTAATTTAAAAAAAAAAAAAAACGGACATCTGTTCAAAAATTCACCGAAATCTATTTATTTCTATACCTACCAATACATTATATACCAATACATATTGAAAACTGAAAATAATCAACTAAAACATCAAAAGTGATTTTTTTTCGATTTGGTTGTTCTTCAAACATCAACTAGATATTAACTTAAAATTTATTCATGGTTTCGATCTTATCATGTACAGTTTGTAGCTAGTTGATCATCATAACAATTAAGCACTTTTACAAGTTGTTAAATATCGAAATTTGTCATCTTCTGCGAACCGATTTCTCGCAACAATTGACGAATTTCAGATCGCAGCATATCGGCGGCGGGGGTGGCGACGGAGGAGGAGGACAGGATGGGATAGCTGGAAAATAGCAGGGCTCGTACGTCGACCTTAAGGCATAAGGATTTGCGATTAGGCTTGTGTTGGTAAGTTACTATGCTCATTGGAGAAAATGCCCTGAATCCTTGTCTACTAAAACTCTAAAAAGGATTCTGAAAGACCTTATGCAGCAAAGACTATGCAAGATGGATGAGACAATCAGAAGTTTCCGCAAATTTTTACCGAAACTTGAAATAATATTTCATTACATAATAAATGAGGATTTAACATTCCTCAGGAATAATATTAGATCACTTGTTTGTAATACCAATCTTTTTCTAAATGTCGGAGCATTTCAAAGCATTTTTTACATCCGCAATATTCAATTATTTTATCAACAAGTTATCAGAGAATTTTTATGCACTGTTCTCACAGAGTATGCAATGTTGCACAAATATTACTACAATTTTTTTCTATTGCAGTTGATATGGAGTAGTTGCAGGCATGTTCCAACAATATCGCTGCAATATATCGATACAGCAATTGTAACTGCAAGGCTAAAAAAATATCGAAACAATATTGCCATGATACTTCAAATACGTTGCAGGAATATTGCAGTAATGTTGCTGTAGTAATTCTAGCTTGTAACAATACTGCTAGAGTATTTCTATATTACAGCAGATTCTTGTGCCATTTCTGTATCACAGGAACATACTGTTATATTTTTGTAGTTCAATTGCAGCTACTAAGTTGATAGAGAATTGCCGGATTATTGCTATAATATTTCTACTTTGCAACGGTATCGCTATAATAATCCTATATCTCAGCAATATTGGTCCAATATTTCTGCATCGTGATTTTTCCTGCAACATTGTAGGAATGTAACAATAATATTTCTATATCGTTGCAATATCACAACAACATTTCTTCATACTAATAAAAATATCTAATCTTTCAGGCCGAATTTACCTGTTACACGTGTAGGTGAGCTGATACTTGACTTTTGACTCCCCTGAGCACGGAGTTCCAGACGGTGGACAACGCGGACAGATTAGAGCACTCCGCGGCAATTTTTGCCGACAACGTGACGGCACGCTCGGAGGATACTTATTGAATATTTCCAGTAGCTCAGACATAATATCTTTCTTATTATTAATCAACTGCTTCAATATTAATCAAGAACGGAAAATATTTTACATACTTTTCCTTTTACTCTCTAATAATTTTGTTAAATATCGTATTTCAAAATTTGTGTTGGCCATTAATTTTTTAAGGTTAGTTTTTGGGTTATTCAAATCGAAAATACGTGAATGTCAATTGTGCGATCATAACCGTTTCATAAGTTAATAGTTGAAACTCATTCAAATTCATTATTCTATGCACTAGGTGTTTCAAAACAGTAATATCAAAGTTTACGAAGTTGTAGGGGATGCCAAAACAAAACAAAATTAACGCCCGCAGGCAACTTCCCGTGCACGCCTGCGTGTCGTGTTGTCTACACTTTTGGCTGATATGCCTATGGCTTATACCCCGAATGACCGTCACGTGAGTTGATCGGCGAAAGCAGCAGCATGAGAAGCAGGTATGCGCGAAGAGTTGCCTATCTGCAGGCGTCAATTCGCAACTATTCGGCCTGAATTGACTAAATTGAACCGACAAAGGGCGCTTGCGAAAAATGTCTTGACGCAATGTCCTCTCCAACCTTCTAAGGCTTGATACGACTATTCTGAACTATCCTGTACTGCGGCATTTTTGCGGATACTCCAGTGAATAAAAAAATAAATAAATAGAAGCTTTTGCATTATTTATAATATATTACTTTAATGGATCAGGTAAGGAACACACTGACTCTCATATACTTATATGTAATCACAACAGATATTATTATCGACCGCAGGTATTTTTATACAGAGGCAACTAATACATTGCGATACAAGGTATTTTGAAAAATATTATACACGTTCATTAAATCATACGTCGCTGATTTTAGTAAATCATCTTACTCTCTGTTTTCTTTTTCACTCCTAAAGTCTCTCTCTTTTTCCCTATTTCTTTCTGTCTCGTATTCGTTTCTCCCACGATCTGCCGTATTATTTACACGCACCAGCTATAAAAGCGGGTACAAAATGAATCCAAGATTCAAATTGCCTGCCTAAACAATCGAATCAGATGAAACGACTTCGAGTTAACTATTCATGCGGCATGCGCAAAGCATGCGATATTTTTCCATCGAGTTTTATTAACTTTTCAACACTGCATTATACTTATAAGAGAACAAGTAACACAATTCTGTTTATATCTTTATCTTTTGATTTGTATGTATTGGTCTTTTCGTAGAATATAGCAATTATTAGCATAGTTTGTTGTTTTTTTTTTTCCTGTTTCTGTTCTTAATTCATATTACACCAACTTAATATAAAATCGTCTATAACGAATTCAATTTTAACGATTTCTATAAATCAGAATTTATATTGAAGTAATTATTCGCTCCGTCAAAGTAGACAAATCGAATATCGACCGAACTCTGAATATTATAGTTGCCTATATCGTTTTCCAATCATTATACATAATACATAAGATACAATTCCTAGTTTATATACCATTATATCATACATAATCGAAGAAATAAATTGCATATTTTATATATTATGTATAATAATATTTAAGACATTAACAAATAGCAATCGTAATATATTATATTATCAGTGTTATATCAGGTATATATGTGTATGCAAATACACTTTCTCAGTTACCGTACATCGCACAAGATTTATATATTTATTTATTTATAACCCTAACGTTGATTTGGAAAAAGAAAGACTCATTTCTCCAATGGACGTTTTTCGCTAAATAAGCTATCCTGTATAATATATTATTTAAGTACATATTCTTTCATTTTCGATTAACGTTCGATATGTAGGTAACTTAAGTACCTCAAATAAGTACCACCAACTTCATTTGTGCTAACGACTCTATAAATATTATCGATTGTATTCGTACATCTCCTCAATCGAATATGAATACAGTTATTTGAATTCGATTTAGAAACGAAAATATTGTTGAAATGTTCGAAAAATTGCTTTTTCTTCCATTCGATCAATGTGCAATTATGACTTCATCCCAACACCCATTAGAATTACAGTAGATAGATATTTTTATGTCATCAATAATCATAATAATATTAAGAATAATTATGATAATAATAGTTGAGGCAGATTTTTGCGATGAATAAAAAAGAGTAGTATGTGCAATGATGAAATGAAAACTAGCATCTATTTACAACGATTATCAATTTACAATCAGCTTCCGTTCATTTTACCAAAAATATGGTACTGAGGCAGATTTTTTATTACGTAAAACTTAACGATTAAAATAAAAAATAAATAAAGAAATCGTCGAAATATCGCAATAATGTTAATGATCATGTGTTAGGAATTTGCGCAAAAATGTACCTCGTGAGAATACTATTAGGAATGTAATACTATTATATATATTTTCGTGAGCAGTGGAAAAACTGCTATAAATTAACAATTGCTCTATTTTCAAATCTATTTTTCTGTTAGTTTGTTTCTTTGTGTTTTTGTAACACGAGCAATAATATTGATAATCAGCATCATTATATGTATGTATATTAATTATAAGTTAAATTTGTTCACTTATTTGTTAGTTGCTAATAACATGTATAATACATTAATGTGTTAATTAATTTTAATATTAACTATGTTTGCAATATATTATAAACAAGTATTCTATTTACAATGCATACATCGCTGATATATGTATAATATAATAATGTATAATGTAGATATATATAGTGTATATAATATATATATTTGACTGCCTCAAAAAAAAAACTTTTTTTATTTTCGACCTCCAGCTTCACGAAATCATAGTTCATAACATAATATTGAACGTCGTGAAAGAAAATCGCGGTGTGATTTTTTTAAGAGGTGCCGCATCGAGATTTTGTAATTCCCATTTGATTAACACGTAAGAAATCCAATTCTGACGGTCGGAGAGAGATAATAATTTTTCGAAAAGGCGAAAAACCACGTTTTACGCAATGTTGAATCACTCGAAGATCGTGCGATTAAAAAATTTCTCCGACACGGCGATTCGAAGAAAACATATAAACTGTCAAGCGCTACTATATAGAGTTCCGTTCGTTACATAGAAAAATTATTATCTCCCTCCAACCGTCAGAATTGGATTTCTTACGTGTTAATCAAATGGGAATTACAAAATCTCGATGCGACACCTCGTAAAAAAATCGCACGGCGATTTCCTTTCACGAGGTTCAATATTATGTTACAAACTATGATTTCATGAAGCTGGAGATCGAAAAAAAAAATGGTTTTCTTTTGAAGCAGTCTAATATATGTACCCTAATTCATAAAAAAAAAATCTGATATTCGTAATAATCAATTTAAATTCTTGCCCATTTTCCCTTCAAATGATTTAAGTAATTCGTTTTCCTCTCAACTTAAAAATAAGTTTTAATCATTATTGCGTTCCAACTATTAGTCGGTCACTCAATTGTTATAAATGATATCAAAAATTTTCAATACTATTCACGCCTTTTTCGAAATTGCAGTTAGACAGAGAGAGCAGATTATAACCAACATTTTTACTGTTGTAGTTAATACGGTAATATTGATACGGTGCGGCTATATTGTGCGATCATCATTAATCATCTAGATTCTAACAGGTGTTACATTTATCTTGAGTTAAACATATTTCATACAACTATTTATTACTGAATTTCGAATAACTGCAAGTTTGCAGTAATTATTTTTTATCATAATATGTTATAGCCACAAATTTAGAACTATTACAAACTTTTTTTTATTAGAATTTGAAACAATGCTGAGTGATCACACTACCGATATTCTATATGTCATATTAAGTATATTTTGCTCAAGTTTGAAAAACAATATAACACGGTGATTCACAGAATTCCGAATAAAAATAATCCAACATTTCAATTTTTCGTTTATAAGTACTGGCCTGTTATCATTTTAACTCGTCATAGTTATTACGGCGAATTAATCGACACTCTTTATACTCGACAGAATGTCAAAATGTCTCAGCAGAAAATAGCGTTATTGATTTTTTACTAAGGCACTATAAAAAATATAACGGTACACTACAAATTGTGTATGTTGACTTTACACGTCGGACAAGAAGAAGGTTCCCCTTTTTGTATAACGCATTATTGAGTTTTGAAATCTACAAGAAGCAGATACTTTTTTCAACAACGATAAATTCAAACCACAGCATGGAGACAGTCTGTCAAATCAGTATCTCAATGACCGCTGTATCGATTTCAAGTTTTCCGGTATTATAAAAACAGTGTCTGTTTTGAATTTAGAGAAAATAGATTATTTCACCTTTTGATTGATCTGTAAAAACTTCAGAAGATCAGTTGCGCAGCATTGTATATATATTATTCTTACGACATTTAATTTCGTGCGACATTTATAATATTCTTTACTTGTTCATATCTGGTGATATTATTATGAATGTTTCTATATCGATGCATCGTAGCGATATAATTATTCTTCAATTCGTGATCTAACTGTTATATAAGAATGATCTCTATATAACTAATTGCTATACGGTGCACTTTCTTTAAGTAGGGTACCTAAATTTGACAATTTTCTCGAGCTTTTTTATGATAACAATTATTCAAAGAAAAATACTGCCGTAAAAATTTCATCTTCTGCAATTATTCAAATCCTACATCACCAACAACGATTTTTTAACAACTTTTCACTAAAATTAAACACGTGTTACATATTTACTATATTGCAGTTTTATTCCCTCAATTCTACAACCGCGTCTGCTGCTCTTTACGGTATTATCTTTACGCTTGGATCGGCTATTAAAGCTTCTATCACAGAAATTATATCGGTAACGAGCGTTGCAAGATAAAACCGATATATTCTGAACAATATTCTCTCTTTCTTGGATCTGCAATGTGTGGCATTAGGGATGAATGAGCCGCGCTGTCATAATCAAAAATTAAAAATAGAAAAAACCGTTTAAAAGATTTGCAACCTTATTTGTGCCAAGGATAGTGAACACGAATAAAAAACATATCTTTACTATATAACAGAAACAATTCCACGAAATTTCGATTAACACAGGTTGATGTATCCACATTATGAAAAATGGTTTTTTAGTTAGAACGTTTAAAATGATTAAACCGGTTCTTTTTTCCATTCTAATGTTTCGGGTTTATTGTCTTCCCCACAGGAATCTTTCAAAGATCTCTTGAAACAAATTTTATGAAAAATTGTGTCCATAATGGATAAAAATATATTTGCATAAGCATGGTAAGACAGATTTTCGTTAACAATTACATTGTGCGTTATAACTGTACTATAAGGAACGATTCCTTGAATTTTTCTCGGATAATTTTTGGGGATCTGGTCAGTGATCAAAATGAGCCTGAAAGCGTTAATATCGGATAACAAACTGCAGAATTTAATTATTTTGAACATTCCAACTATAAAAGTATTTCTCAAGTCTTTAATATCTCTGCTTTTTTTATAGGAATCCGCTCAGAACTGTTTCTATTTCATAGCAAGAACACATCACTGGAGACTTATAAAACGATTGTTTCTCATTTATTAAATTCTGAACCAGACGATACGAATCATTCGTCCTGAATAATTGTCACGCTGCTTTTCATTACATCGATATGATAATTAAGACTGGAGAAGCAACTCCCATTGATAATACTAAAACATATCGCAAGCGACGGACGTAAATATCCGCGATGAACTCGAATCAGCCCGCGGAATTACCACCTTGATATACGTTACTAATGATTAATTTTGCTTTGATCCTGCAATGATATAAACATCAACCCTGCAAACCGTGAGATCGATACCTCACATCACGACATTATACCAAAATGAACGAATGGTAATATGTATAAACGAGGTTGAAAATATATAAAATTTAGGCACGTAAAGATTGCGAATGGAAAGTTCGCCATACAAATGGATACAAATGGGTATAAATGAGCTTTAGAAACTCCCAACATCGCATAAACTAAACGGTTCATAGAGAATTTGACACAGACTGGATTGCATCAACCGATTTTCAATAACGAAAAATCTGCAGACTTTTATAACTTGTGGCTCCTACTCTGTTTCCTCGTCTGTTTTCATGATGCACACCTTTTACTTGTGCGTAAACATTTATAAACTTCCCGAAGTTACATGTTACGTTGACATACGTGCATACAGGGAATTCCAGACAATTTTTATCTGACCACGACCCTCATCATTGTCAATTTCATTAAACCCGTTAGTATGTCGTAGGGCGCCATAAAAAACACGATTTGTGAAGCTTTAGATTCTTAAGGAAATCGGCTCTCCAATAATTGCATGTTCAGAAAAATCACTGTGAGCCATAATTCAATCAATGTACTTTACACGGTGAATTCTCCATGGAGAAATAAGATTTTTGTATCTAGAGCAAAAATGGGTGAACACTTAGTTTAGGAAACATGAGCAAATCAATTTCAAATAATAGGTTCGAATAATATTGAAATACTAATAAAAAAGGTGAACGGGAAGAAATAGTTCTGCCAGATTTGAAAAGGAATTGCAAAATCCCAAAACTTCAAATTTTTGTTCAAAATCCTAACGATTTTTTCTGTGCCTCCCGCATTTTGAACTGAACTGACATTTTTAATTGATTTGCTTGTATCTTCAGAACTAAATGCTTGCTCACCTTTACTCTTGACTGAAAATTTTAGTTTATTCACACTGAATGTACCCACGGGAAAAATTTCAAAATCGATCGTGGATAAGATGGATTCGAAAACTGAGTTTTAAAAAATCTAACAGCCTGCAAATTGTGGTTTTTTTGTAACGCTCTGCAACATACCAAGAGCAAAATGAAATTTAAAATAGAGAGAGCCTGTAGGACAACACAAAATTTATGTATGAATTTGAAATTCACAGTTATTCGCAAACTGTGTAGCAACAGCGGCAGAAATCCACTGGTATAAGTACAAGCGATTAATTTACGTGTAATACTTTCTATCGCGCAGCCATTCAGAGTGCGAACGCACAAGAAGCCGTCACTACGTGTTAGTCTGATAGTATTTAGCGACGCTATCAGAGAATTCTCGGCGCTACAATTGGACTTGGAAAGCTTGCGTTGCATTCGACATTATGAACGGATTTGTTGTCGACTGTTGAAGATTCCGCGCTGCGATTTCGGCCCATTCAGCGTCAAACGGATCCGCGGGACCTCCGCGAGACGCGAAGGTCTGACTTCCAGCAGCGGAGCCCAGCGAATGCGCCCTTAAATGAAGTGCTGGTGCTCGTCTAGGACTTGTCGGTACAGGAGATACAGCACCAGTCACACTTCCCAACCACTGTTCAGGCTTGGGAAGATTCGCCGCTGTGGTGACTGGCTGTAACTGCAAAGAAGAAGGATCGTATTTTCAAAGATTCAAAAATCATTTCAATAAGCAATTGAATACACCTCGAGAAGTTGAATTGTTGAATCGAGACAGAGTGCGATTAATGCAAACACATACACAAGTTAGCCTGGGCGGAAATTATTTTTAGAAACTTTCTCACATTCTAATTACTTGTTTTTGCCTGTAGCTTCTAAACCAAAAGCTTGTCCACATCAATCTTGGTCTCAAAATGTTTGATTTTCAACAAAACATTCTTGAAAAAATTTAATACCAATAGATTAGAGCTATTAATTTCTAAATTTGGTTTTTGTATTCTTGGTTGCAGTAAAAATAGAACCTGTCGTCGAATTTGAGTGGATTTACCTGTGAAACTGATTGCATGGTGTTGGTGGCGGCAATCGGAATGCCAGATGTGGGAATTGGGGAAGTAGACGGTAGCCCGGAATTTGGTGACCGATTCAACGGCGTGACCGAGTTTACAGGTACTGGAGATCGGTTCAACGAAGGAGTGGTTGTGTTTCCACCAAGCGACGATGTCGAGGCGGAACTGAACGCAGGGCTGGCGTTGGGTGGAGTGCCGAAGACACCCACAGTAGGCGTCGGTCCCGGAGTGCTCATCATCGCTGGTGTGACGGAAGTCCTTGGAAGAACAGGACTCAGGTTGCAGCTTCTATTGAGAATCGGCGTGAGTCTAGAATTGGCGAGAGTCGGTTCATCCTGCCAACTGGGACCAACATGGTTGATGTTGTTGTTATTTATGTTGTTGTTCAACTTCGTATCTTCGAATGAATTGCTGTTGCTCACTGCACAGAAGAAAGCAGTACAAGGGTAAGAACGATGCGGTATAGAAACAAGATGTGCATAACTCAAAAGGAATGTCGGAATACTGATTAATAATGAGTAGGAAAATCATATTTTGCAATTTTTTTCCTTCCTTCACCATAGAATCGTTCCAAACTGGGGATTGAGTGTTTGCAATTGTGCACGTGTGTTCACTGAAAAGAGTTTTGAAAGTTGTTAGCAATACTCTGAATTTACTGATTGAGGTTATGATACGCTAATACAGCTGTGTCTAATTCGTTTTGTATCTTATCGTCAATTTTCCGAAATTCACTCAGTGACTACACAAACGCAATCTGCATAACCCTCTCATTTCCCAAGGTTTGTGAAGATTTCACCACTTCGGCGAAGAAAAAAGTGTGAGTCGTGATACGATTTACAGAATTTATCGATAAAGCATAAAGGTCGGACATCCTCTCCAATCAAACAGATTCTTTTTCTGATTTTCATAATTGAATCATTGTTTGCAGTCTTATTCGAGAGAATGCTGTATTTGTGTTTAATTGCCTGAATGTAGTGAATTGAGATTTCGGATTATGCCCGAATGGAATGGAATTTTCGTCTAGCATTTGACAATTTACAAACACATGAAATACACTTGCTATAGAAATCGACCAAATTTTGAACAAAAGTTGCTTGCTCTGACGGTAAGGTGGAAAGAAACGAATTATTTCATTCTGTTCTGTTTTCCAAAATTTTGGCAACTGAAAGTACATTATACCGATTATCGTTTGTCTCACGTTCCACGATTAGTCATAAAGTGGGAAATCCACCAATCGTGAACAATGAGACAAGTGACGATCAGTAAAATGTACTCTCAGTTGCCGAAATTCAAGAGGACATCAGCGTACAAACGTGCAGTGAATTACATAAATCCAGGCGGATTTACCGTTTTATATCACCCGTGTAACATTATCCGGAGTAATCCGGATCTCAACAGGCTCCATTTCACAATGTCTAACTTATGAAACTTAAGATAAAGTATATTTCATTGCTCCGCATAAAAGTAATTAACCGAAACCTGCATTTATGGTCATTTACTGGAATATGGCATCGCTTCGACTACCAACCTGGAGGCGTCATTGTACTGAAGAGCTGCTTTGAGACGGAATTTGAACTGATTCGGGACGATATGTGCGTTGACCCGTTGTAATCGTCGTTACTCGAAAGAAGGGAAAGCCCTCGAGAGAGCTGCTGACACATTGCTGAGACGCTATCTTGACCTCCGGGCGATATTTCCGGAATTGGACTCACTGCGAACAAAGATTGTATATTGCGTACAAAAAGTTGACGCAGGTTCAACTGGTCACTAAATATGCAAAGTAGTGGATATTATATCGTACTTAAACTCACTATGTGGTAATTGACATTCTACTGTACAATACTTATCGACTGATCGGAAACATGGGAATGCCTACAAAGTTACAATACAAATCATTACGAAGTACAGAAATTGAAAGAAACTGATAAACTGGAATGAATTGGTGAAGCATTTGAAATTTCAATTACTGGACGTACATGTTTCTGTTCAACCTTTTAAACCAGTTTCTATCAGTTTTCTTCATGGTGGGATAAAATAAACTGATCGATTATACCACTTGAAGGTCATGTTTTTACGGTTACAGGGTTTTTTTCTCGACTACAATTGGTGTGTCGACACGGTCATAATAATTGTATTATGTCTGAACGTTCCAAGAACATGAATTTACAACATTGAATAAACAAGCAATATGCAATAGCTACAACACATGTGTATTAACCTTCATCATATCCCTCGAACTCTGCAGTGGCATAAAATTAAAATAATATTTTATAATATTATTGAAACCAAACAGTTCATATCACCATATAACATGCAAAGTTATGTCTATAACGTAGTTATCTCCAAAAAATTATACATCTTCTGATTATAGACCTCTAGTTTGCTCTTCGGGCTTCAGAAGATGAGCAATTGATTATACGAATTGAATAATATATACGATAAAGCGTCAATTTGTTAATTGAATCGCATGATAATTTATCTGATACGTTATTAGCGATCAATTAAAAGACTCACAATTAAGAGTTTAATGAAATGTTGTCTTCAACGGAATACTTTTGTTACTCTGTATTGATATATACATAAATTATTTCACTGATATAAAAATGATCGATAAATAATTCTATTTTCATGTATTACCAGCTACTTGTTCTCTCAAGGTAGCTGAAGATATTGTATTGATAAAAATTGGGACCGACGATGAATCATCTATCTTCCCTTTATTGACACTTGACGATGATAATCGAAAGATTTGAACAACACTATTTTCGATAGATGTCAAGGAAACGTTCACGTTCCAGCTTTCTCTTGAATCCGTTCGAATCTCGTTCTTCGATGTCGAATTACTTTTCGTTTATTCGGGTTTTTCAACATCTGCTTGGAAAGATCGATTTTCGAAGCCTAAGGAGCGTCCGTCAAGTGCCCTACATTTCCGAACAGTGCAGTAAAACGACGTTGGCGCATGCGCACAACTGAAGTGCTCGATTTCACACACTAGGGTTTTCGTCAGTGTGTGAAATCTGCGCACTTCCGAATAACTCAATTTTACGCACTATTTCATTGTGGATAAGTTACCTAACGTAAACTTTATGCGTCGTCATTGATACATTTGTTGCTTCTCAGAACAAACTTTCCATCGCAAGTGGTGTAAAAAATAAGTAAGTTGTAACACAATATACCCTATACTGGTTTGAACCCCCAACTGCTTTCCAATCGCGTGTATCCCGCCCTTTGGTCTTTGGAGGTAAATTTATGTTATTTGCCGTTTGGACGGCGAAGGCTGACGTAAGAGTACATGATAATAACTGCGATAGAATTTTGAAAACGATTGATATTCACCTGGAGGTTTTTGCGGTATGTTGTGAGGAAGGGTGGGTGGCATTCGAGCGAGATCCGTGGGTTCGAGGCTGTGGCTTCGGGTACGTTCTAGATTGCTGGGAAGATCGTTAACTCGAAGACTGAGCTGCCGCTTGAACGGCGAAGCCTGGTTGAGCTGGGTGAAACCCCTGAACGAACCTTGGCGCTCAAGCATCGAGGGTGTGGCGTGAGGTCGTTCGATCGCAAATGGGTTGAAGACCTGCTTCACCGGAGGAACATCTGCAAAAAAAAAAAAAAATATCTCATATCGGTGTAAAACTCGTCTGGTGCGAGAAATCCAGGCACTGTGATTATTTCAACAACACTCTTCACCCACAGAGAAAGGATTTACCCTGTTCACTAAATAGTGTGAAACAAAATGTGATTCGATTCAACAAAGAAGTTATCAGAACGATATTTTGAGTTGTTGTGATAAACCACGTTTAATCGAATCAACGAAATATTTAATTCGGCATGTTAGATAGATTGGACAATCTTTTATTTTTTTATTCATTTTTTTATCTTGTACACAAGATTATATACTGACCAACTGCTCGTTCATGCGAGTCCTGCAACCGTTCGGTCAAGCTCGATTGTCTGAAACTTCCACTCCTCGTGAACGTCGAATTTTTCGGATCAAACGTCATCGTCACTCCACATTCTTTGTCCCTACGTTGTTTCCGTTCCAAGCAAGCAGCGAAGGCACAACCCACAGCGTGACTCAAACGTTCACCCTGAAATTTAGTTTGAAGCATACAGGAATATTCGATGATTCACAAAGGCTTTAAACTTTTTGTAACGTTTTTCGAAGCAAATCGAGTCAAACAATGGTTTGATGACGAAAAGAAGTGGAATCGTTTCCTGAAACCAGTAAGATTACTGATATAAATATATTTTAATCACGTTTTTTGGAAAACTTGTAGCTTATAATTTGTCAAATTCTGTTACAATACATTTTGTATTTTGTAATGAAACAGCTATGCAAATACGTTTTTTCTAACGGCTGGTGATTCTTGACGAAATATTTGAACAATTCAATTTCGTTACTATCAGGTTGTTGCTGATATATTCCAAAATAAAATTAAGTGACGTTTGAGAGTTTTGCAAATTCGTTTGTCAAAGTAGAATACAGAAATAACCTCGTTGGTCAGAAGTCTTTTAAATTCGGTATCTGTATTCTATAACAAGGAATAATTCTTTAATTTCGGTGCAAACCAACACTGTTCGAAGCATTGAATGTTTAAATACCATTATAATTCACAAGATTCTTGTAATAAAAAAATTATTTCTTCCACGTGAAAAACGTTGAAATATATTTCGTCGACATCGCAATTAGTTACTTGTTTAGGAAACTCATTTAAAAACTATTATAGAACATGAATAACAAATTCCGGTAAATTTTACTTTGTAGTATTGCGTATTGTGACGTATAAAAAACTTAGTCGTTAAAATATTTCATTGCGACGCACTATTCGTTATAAAAAATCATTCTTCTATGGTGAGACAGAAATCTTACCGATTCCTTGAGCGCTAAGAATCCGTGGCACATCCACCGCCTCGTCGTACCATCTCGACAGATGTAACTGAAGCCTTTATCGTGGTTACGATCCGGGGCACAGAAAGACACCTTTTCAATTGTCTGATCAACGATCAATCCCTTCGTTTCATCCTCAACGACGCGCAGTCCATCCCCAGAAACGTGAAGCACTGCTCGAACCGGCCTTCGCCTAGAATTCTGCAAATATTTACGATATGTTATACAGAGTTTGAAAAGCAGCCCTGCTCAAGATCGTTGAATGATTACAAAGTATCAAAAAATCGACTTTAAGGTTATCAAGCAATCGGCAGATGACTGATTAGAGATCAGTACAAGATTTTACAAAATTTAAGATTACGAACAATATAAGTTGACAGGATTACAAGAGTTACAAAGATTACAGAGTGGTTCAATATTGGAGAGATTATGAACAAACTACAAAGATACAAGTCGATTATACAGATTATAAAGATTAAAAAGTTTAGAGGAAGATGATAGCAAGATTGCATAAGGATTACAATCAAGTTATAATGAGATTAGAACTATTACAAGTGGATTAGGCAGGAATAACTACCATCAAAAGTTCAACGGTACAAAAATTATTGGTATAAATTACTAATATATGGATAAGAAGGATGGCAGATTAGACCGATAACAAAAAAATCGCATGATTGCAAGGATTATAATTAGATTGTACAGATTGTTGGAATAAGATAACAAAAATTACAAGCGTACGAAACAAATTACAAAGATTACATAGGGATTGTGCAAATATTACACGTATTGCTACTTCACACGGATTGCTAAGGAATTGCAAAGATTCGGATTATAAAAAAAAAGGTTAGACTGCCAGGCATAGAATAGGATTAAACAGGTTACTACAACAAGAGTACAGGTATTCCTTGATTATAAGAATTACAGGATTACAGGATTGGACGAGGATTGAAACTTGCAAAAGGATTGTAAGATTTTTGCATTGATTGTTTAATGATTGCAAAGATTATTCTACAAATGTAAAATAATATCTAACTTTGTCACTAAAAATTCAACAGCCAATTCCAGAAACGATTCGAACTGAAACAGCAGCTGGAGACTTTTTTATTCCTGCGCCCCCGATTGAAACGAGCAAGTGACGCTTTCCAAAAATAGAATCGCGAACCAGGCTACAGAGTCGATAAAGGTATAAAGTACAATTTTTCCATGGAGCTGAATTCCCTTTAGATTTCTCCTGCGGAGTTCTCGTTCTGAATTATGTAGACATATTAAGCCCGCGAAACTTCCTACCTTATATAATATATATATATATATATATATATATATATATATATATATATATATATATATATATATATATATATATATATAATAGTACCCAGAGACGTAGTTCGATTAAACAACCGTGTCGAATTGTCGGGACGTTTCACCTACTCCGAACACGCTGTTAGCCATTCCCAAAACAATTTCTATCTCTTTGTTAGGTTAAGGTGTTTTCGAAAAATTCATCGTTGTCTTCAGCATGTGATTATTTAACAATAATATTTAGCTACTAATTACATACTTGAACTAAAATTAATTTTTTTAATCATATTTATCGCATCCCACATTTGTTAATCATGTTACACGTTATATTGAAATTACTCACCCTGAGCACTTTGAGAGCCTCTTCGCAGACTTGCATTCCTCTGGATTCAAAAACTTCGACGCATCCGAGATACTGTGAGGACAGAAAACAGAGTTTTACTTTTTATTTCGTCCTGTGTACATGTAAATTGAAGAATACATATAAAATATATTGTAAGCCTTCAATTCAGGTCATACATCGGATTCTAGGTGCAATTTATGAAGAAGCAGAAATGACGCCTCCGATCAACTCGCCAAGATGTGGTTACAACGACAAGATGGCGGTGCATCGGGTAATCAGCTGATCGTCTTTGGTCAATTTTTCGAATATCAAGGTAAAGAGGACACTGCTCAAGCTGTGAGACACTAATTTCGTGTCATTGAGTAAACGCAGAGTAAATACAGAGTAAAATATCGGATAAAAAACTTTTCATTGCGTTTAATTGGCGCATTAAATACGTACGAATCGCTCATATGTGTCAAAACTCTAGAGCACAAAATTCCCCGTGAAACGTGACAGCGACTGACAATTATCAACCGTTACCGTTTGTCGCGGGTGATGTGAAAAAGATGAAAGCTTTTTTAAGGACTGTGTAAAGCGCGAAGCCACTTGTGTAGGGGTGGATAGGAAGAAAAATGGCGTCGTGATGCACGTGGCAGGAAGTGCGTCGAGATGGCGTGCAGCATTTCACCGATCGGTGCTGGGGTTGACAATTTCACAGAAACTAACCTTAACGTGAAATACGCAGGTGGCTGAACGCACTGCGCTTTCATCTGCCTGCCACTGATGCGGTTTGCTCGACTCAGGGACATGAGGGTCCTTTCGCCGCCGGAAGCTGTCCCGGAAACTTCGACGCAGCCGGTCCATTCTCTTCCCTGGCGATCTCTCCCGTTTCTGAAAAACACCGATAACGATTCGTCAGTTAAGGGACAACACCACTGTGACGGTTTCAAAAAATCGATTTTTTGAAAACAATTTTAAAAAAAATCTAAAATACTTTCAAGATTAAGATGCCGTTGGACCCAGGTCGAAAAAATAATTATTTTCGTAGATATTGAATATTTTGTGGAGCGGTGCAGCGCTCCGCGCTGCGTCGGTCTCAACGCAAAAGTTGAAACAATTTGGGCCGATGATTATCCCCAACGTCTCTAGAAGTTTCATGAGGCTTCTCAGGCCATCATTGAACATTAATACCGCGATATCAGTTGCAATATCAACGATTTTTTTGCCTCCGGAGTGGGACAAATTAACAAACCTAAAACGTTGAACGCGTTTTTCTCGAAACCACTTTTTTGAGTGCGGCACGCAGCAAAACTCGAGCAACTTTTATCCGATCGACTTAAAATTTTTACTGTATCAATGAAAATAGATTATCTAATGTACTGCATAGGATTTTTTCGATATCTAAATAATAATAAAAGTTATAGCCTATTTTCGACGAGAATATTTGCTCAAAAATCATTCTTTAATTTCAAAAGCGTGCCTATTTTTTAAAAATCAATTTTTTTCCAAATCTCTACGTACTACACTTCAAAATATCATATTATTAACGAAAACACTGCGTATTTTTTTTTAAGTCGACGTTGAAGCGAGTTTTTCTGCGTGCCGCGAACCACTGCGGAGACAACAGCATCCGACGCGGGAGCTTCCCCAGCGCCACCATGCGGCGTGAAAAATGTGAAAAAAATGTTTTTTGAAGAATTAATAAACAAGGTAAAAAACGAAACAATTTTTTTTCGAATATCTCTTATTTTTCGCACGAAAAAAAATTCTTAAAAAATGTAAACAAAACAGAGGGTCACAGTGGTGTTGTCCCTTAAAAACCATTAATTTTGAGACGCAAGTGGAAGATGAAGGTGAAAAATAAGAGGTTTAACAACAGTGTCGAATTTTCAGAGATAACCCATCACGTCGCAGGACGAAATCGGTGGCCTCGGATAAAATTCACCAACTCTGGCGTGACGATTATAATTCGAGTAACTTTACGGATTCTGATGATAAAACAGTCGACTCCTGTGTATAAGCATAGAAGATAATTGTTTTATCATCGTGGTCCGTAAAAGCGCTAAAATTCTAGAGCAAGAGCAATTGTTTTATCAGGTTGACCAACCGGCATTGGTACAGATGACAGATCATCGCGATGTGTGTAACCTCAAAAATGTTGATCGCCCTGATAAAACAAATGCTTTAGATCTAGAACTTTAAGCACATGCGCGTTAGATCCTTCGACCGTTGTCATATACTCATTCTGTGTATACATTTTTGTCTTTTTACATTTTTACGTTCTGTATTCTCGATCTTTTATATTTTGTGAGTCGAACATAAAATCGTCAAAATTAATATAATATAAGAAATTGAGTAACACGTTGAAATGCTGATTATCCTGCTTTTCAGCTTTCTATATTTTCACCTTTCCACATTTGGCCCTTCTGATAATTCGATGTTTCGGATTTTAAAATTCTATGTAACAAAATATCGCTTTTTTGAATATATTCGCTATTTGATCCCTTCTTTTAGCCGGTCTATTTTCTAACCCCACCATCCCAATTATGTGTATTACATAGTATCAGACAAAATATGCAATCATCATTCTGAGACGAAATGTTATCTCTTGTAGTTTGACAGGAGATTAATGAGATGGATATTCTTACTTTTTGTCAAATTTATTACTAAATAATCTAACCCTAGGAATTGATCAAATTATTATTTTTCTAAAAATAAAAGGAAAACAATTACTACCAAAGTTTACCGATTTTTTTATTCAAATTGTTTTCAAATAATAAACAGTTTAACACATTCGTTAAATTTCAATCCACGATAAGTTATTTCGTTGAGAAAACTGTTGCGATTATTTCATTGATACAGGTATTTTTTTTTCTCAGCAGACAATTTAACTTTGCTATTTATGGATCGAAATCAATATCAGTGAAATCTTGCAAAATTTGATATTCGGCGATATCGTCACGATGAAAAAAAAGTCTTGACAAACACGTTCTATGTCTTCTGAACATCAAAGAAATCAAATCACGAAATGAAATAAAACGAATGAACCAAGTTGTTCAGCATTTAAAAACAAATTAAAGTAAAAAATCGATGTCCGAGATCAAGTTTACAATATTTGAATATCGTTTATTCATTTCATTTATTTATTTATTTTTATTGCATGTAAGACTCACCAATCTGCCTAGAATTGAAATAAGACCCACGAATTAACAACGAGCATTACTCGACAGAATAGATTACATTTTTGTAATGTAACAGTATAGTTTTTTGATCTTCTTTCATATCCCTCCCAAATGACTCGAACATATCTGTCTGTAATCACTCTATCTGTTCACTACATCATCCGCACTAGTTAAAATTCTAGCGCGTTGATGAAACTAATTGTCGTCTCATAGACTGCAGCAAACAATTTGGCACAGCGCCGATACAAATGCTAATTTTGTACCGCAGGATAAAGCAACTGCCGTTACAAGAAGCCGTTGCACCTGATCCCGATATACACGGCGTTGGGTAGTGATTATTGAATATTTAATTACAAACGTTATTGCCAGAATTTTTTGTGCGATAAAAATACTAAGATGTTTCAGAAATTATTATTTAGATTTTTGAGTAAATTAATTGCAAATTTGTCTGTTACAAAACGGTGATTTGCACCAGTTGTATACACGCGAAAAATTGATTGTTTGATTAAAGAAATTATCATAGATTGAAATTATACACGTTGTAATGATAGAAAAACTTTCAATTTTCTGTCCAAAAACATACGCTGAAAATCTGTGAAAATGGATAGAAGATTTTACAGTTTTGATCAAAAAATGGCAAAACAAACTCTAACATTATTTTGATACCAGAAGAATTTTCATTAAAAATCTATAACGAGTAATGACTTTTAAGTTTAAATATTTTCCACGGATTTTATTTACATTTTAGTTTACTCACCGTTTGCGGCCAGAGTAAACTTTTTTTCAACAGAAAGTATGAAATTCGCCCAAATTCTCCCCGTCTCCTTAAAGAGCAGATTAATACCACTGGAAAAGGGGATGAGAGTGTAAAAGCAGCCCTTCGGTTCTCTCCCTTCGCATATATCAAGTGGACGAAATTTTCCAAGCGAGTGTAATTTATATAGGGTAGATATAACGCGTCCTAGCTTTTCCCGATCGTTTTCACACGAGATAACCGCGTGTCGGTGAAGGCACACTCGTGAAACGGACATTAGCATATGGAAAGAGAGACACGCGAGAGCCAATTGTCCAGTTTTAAAGGGTTTCGACAGCTCGGCGTCACGTGGCTTTGATCAGCTCGGCAAACACTCGAAGCCAGATTTCGTTGGGATTTTAAATTTACCGCCATTACAGTTCAAGTGCCGAAAGATTATCGCCTAATTTACCGGAGAAAAACAGATTGTGAAAATCTGCTCGCATTGCCCAAGTAAGTACGAAGAGGAAAAAATTAACCTTACGAATACGGAAACTTTTCACTAAAAATTTTACTGAATTTCTCGATTCACAAGATGTTTCAGATTACTTTTTTTTATTATTATTATTTCGAGTAAAATTCGATGTTACGCCAATGTAATTTTATTTTTCTCAACGAATCACGATTTTCACTGACGATTGTTGCAGTTTTCAATTAACGCCTTACGAATAATGCTAGATTTTTTTTCAAACTGTATCTTCATAATTTACAGTTTTTCAATTTCTCCTGAATCACTGTATACCTATATGTATGAAATTTTACACTGAAATCCTAAGCAACCAATCGGAAAAGTGTCAATGCATAGATTTAAATCGAGAAATTAGTGATTAGTGAAATGAGTGAAAAATGATTACATTCCTTTCGAATTGAGATGAATAATTTTTTTTTCAAATTCTTTTCAACCAAAAAAATTTCCGGTACCCAGATTGCAATTACAAAAATTTGACGGCTAAAACTTGCACTCAATGAAGTAGATATTTTGACACTGCTGAAAACCTGTACAAGATTTTGAAAGAAAATTTTCTCTCTGTAAAAAAAAAAAAAAAAAAGATCCACAGACAATGTGTGTAAAGAAAATTCCGTTCACATAGGTTCAGGTGCAGCAGGCAGCCTGTGATGAGATCTTAAAATCGGTTCCCAAGCTTTCTTTTATATCAGTAACCCTCGTACGCTTGCTCTGCTTCCCCTTCGAATGCAATATGCGATCGTGAATCGAGCCCCAAGTGCCAACCCCAGGATCTCAACCTGGCACAAAGAAACGAGAGCTACTAGCTGCACTCCAAATTGCTCCAAAGACGCTTGGAGCGCGATGATTAGGCTTTATTATACTCCTGACTAAACTGAGAGAAATTTTTAGTTCCGGTTACCGCTCAGTCCTTAACTATTTTCATTTTTTACCACAATCGAAAAATATAGTTCCAGGTAGAAAATGAAAATTAGTCTTCTAGCTGTTACCGGAAAGTCTGGTATCCGTTACTATTCTTTCTCATTACGATCGCTCTTGCTATACTTTCTTGTAACTGTTGCGAAAATTTAACGCTCGTGCAACGATAAATTGATGTTAAAGCCTTGTTTAACTAAAAAAGTAGAGTAAACCGAACAATCTGATTTTGCGTTGCAATTGCCAAAAAAGGATCGACGATAGCGCAAAATGATTAGGCGTACCTCGTTTTTCGTAATTCCAACAATATTCAAGCAGTTTTTTTCAACGATACTTGTTTTACTAAATTTTTCTAGTTACTATGGCGAATGTAATTTTTCTCAGTGTAACGTATTTCAGCACAATTTATAAACATATCCGAGTATCGACGTCGATTTCGATTGAAGAAAAAATATTTTCCGACTATCGAACCGTAACTCGGTTTGTGAACGTCTGAAAAAATACATATCTTCGTTGCATCGCATATTTGAAATCTTCTGTCGATTTAAATGTAAGAAGCGTTTTGAAACTGTTTACTTTTAGCGCCATTGCCGTGACGTCACTGTTAGGTGTACCTAACCTAACTTTGCGCGAAATATTCTAATCTACGAAACCGGATTTTGATACCTTGTCGTGACTAGAATACTGAACAATCACGTCACGATGAGGAAATGGCATAAAACTAACGATATGCATGCGTATTTGCGAGCTGAGTATTGCGAGAATTTAACATTGCCTAAACCGTTAACGATATTCATTTATTCGACTCCAGGGATAGTCGCTAAAAGGCTGGAAAACCACATCAGGACATTGTTTGATTACGTTTATACAGAAAAACATGTTTCAGACTCTGAATCTTCGGTTCCATAATACAATTCACATCAAATTAGACTTAAAGAAACTGTTTGTCGGTGATTTCGGTTGGGAAAAATAATTTCCAAAAATTAGGAAACATCTGTTTATTTTTTATAACATTCAGTTTGTTTTATTTACAAATATTCAATAAATTAAAGTGTAATAAATTGATAAAACGGATCTCTGAACTGCTCTCTAAAATTTGAAGAGATAATTTTTTTTTCACGCATTGGAAGTAGCGAAGAATTTGTTTAGACCGTCATTCATGTTATTATGACAAATGAATATTAATCGTTCTACCGAATTACGTAACCGACTTGTGATAAAATAATGATCTAAAAATTATTATCTTCGTTATTATTTTTTATTCGTACAAGAATATGAAAATGAGAACGACGGTTTTATACGCGATACACAGAAGCGTGGAGTCCGTAATAAGGATGAGGGTCAAGGCAGGACTGATTCCAAAAATAGCCTCGAGAAGAATGTGGATGCTGAGAACCAGTATGAGATACCTTTGAATGCGGTGGTGAATGTTTTTAACGGCGTGAAGAAAGTTCGGAAACTGTGCCAACGAATGATTTACAACCGCGTCTGTGTATAAAAATGTTACATGTATAATAGCATCTACGCGTATAAAAACGACGCTGACGTAATTTAAGTGTGAAAATTTTACCCAAAATGAATGAATTTCGTTCAAACAACACGCTGCGATTTGAAAACAATTAAATGTATTTTTTTCCTTTAAGCGATGATTTGAATAGAAATAAATTCCGATGTTGAAACGATAATTTGAATCTGGGTAATTGAAAAAAAAAATATTTTATTACCGTGTTAAAAAAATTCTTAGATATTCATATATTCAGCGTACAAAAACGTGTGTTATCCAAAATGTCATTTGGCTCGTGAAAAATTATATATACTTTTCTTTATTCAAGTCGACCAGATTTTAGTAAATTCTATTATATTATTTTATCAGCGTCGTTAATAAGCTGCACCAAACAAAAACCTCCAGCATTTGATTCAAAAACTTCGTGAAAATCGATTTATGTTTTGAATCACTGGTGACAAGCAATACGTCAAAATCGATTTTCCTAGTGTCACAGACATGTCGCTTAAAAATTAAATATTCTGTATCTAGGGATGAAATAGCGTTCAAATAGCAGAGAAATTGAGATCAGCGTCGAGAATATTGTGAAAAGGTGATTTCCCATGATAAGAACAAGTCCTGGTATTTTTGTTTTTTTTGTTTTTTTTTTTTTATTCGTTTTTGATTTCAAAAAAACTGAGTAGGAGAGCCACAGCTATATGAGAAAATGAACACCTATAATATACGAGGGATAAGGAGTACAGCAGGGCTGACCCGCTGCATTGTGACGTTGAAGGGACCTAGAAAATAGCCTGGAGTGAAATCTTGAATTCGGTTCCCAAGGTTTCCTTTATACAAAACCCTCGCCTCAGCGCTTTTGCCCTTTTGTCAAACCCGTGAATCGAGTCCCTGGCGAGAGTTTTTGTCCCCCTGAATAACCGATCCCAAGTCACAAGATCGAAAAGGTTGCTCTCAAGTCGGAATCAAGAAATAATCTAACTACATTTTTTTTTGTTTCTATATTCGAAATTATTTCCATACACTGTAATTTCACTCTCCAATAGTTATAGTAGGTTGTAATATTTATTAAACTGTTGTAATATTTATGTATTTTCAAGTCACAAGTGTAACGTTTTGCGTATCTGGCCTTAAATTTAAGAAACACGCTGTTTACGATAAATGTTAGAAAATATTCTCAGCACATCCAAAATTTATCTTAACTACACACATTGAATAACGAATGATGAATAATTTTATTTTGGAAAAAGTAACCCTTCACAAATTCAGTAGAATTTCTTTTCTCCAGGTTTCAGTTTGTTGAGGACAAAAAATGTTTCGCGAAGAAATGAAATTGCTGATTACACAATTATTAATCATTTGAATTTACACTCCGTTGAAATTGTTTCACCAATACTTGTCAACGGGAATTGACCCTCGCCATTTTTAATTTTGTTTGAAAATTTTTGTACAATTGTCCCAACTCTGAAACAGTCTCCTGAATTTTTTCAGATTTTTTGTGCAACTGATTAATTATTCGTAAATATTAAGAGTGATTTTGAAAAGGTCCTTTTGTAAAATGCTCGAAAAATTCTAAAAAGTTGTAACTTATTCTTCCAACCACTTCAAGACAGGATTCATGACGGACCGATCTTTTTTTCTATTATTTGAGCAGTTTCAATTTTTTGATCGATTAAAACATTGTTTAAACATTCGGAAAATTCCCAAAAAATTCCCAAAACGTCTATTATTCACTCAGAACATTTCTAGATCTGTTTCGTTATAAAGTTGATGAAAAAAAGTTGGATGTACCCGAAAAATAAACAAAAATCGCTTCTTTATAAAAAAAAGATGGTCCATCATGGATCCGGTCGTGAAATATTGGGAATGGAAAATACAGTTTCAGAGAGTTTTTTAGAAATTGAGAAAAGATCCTTTTCAAGATCACTTTAAATATTTATAAATAATTGAACAGCTGAATAAGAAATCTGAAAAAAATTCAAGGCACTGTTTCAAAGTTGGAACAAATGCTGAAATTTGTTAAACAAAATCAGAAATGATTCGGGTCAGACGTTGGTCGGGTTCGCATGGAATTCCTCGTAAACATTCCGCTATACGGTAGTAATTATTACAACTGTTGTGATTCTTCACGCAGAGAGGTTAAGCGGTTTTCCATGAGAATAAGCAGACAAAAAAAGAACAACGCTGTACAACGAAATTGCTCAACAAATTAATATGGCAAAGGCAGCGCAGGACGCACGTGGTTAACAAAACTATTGTCTAGTTCCGTAATTCCAAACCGGCACATATTACAACACCGGAAATAGCAACTACAATGCAGTTGCAATTAGAGCTACGATAAAATTGAGCGATAGCGGCATATAAGCCACGGATTTTTTCAACCCAGGTCAAATCGAAATTCGACATAGGGAAAAAAAATTCAATCAAAACGATAATAACACAATTTCAAAACGATGCACGTAAGAAATAATAAATTCATTAAATAATCATATGTTTAATTACATGGCATGTATGTTAAAAATAACGAAAATTATTGTTCAGTGTTCCCTGTCATGTATAAATATTTTATTTATTTTTTTTTTGTTAAAGAATCGCTCTTGGGTAAAATTTTTAGATTCTCAAAAATTCCTTAAACCACCAAATTGCGGTTTCAGGCATCCTTAGAAAGTAACTTTGAACTTGGAAATTTGTTATTTTATTGGAGTATTTATTCCAATGTTTCGCGATGTTGAACTTATGAACATCAATTTTGCGAAAAACTAAAAACGAATTTTTATCTTCGGGTTAATTTGTAAAAGTATCTAATAAGTAAAAAAAAAAAAAAATAAATAAAATAAAAATATAAATCATTTACTAGCTGACAATAATTTATGATTTCTGCGATTTAAAGTGTATTGAAATGAATTTCTGTTTACCAACGATGATGTTTTTGAACAATCTTTACACGACAACTTCGAAACAGTTTGTAAAATTTTTATAAAATTTGGTATGCATTCTTCTCCGATACGTAATGTTCACAGAAACTAGAATAATTAAGGACCAAGTTAGACTATATGTGAGTTATAAATTGAAAACTTATTTATTCAAATAGTCATATTCACTATTCGATACAATTTCGAAAATCGTACTGAATTTATCGAATTTTGACAAGACTTTAATTTATAACTTCTGTGGCGAAAATTACGTTTCCGATTAAAATGGGTATCGAATTTCATAAAAACCGTACCAACCAGTCCAGATTTCGTGTTGAAAACGTAAACATTAAGGGACAATACCACTGTGAAAACAAAAGAAAAGCAATTTTTGACCTTTTTTTTCGGACGGAAGAAAAGTTAATAAGATAATAATATTTAACGAAGTTGTTAGGAATATACTTAAGTATAATACTAAATATTATTATTAACAATAATTCAAAAATAGCGACATGTTGAATTCTGCGGTAAGCAGGTGCAAATTTTAACCTGGAAAGAATGACTTGAACTACATATTAACAGCTACAGAAACACGTAGGGGGCTTTAAAAATATTGATTTATTTGTAATCGGCGAGATTTTGAAGGAAAATTGTCAATTTTCGACCTACGGAAGGACATTTATTTGCTAATAAATAATGTTTAAATTGTCTTATCGAAAATCCCCTACGCATTTCTGTAGCTATTAGTATGTTACATATCGTGTGATTTTTTTTTCTAGATTCAAATTTGCACCAATTACACCGCGTGTCGCCATTTTTAAATATTCGTTGATAATAATTTTTTGTATTACGCTCAAGTATATTCCTAATAATTTTACTTAATCATTATTTTCGCATTACCTTTTCATCCATCCAATAGATAATCGTCAAATTTTTAGGTTTTTACAGCGGCGTTACCCCTTAACGAAAATTAAACCATTACAAGCCGTTTTTCGCGTGTCAAGGCTCAAAAAAAAAAAAAAAATGAAACTAGTAATCTTTACCGTATAATCGTTGTATCAATAGCGAACATGCAAAATTGGTGTAAAAATTTGGAGCGCAAAAGGGTGACCACCCCCCTTAAAAACCACCCTCAAGTATCTTATCGCGACCGCGTTGCAGCCGCTACGAATAATACGAGCACTAATGCACGCATGTCGCCCCGCGAGTTAGATTCACCCCCTCGCGTGTGAATATGACATGGGAAAGAATTTCAGACGAAGCTAACAGGGGATGGCAGATTTTTTATTTCGAATCATCTCGCAGCTGTGATTCTCGACGAATAAAAATTTTACGCCGTTGAAAAAGAAGAAAACAGAATAGGCGATGATGAAAATATAGAATGTCTAATTTATTCTGAAGATCAAGTTTAACTTATGCAAAGTCGAAGAGCAGAGAAGGCAAAAAGATAGAGAGCCAAATTGTCATTTTTACATACATTTTGGATTGGCAGCGATATTTATTTATTTTATTTTCTTGATAAGTTATAACGCTTTAAAAGCATTCATCCCTTAATTGTAGAAGTATTTTTGCTGGTAACTTTTTTATTACAAAAGTTGCAACAAAAAGTTGCCGACAAAAGTTGTAGACAATATTATTACCTACAAAATATCTCTTCGCAAAATTTTTGTCAAAGTTATAGTTTTCAAGACAGATATAAAAAAAAGAAAAAAAATCGGTTACATCCTTATTTCAAACGAGATTGAAGTTAGTAACGTTATCGTAACGAAACATTGGGGAAAAAATTACTACCTTCTTAATTTTATAATGATTTTTAAGGAAGTGAGATTTCGATACAAGACTGTGTTTTGTTTTATCACGGTTTACCGAATTTCGTATAATTCCAAAACGTCGGAGTAATAGTTTTTCCTCAGCATGAATCGTTAAAAATTTCATTTGTCATAGTGACTAGAAAAATTCAGTAAAACAGGTATCGTTGAAAGAAAGAATAGTAACGTATACCAGACTTTTTGGTAACAGCTAGAAAACTAATTTTCATTTTGTACCTAGAACTACATTTTTCGATTGTGGTAAAAAATGAAAATAGTTAAGAACTGAGCGATAACCAGAACTAAAAATTTTTCTCAGTGTACACCCCTTTTAATCAATAAAAAATAAAATCGCTGCTTACCCAAAATACATGGATTCTCCTTTTTTTATCACCGGATTTACTGGATTAAAACTATACACAGAACGAATCAGAATAAATATAGAAATACAAAAAACCGTCGAAAATATATTTTGGCTTTCGAATATTTTTATCACCATGCATTTGAACTCTTCTGTAAGTACTTCGAGTTCCTACATTTCGAAAATCTATAAATTGAATTTTCGCACGGTGTTGAACGTTCAATGTTGCGAGCCCTCTATTCCATGACCGTTCTAGTTTTTTACCCCCAGCCAATCGGATCACGGGATCACAGAGTGTTTTCTTTAATTTTTTTTCTTTTTTTTCTTTTGTGAGAGAAATCGACGAACCTGAGTAAGTGCCAAAATTAATACGGGGTGTAAATAAATACGGGAAATTATCTTTTCATGGAGCCTAAGATAACAATAATGCACCCGTTAAAAAAAGCACGTTCTGAGGATTTTTTTCGCCCGAATAAACAGAGCCTATAGAATCTTAATCACAACAATAATATGGCCGTTAATGGCCGAAACGTGGCGGACACTCGATGCGATCGGATTAGTCTATTTACAGAGCATTTAACACAGTCACTCAATCGCACACGTGCAGTGTGTGGAGTATAAAAAAGCACCCGATGCCACGTGATGCGCGTATTCCAATTAAAAATCCCAATATCGCGATCCAGCTACTCGCTGGAAATTTAAATTTATCATCCGCGTTCTCATGACCAGAGAAAAGAGTTGCCGAATCATTTCTGACAATTCGAATATGATCTGGCATTAATTTTCACACTCAGTAAAAAATAATACAAATTTCACCAGCAATTACTGATTTTCAAAGTTGAACGATGATACATTGTTGTCATAGAAAAAAGAAAATACCGTCAGATTATTTTAAACAACAAACTCATTTCGATGCATTTTTTTTCTCAATAATTTAGGGAGGTTGAAAATAAAAGAATGATTATCAATTTTTACATGCTCTTGGATGAGGACAATATAAATTGTTTCAGAATAATTATCAGCTCCTTTACAGACTGCCGATGAAAAATATCGACAGCCTCAATTGTGAATTATGCAAAATTATTGAACACTCGGTGAATAACATCGCGGAATCGAAATGAACTAATGAAATACACGTAAGATTTTGTTATCGATCATCGAACTATCGATGATTGTCATTCTAAATTAACCAAACAAATTTCCACTCTGTGATAATGCTGATGAATTTCACGACTATAATACGCAATAAAGAAAAGAGGTACTTCGAAAATATGAGTAATCCAGAGTTCGGTGATTCACTGACTTGTCAACCGTCTCATGTAGAGATGAACAATGAGCCAAAGTCCGAATTTCTCTTCCCGTTGACTCCGTCAGCTCGATTTGATTGTCTCACAGATTTTTTTTCACAGTTTTCTCCGTTATCGACGAAGATAAAAAAAAAAAAAAAAAACCGTCAAGGCGATTCCACTGACTTGTCAACCGACTCATGCAGAGATAAACAATGACTCAAAGTCCGAATTTCTCTTCCCGTCGAATCCGTCAACTCAATTTCATTGGCTCACAGCTTTCCTTTTCGTAGTTTTCTCCGTTACCGACGAAGATGAAAAGAAAAAAAAAAAGGTTACGGTGATTCTTCACTGACTTGTCGACCGACTCATACAGAGATAAACAATGACTCAAAGTCCGAATTTCTCTTCTCGTCGAATCCGTCAGCTCGATTTCATTGTCTCACGGATTTTCTATTCACAGTTTTCTCCGTTACCGACGTAGATGAATAAAAATAAAAAAAAAAAAAACGTGAACCTTTCACGTAAAGCTTGCATTACGCTATTTACTTCAAGTATTTCCGCTGCAGCTGCTGATTCTCTTACGCTGCTCTTCACAGAGGAGGTGAGTTATTTTTAACGGTAATCGGTCCGGCGAACTTAGAAACGGGTAAACGAGAAAGTATCAGAGACACTGCTGACGAGCTCCCAGAACGAAACACGTCAGCTTCTCTAGAAAATACCATCTCTGAGAAGTTGAAAAACACATCAGCTACGTGTTGTCACCTGAATGCAAAGTAGTTAGGCTAAGGTCCGATGAACAAGGTAGACACATATGCGTGTGAAACGTCCACTCTAAATAAAAAACCTTCTATGGCCGATTCCAACCGGCGTCAATTCGTGTTGAGACGCTCAATGTAAAGAAATGTAAGATTCTCCCATTCATTAATAAACATTATTTGTTATAATGTGAACTTCTGTGGGACTTTTTTTCCGCCTGACGATTAAAAAATCAGATCAAATCCACATGATATTTACTGTTGTTATCACCGCGTGACATTCAAGATGGTCATTTCGGTTTCACAGACATGAAGTTGGCCGGGAAAAGGAGATGCAGAAGTGCAAAACGCGTGGTCAACTTCGCATGATAAATTTTAAATGCCATTTGTTGTAATTTTCTATTTTTCATAAGAAATCAAGCTCTCTTCCAGAATGTTTTGACGAGTTTTCATCTCAAATTGATGATGAGTTAGGAAAATGGAAACAGCCTTCACATTTTTTGAATAATTTGCCGGGGGGTCGGCGAAGAAAATGATCACAAAAGCATTAGAAGCGGATGATAAAACATCAAGTTTCGTCATTTCGAACATTCTCTCAAATTGTTGATATCTTAGCTTTATATGTTATTCGGTTATTCTTAGATTTATTTCCATTACACAGTAGTAAATATTGTCGTTTAGTTCATGTTCAGTATTATAAAATAGTATTTCCTTTTCCTAAATTTGATTCAGATGGTTCGGCTCAACAATCGTTAATATAATCACTTTTTGCCATAGCAAAACTCTTTCATCGTTACGTTTGAATTGGCTAAAAAGACGTTATTTGCACAGTATTTTCAATATTGAATAAGCCCAGCTGAATATACTTTACGCATAAGCTAATGGAATTGGGTTGAATGAGCGCAATTCGAATTTAGCGAAAACATGTTTTTCCTCTCAAGTGCAAAAAGTATTAAAGAAGTTCAGTTCTGGTCTGATGTTTGGTTTCGATGTTGATATCGCATCGCTATAAATCATATCGATAGAAAAACTTAGCGGCTAAAAATTCTCACGAGTTGTTGAAGCGATAGCCATTTAACCCTTTCATTCACACATTTTTCAGTTCAATATTTTGGACTGAATTTTGTTACTCGGGGGTTTTTGGGATCGCCGATCACGAATCCGAAGTCGGAATTTGATAATTCGTAAATCCAAGATTGCGGATCCAATATGGCGGATGTAAAATCGAAAAAACTGTAAAAATACGATGTTTCTGACCGAAACTTGTTACTTGGTGGTTTTTTGGGTTATACAAAGTTACAAAGATCACTTGAAGTTTTAAATAAACTGTGATAAGGGCTAGTTCATGGAAATTTTTGAGGTGGAACGCTGAGTATCTCACTGTGACTGCAAGGGTTAATGTTTTGCGGAGCTCGACCGACGCAGCGTTTGCTAAACAAAAAAACCCGTCTTTCCATGTGGTCGAAACCGGTTATGACGGATTTAAAAAATTTTGCATACTTCACTGGGTTCTTGGCACTCGACTCGAGATCTCTCCTTTTCAGAAGTGAGCATCCCAGATAGGCCGAAGTGCGGCGTTGAATAACGTACTCGCTGTGCGAAATTGTTACGAGGTTGGCATCATTATCCGTAACGCAGGCACTGTTGTCATTGCGCATAACGTGCCTGCATTTTTTCGCTCATTGTCAGTATGTACGTGCAAATGCCAATCTGCATTCTTCCGACTCCGCCTTTCACGCGGCGACAAGGTTAAGCCTGTAGCGTCATCGCAACGCCACCCGAGACACTCGCAAGCTAAACTTTACAGGTTTGTAAGATCTGGGTGAAAAGATTCGACGGATTTTTGTTTTTTTTTTTTTTTATCTTAGGATAATGCGATCACGACAGGGTGAAATAAACTGCTGAAACTGTCGATTTTTTTGGCTCTCTGTTTATTTTCACAAATTTTCAATCGGTCACTCAATTTGGGTTCGACATTTCGACTTTCCAAATTTTCATTTCGGATTCGAAATCGAAATTTTCTCGGCGGTTTCGATATTGGTGATATCGAATGTGAGATCAAAATTAAAAAATTGTTCCCATTGGTGAACTCTGAGTGGAACATTGGCTGTATAGAAGACGGTTTCAATTCTTCGGAATCCTTGATTTCAAATAAGAATTAGGAATTTTAGAAAACAAAATTGCGGATCCGAAATGGCAGGTCGACATTGTCAAAATCAGTACGAATGAAAATCGTGGAGTTTGTAGCGATTTTTACAGTCAACCAATATTTCGATTTCAGATCTAAATTCAGCACTCCCAATTCCGTCCAGATACCGTTTTTCAGTAAATTCAAATCGACTTTCATTATGAGACTTCAGAAATTCGGATAATTATGTCAGTTGCGTTAAAATATCTTCGGGTTATTGCCCTTTGGATGCGCGTGAAATAGAGAAAACCAAAACAATTATGACATTTTCAGGGACTGATTAACTATTTTCATTTCTTATCACAATCGAAAAATATAGTTCTAGGTACAAAATGAAAATTAGTTTTCTAGCTGTTGCCAGAAAGTCTAGTATCCGTTACTATTCTTTCTCATAACGATCACTGTTACTATATTTTCTTGTAACTATTGCGAAAATTTAATGCTTGTGCAACAATAAATTGACGTTAAAGCCTTATTTAACTAAAAATGTACAGTAAACCTCACAAACTGATTTTACGTTGCAATTGCCAAAAAAGGATCGACGATAGCGCAAAATGGTTACGCGTACCTCGATTTTCGTAATTCGAACAATATTCAAACGGTTTTTTTAACGATATCCGTTTTTACTGAATTTTTTTAGTTACTATAACAAATGAAATTTTTCTCAGTGCAGAAACAAAAAAAAAATCCTTGTCAGATATTTTCTCTTACTTTACAATCTTGCAAAGTTTCGTAATTAAAAATCGAGGGTGTCACCTCGCTTCGATAAAAGATGAACAACCGTTTCTTCCAGATGTAATCATGGGTCACGTTACCCGAACTCGACCTCGTGCCGCTCAAGGTAAATACACCGAAGCAAGGCGGTTGGATTAGGATTCCTTCGAGGTAATGATTAACGTTAACGACCTACGACACAAAGCGAAACGATTTCAGGAAAGTCGAGTCCGATTGTCAAGTAACGTAACGGAATCGGCAAGCGAAATATTATAAAATTGTGCAGACCAATGGCTACGTACACAGAAGCCATCAAGCCTGCAGGATAAAAACGACGACACTTATCTCTTAGCCGGTCTGAAGCTCGTCAAAGACGCGACTTCCGGTTGTCGTAACAGCGGCGGAAAGCGTTATTACGCATACTGATCCGGCGCGATATATCAGACCGCAGCTTATTCTTACAAGCCATGTTCTACGAACAACCGCAAGTCCTTGAAAGAAAGTGATTTGAATTCGTTATTAGCCGCGGAGCATTTTCTTCCCGCACGAAGATCGTCTTTCTAAAATAGCATCGCTGGTCACAGTGAAACGATGATGCCAGGGTGAACAACTGTCCTACAGCTGAATGTTTTTGGTTGTGGTAATATATTTTTATCACACCTGCATGGAAATTAGCGCTTTGCGCAGCAGTTTACCGGGGCGAAAGTAGCCAATTTCATCTCAGTGTTACAATGACAGGTTCGCGCATGCGCAGTTCACAATCGCTTCACTTTCCTCCCTAGGGAGATCAATTTTCTCCCTAGGGAGAAAAGTATTGCAGCCCTCGCTTCGCTCAAGCGCAAACGTCACACCCGTCCAATCGCCAACTTTCGTTCTTTTTCACACAATATACTACTAAGTCCATTTTCCGCGTTGCCTAAGCTCGATCATACCGCAATACAATAAAACGTGACATGAAATGATTGATCCAGTCTATGCATGGACTGAAAAAAATCGTCCGATTTCTAGGATTATAATTGAACGTTCATTGGATAGAAAGTTCCCGGAGGTAACCACGTAATATTTTACAGAAGTAATCGAAAACAGCTCTTTCATGTTTGCAAAATTGTTTCCATTCTCTGAGAATAATTATCAACGAGTTTTTATCGCTGAAACAGTTGAAAATCAATGGCAAAATTGTGTTGGCCTTTAGTATGAAATCCAAAAACATTGAGCTCTTGAATCACTAATGTCTACAGAGAAACGACAACGCCGATAATTAAAAACTAATGTTTTCGGTTAGGTGGTAGAGGTGACATAATCTCATCGTTGGGTTCTAGGCGTTTCAAAAAACAAAAATTCAATAACCATTACTTTTAGATTATGAAGATAGTTTTTCGAACGGTTCTTTCATGTTTACAAAGTTATTTCCATCCTGTGAAAGTAATTGACATCATGTTTTAATCGTTGAAACAGTTGAACATCAATTTCAAGGTTATGTTGGCCTTTACTATCTAATCCAAAAACATTGAGCTCTGTCACGTGTATCACTGATGTTTACACTGAAACGGCATCGCGGATGATGAGAAACTAATGTTTTTCGGTTAGATAGTAATGGTGATATAACCTCATAATTAGTTTCTAGTTGTTTCAAAAAAAAAAAAAAAAAAATCGATAACCATTGTTTTTAAAGTATGAAGATAATTTCTCAATCACGGACGGACTTGACGATTTACACTTACGAAATATTCCACAGTTTCCACCGTGAATTTTTTCATCCTACGAGTGTTTTTCAACGTCAGATTGGAGCAATCATTTTTTCCTATAATCCGTATATCGCATGTTAAAATTTTTGCTCGTTTTACTCTTCCACGATCGATGTGTCAAGGCACGCGAAAATGGACGTAAAAATATTACGCAACCCAAACATACCGCGATCCATCACTTGTATCACGATTTCAATGAAACAAGTGATGAAATTTGCGCACAAGGCTTCCGTTGGTCGAATCTGCTTTCAACCACGAGGACAGAAAACTGATAATAATAGGTGAAACGAAGATATGACGAAGAAAAGTGCAGTGACCTGTGCTTCGAAAATATCAAAGAACCTAAGTGCAGGCTTTAATGATTCACCGACGTTAAGTCAAGCAAAGCGTCTGCATAATCTCAGTAACATGACGCAGACCCCGTTTTATACACAGAATTAGAGAGAAGGTGGTCTGGTTTCTTTAAGAGGAAGAGCAGTAGCAGCTTCGATCATCCGTATCAGGAGCGATAACTTTGCAGATAACGAGCGATTCAAATTATGGCCTCTTGACGTCCGAACAACAGCTAAGTACACTCAGGAAAATTTGGTAGCGAATCTTGAGTTTGTACCAAGCGTATAAAACGACTGATTTTACGTGAAACGATACGAGTCTAAAGAGTTTGAAACGTGAAAAAAATTTTCTCGCAGGCCCTTACTGGGATTATCATTATTTACCATAACCGAGGAACTGGAGTTCGAGGTAAAAAATGAAAATGAACATCATACCGTAGTTACGTCGATGAATTGAGATGAATTTTCTTTACAATTTCAGTATTTTCAATTTCTGTATCTCTCGACAGATTTTCGTCGCTCGCGAATAACGTATGCGAAATGTTTGAGTTCTCGTTCCAGCTTGATAGATCAAAATTCAGGAGTTTCACATGGTTTCCAATGTGTCGTACACCGGCGCCAGGTGGAGACTTACAGACAAAAATGGCTACCGTCTACTTTGGCTTTGGTGTAAACTACGGTCTGCCCATTGCATTCACCCTCGGGCCCCTCCTCTAGTCGTCGCACATAAAAGAGACCCGTAGAGTTCCTCCCGCGGGTCAAACGACGAACCAGGTGGGGTTCGACGACCGCCACCGAAACCAAGGATACATACTATAATTCATGCTTACGTACGCCGTGCGTCACTGTGTACGTCGTGTGCGCGTATGATACGTGAATAAATGCATAAACGAAACCCGTGCGAAGTCAGCAAAAACTACGAATATCTTCGCATCGCCGTATTCGAACCGAATTTCGATCGTGAATAACGAACGAAAACTCGTCCGCGATTTTCATTCTTTGGAGCTTTTTAATCAAGACTTGTCGTCGCACTTCGAGATCCTTGGTTACACGATGTTTCGGTGTAACGTTAAAAATATCAAATACTCGTACACGAAAATCGTGACCACGTGACCACGCATTCAAATTTCGAACAAGTCTCGTTGTCGTTTTTTTTTTTTTCTTCTTTTTTTTTCCGTTTTATCCTCGTTGTTCGACATATTCGAGCCTGATGAACTCGATGAGAACTTTACAAGGTTTCATGTTTCACCCACACTTTTTCCCCCAAGTTCGAAGACGAGAAATTTGTCGATGGTTTTAGATTTCCAATTCAACATTGTACCGATGATATGCGGAATATCGGAACAAAGTGAGCAATGTTCCTTGCTTCTCGCTTGAATCATCTTTTGCAAAGTAAGTGAGTTATGGTAAATAGTAACCGCTTGTGCCTAGTGAGAACTACATTATGTATTATAACGCGAAAGGTGAGCCTTCTAATCCTTTCACTGCACCGTTGCGACCGAGCGTGACGATGCTTGCAGTATGGTTAGTAATGTTTTCGGTTAAGATATGGTGCGTTCGGCCCATAATCTATACGGCATTGTCTCACGGTTCAGGTTTACGGGCGGATTTCATTCCGCTTACGGATGATCTCATTCTGTTGTACGGAACGATTTTGGACTGTAAGTTTCACCTTACGAAAGAATCGGTGTGCTTGAATTTGTAAAGATTTAACTCGGTATAATACAAATATTTTAAGTGCGTGCGAAAGTTTTCTTCAAAGTTATAACCAAAGTTGCCTGAAAAGAAATCTCGCGCGGTATCGATTGCTCGAATTTTCATTCGAACAAACTTCGAATACATTACGAAAACAACGTGCTGTAATATTTCTGTACTTCAGTTGTAGCTGAAACATTTCAGTTTCATGCGACCACTCACAATCAGTATGCGTCATAAATATTACAAACTCTGCAAAGTTTCGTTTCCGCGGTGTTTCGGCAATATTTCAAATTTGGAAAAGTAACGGTTCTGAAATTTTTCTATAACACTGCGAAACGAAGCTGATGTGTTCGAAACCTCGCAGAGTTACGCTGCTGCAGTGTAAGTACGTATTCAAAATATTTACATCAAACCGCGGTTGCAAATAATGCATTACTTTTTTAATTGCAATAGTGTTTTCATTAAAACGTTAAATTTAATATTTCAATGTAAATTATTTCCATTGAATCATTAAATTTAATGTTTTGATGGAAATTATTTCCACTACATCATTATATTTAATGGAAAATATTTCTATTAAATTATTAACATAGAAATAGAACGATGAAAAAAGAAGGGAAATGTTGAGGGAAACTGCGAGGGCATTTTACCAAGATGTTGTTGTTTTTTTTTTTTTTTTGTTGCCATGTAAGAGCTATTTATTTTGATAAAGCTTTTCCAGCAGTGCCAAGTTGAATCCGAATCGGCTCTTTTCAGGGTTGCAAATAATGCATTACTTCTTTAACTGCATTAGTGTTTTCATTAAAACATTAAATTTAATGTTTCAATGGAAATTATTTCCACTACATCGTTAAATTTCATGTTTTAATGGAAATTATTTCAATTATGAATTGAAAAAGTAATGGTTAATGCATTACTTTTTCGTTAAAAAATTTTCAACCCCGCATCAAACGTTGTACGGAAAAATGGTTTCCTACAGCGTATACATAAAAATGTTTCCAACGTCGCAAAGTAACGTTTCTGCGATGCTTCGCCAATATCGCGCGACGTAGCTGAAAAAATATCATTTTCAAAGCTTAACCTTTCAAGAATGTGTCCTTAAAAGGACAAGTCAAAATTTCAATTATTTTCAGAGATATAGCTATTTTAGTGACACGTCTTCAATACTGGCTCGACTGGAACGAATTTTACTCGAAACTTGAAACGCATTTTTCTCAAAACTACATTTTTCAAAACGGTTGACATGATTTCTCAAGTTCTATTGAACCGATTTACTTGAAATTTGGTGAGAATCTTCTCAATACATGTCTCTATCGCACGAACTATTATTATAACGAAATAATAAATTTTACTATTTTTAAAAAATTCAGAAACGTCCAAAAAAGTCAAAAAAAACGTATTATTTTTTCGGACAGCCGTAATTTGGCAAGAAAAATTTTTTTTCGACTTTTTTTTAGTTAGTACGATAGCTGCATTTATGTAGATTAATAATCTTTTTTTTTTTTTTTCTGATTTTGAAAATGCTTGCAATCGTGACAACATTGGCGCGCCATTTTTTTTGTACCCCCCACTTCAACAACTCATAGCACTTTCAATTTTGTATTTTTTGACTTGTTTTTTTTTTTTTTTTGTAATCGTGAAATAATAATAAACGCCTGATAAAAAAATGGATGGTAAAAATATTTTTTGTTTTTTGTTTATAGCACTTCAAAAAACACCTCAAATTCATGCCTCTACACTAGAATACCCCCTTAAACTCGTACATTTGCGTTGCTGCAATGTGAACTAAAATTTTTCAAACGTTGCAACGTTGAATATCTGCAATGTTTCAGCAATGTTAGACGCCGTGTGGATGAGTATAAAAAGCACGAGCATTCTTCAACGGCCTAACCAACCGGTTACTCTACCGACTCGCTTTGGCATTCGCGTATGTATATGTACGAAAGTATACACCGCGTGTATACAGCAAGGTAGGAATTATTATACCTATCCGACGTACAGGTTGCGCAGGATTATCCTTGAGTTCGATATGCCTGTACTGAAACTAAGCCGAACCTAATTCTTCGTTGACAGTTCTCTACACTGGACTATAATACCTACTTTAAACGAGTATCGCACGGAACGTAAGCTAAACGAACATAGAATCGATGAAAATATCGAACAAACTTGGTTCGCTCAAAGCGACGATCAGCCTTCATATCCGAGAACCTGATCTTCAAATATCCGACAACATGAGGGGGAGAGGGACTTTTTTCTCGCGATGATAACGCTATCCAGTTTGGCTGCGGGTTTATTTTACATACGGGGTGTCCGATTTTAATTGGTACAGGCAAGCGGGTAGAAAAAATATTTCGAACGACGTTTTTAGAGGTTTGAACGAGACAACGAATCGTCGTGACTTGAGATACATACTTCTAAAAATCTTGTCTTTTCCGAAATACTTGAGAAACTCACTTAAAAACGGACACCCTGTACATGTGTTTGTCTTACGGCTTCGGTCGGCTACATGGAAACCAGTAGCCACCAGGACTGCAAGAAGGTCGAGTCGTTCGAACCGAATCAACGAGTATGGTAAAGACTGCGGAGAACTCGTAGAGATTTCTCACAAGAAAACCCGTCCCTCTCCTTTTCAACTTATGGGGTTAAGTCGACCGTCATTCGTTCGCTCGCCAAATGTCACCTGGAATTTATTAATCAATTTCGAGATCGATGTTCGGTTTCCGAAAAGATTTCTCGGTGCGAAGAAATTTTTCCCAACATTTTCAACCGTTCCTTTTCTCTTTTCTGCTTCATTTTCAATCGATAATGAAATTATCGTGAGTAACCACTCGCCGCCGGCTTCCACCATGCAAATTGTCGTCTTTTCAGCCGTGCAGTTTCGGAATAATCGAATAAAGCTTATTTCCATGGGGTGAATAATACGCAAGCGGCCGTTTTCTACGGGATTAAGAAGCATGGCTGAGAAGCGATCGAGGGTGAATTTTAACTAAGGTCGTTGTTTAGTCGTTTTTGGACCAAGTGAATCCGAAGTTAAGAAAATAAGGAGAGTCTAAAAACAGCAACATGTTATTTGGACCTACAGTGATGACCAAAAACGAAACGGATCGCTGAGATATGTGACAGAAATGAATGCGAGCCGATTCGAGTGCCACAAGCTAAGTTACCAACAATTTGAGGAAAAGTTTTAGACTGGGATCAGAACGTTCGAAATACTTGAAATGTGGTTTTCTGAACCGATTCGATCGTCTTGGGACTCATTTTGCGTTTAAAACAATCGAGAAATTTTGTATTACAGTGCAGTCATACCGCGCAAATTCATATTCAGGCATATTTTGATTATCGGAGCTTCGGTTTACACTCGGAGAAAAATTGTAGCTTAAAATGAAAAAGAAAAAAAAAAAAAAAAAAATCTATTTGTCGAAGCTTTGTGTGGAAAATTTTCTCGCAGGAACCCAATATTTTGTTTCAAATGTCAAAATGAACGAAACAAATGTTTCGAAATCGCAAAAAGTTTAACTGAATAAAATATAGTTTTAAATACGAAATCTCGATTTTGATTCAGTCGATTTAACGAAGTAGTACTTTTTTCATGGTATTATAAAAATATTGAATACCCTCTGATAAATTCGTTCACTAAATCTATTCGGTGGATAAAGATTAGTAAAATTTACGAAATCATGAGAGCTACTGACTGATTACCGCTATCAAATAATATGTTGTGTCGTAAATGTAAAAAAAAATTTTGTCGAAGTGACAAAATACATTCTATGGCGCTTTAAAAATCCTTTCTCGCAAGAGAAATAAGATGAGTAGTTGTTAGGATGGGTTCCAGGCATCTGTGTAGTATATAATCAGCGGAACTAAATAATTTTTCGTGATCTAATATCATTGAATAGGCCAATCAATTCACAACGGCATATTTTTTTGGTGTTGTTTGATGCGGTACTTGATTCTCGTAGCACAAGTCAAAATCGACCGACAATTTTTTTTCGGTTACAACGTTAAACAGTCATTTTTCAATCTTGAAAAAAAACATTTCGCTGTGTAGATCTGATTTCTTAACCGGAACAGAATCTACGCTGAGAAAAATTTCATTTTCTACAGCAGGTAGAAAAATTCAGTAAAACAGGTATCGTTATAAAAACTGTTTGAATGTTGTTGGAATTACGAAAATCGAGGTAAACGTAACCATTTTTCGCTATCGTCGATCCTTTTTATGGTAATTGCAACGCTAAATCAGTTTCTGAGGTTTACTCTACTGTTTTAGATAAATAAGGCTTCAGCGTCAATTTATTATTGCACGAGCATTAAATTTTCGCAACAGTTACAAGAAAATATAGTAACAGTGATCGTGATGGGAAAGAATAGTAACGGATACCAGACTTTTTGGTAACAGCTGGAAAACTAATTTTCATTTTGTACCTAGAACTATATTTTTCGATTATGGTAAAAAATGAAAATAGTTAAAAAATTTCTCTCAGTGATATGGGATTGTGGTGCCAAACATTATGTTTTCGGCTCGCTGTAAAATTGACTAATCATTTTGGTCAAGTAAAAATAATGTTTAGTCGGATGTATTATTTTGGTCGTTACAACTCGAATTTTTTTTCTGAATTTATCGTTTACTTTCTAGCTTCTCTGCTGCGTCAAATCTCCTGTGTAATTAGCGCCGAACATTCGTCCTTCTCTGCTGAGGCTTCATCATCGAAACTCTAATTGCTCTCAGAGAGCGTCAAATTCAAAGCAGAGAGCACGTCGTCTCGTTATACTCTCCATCATCGTGATTACGTCACACGTTCACCGTGCATTGTTCAATGTGCCAATTAAACGCGAAATATGCCTGAGACACGAACCGCGGAATAATGATTGAACCGAAATTGGAGCTTTTCGGAAGCTTGACAGAGCAATTCGTTACGTGTTTATACTTGTCCGGAAACGTGTAATTACGTTATTTTTTCCACTCCAGAGGCAATATTACGGGGGTCAGATTTAAATAGACGTACCGGCGAGATTTGCCATCAAAAGTGAATAAAAAAAAAAAAAAAAAACTTTCCGTATTACTTTGTAACTTCCTTTTGTGTGTAAAAAATTTGAAAGTATTACATAAATTTTACTGCGAAAAAAAATATTTGAGATCGGGTCTTTTGGATGAGGTTCGAGTTAATAATATTAAGGTAAGGAAACATTTTTAGAAACGTCACTATTTCGCAACTTTGGAATTATTTTTCGTCGCGTCGGCAAAGGAAATTGTTACTAATGCTCGTCTGAAAAATTCGTTTTATTTTTTTATTGAGGTAGCTCGGTCACCTCGTCGGCCACGAAATCAATCAAGTTAGAAAAAATTCATACTTCAATAGATTCAAGTTAAAAAGTACATTTTCACGTGTGCCAAATTTCACTGTCGGAAATGTATTCCTTGACGCACAATCTTGCCAAAGAACTGATATCGAAAAGCTCCGTTTGCAAAATAAATATATTTTTGAGTGATAAAATTTTTCGAAAGGCGATTGTAATGATTCAAAATATTCCAAAAAATCATCAGGCAATTGATTTGGATTGAAAGCAATTATTTGTGAAAAAAAGTTAGGATCAGCAGAATCGAAAAGCCGCCAAATTCCAAAAGATGAGGAAATATCTCATTTAGGTTCTTATTTAAGTAAACGAATCAGTTCACCAAATGTCATTTCCCAATTCGAACATTACCGACAAACAGAGACATATTTTAAATAACCTTTTCGGCGCAGAAAAATAATACGATCCTTCGTAATTGGGCAAATAACATCGAAGCTTTCGTACACTGGCCTAGAAGGTAATTTAAAACTTGGTCAACTATAAAAAAATCACTGCGAACGGTTAATTTAAGCTGGTTAAATATTCGGCCGATGCTGATTGATAGAACGAAATTTTAGATGCTTGATTCCATCTGATGATTTCTTAGCTTTAACTTTAACTTAGATTGAATATTTTATTGCAGTATGTTCGTTTGTTACTCGAACAAGTGAGAATAGGTGAAATCTCAAAGGTTCTTAATCAAGCTTGACCGATAGAAATTTGAGACACACAACTTGAACTGCACTCGTGTGCGACTGGCCGAGTCGGTTGTTCGATTTGAAAATGGATCGCGTTGTGTTTATTAGTTCCGCCTTATTCCCGCGGGGACACGATTCACATATAACAGCTATGACAACATACCAACAGAGTTAAAGTTCATCCCCCTCCTTATACATCGATTGTGAGTTCAGTGCAGGACGTGAATCACGGTTTACAAAATATGTGGTCAGTGCGGCGATCGAGGCCAAGCCCAAAGTAAATAAAATAAAAAAAGTTACTGAAAGTAGATAATTATACGCGGTTCCAGCAACTCTCGAGTCATGATGAGTGCGTAATTAATGCAGATGATTTAATAATTCACGGAAGGATACAGATTCGCGATTAATTCGCACCCTAATCTGGAATTCGTACTGTTTTGCAAATTCATTAATTCTTCAAAGTTATTCCAAGCTTGCAGGAGAGTGGTTTTCACCAATATTTCGTTGTGTCAACATTGCAACAATTTCTCTTCCATATATGAGGGTGAAGTTAGTAACGTTGTTGCGACGATTAACGTTTCGAAAAAACCGTTATGTCCCAGTTGCAGTAATGTTTAAAATTCAGTGAGTCGTAACAAGACAAGAACTTGACTACTTCAAACTCACTGTAAACTTGAAATATAGTAATTTTTCGTTGCGTCAAAGTTACTAACTTCAGCCTTGTTTCCATATCTCGAATCCATCCAGCTTCACGTTTTTTTTAGAACTTCAATGTATACACGAAGCCATTTTTAACCGCAGCTGCGGATCCTGGCTGATCCCATAGGAAGAACCCCATGGGCAGATTTCTCCGTTCCAGTAACGTGCACAGCTGGCGCATCTTGGGTCGAATAATAAACGGTTTAAAATCATTTACGCTCAGACACTTTTGATACCGTTTTGCAACGCAGTCTTTGAAACCTAACCGCAACGATGCCCTGACGAAGAAATTTGCGTGAATAACGTTTTCGCTAACTGCGAGATAAGAGAAACTTCCCAAGCTTACGTTCTGTGGAGAAGATGGAAGAACCCATCTGCTCAGTTTTTTTTTTTTTTTTATAACGTTCACACGTGTACATATGGAACATTCCAAAACATTTCGACTTGCTCGCGATCCACACCATCTTCAATTTCATTCTCCAGTGTACGTTGCTTGCGAATCGCAAAAATGCAATTTCCACAGTTTCAGTTTATTTAGAAAATGGGCTTTCCATCAACAACCGTACGGTCCTCGAAATTCAACAGTTAACCGCATAATTGATTTCAATGAAATTAATATAATGAATTCTTTGCCGAAAGATAAAAACTTTCACTCCGGAATGAAAATTGGTGTGGATTTAATTTGAAAGAAACGAGCAATCTGATATAAAAATAGGGGATTTGATCACAAACCGCAAAATCCTCACGCTGGAGATGTTTCAATAACAATTCATTTGGTTAAATTTATCAAACCAGATATCCACTAATTTTCGCTTTAGTGTTAGACTGAAAAGTTTCGTTTTTTCGCAAAAACTCACTGACATAAATTTCATTGATTAAAATGAACCACGTTGTCAATTGATTTCGCGAATCGATCAATCGCAAGAAAACCGATTTCTCTAAAAATGACCAATTTTGCAAACCCTCTTTATCCGCATCGTCGAATAGGAGAACAGAATTGAAAACAGTGAGGATCATGAGCGGGGTCGAAATGGCCTGGAACTCCCCATATATGTACACAAATAAACGGCTCCTCGGGTCGCTTTCTACCGTCTCTCAGAGAATTAAGCCAGGACCAGTTTTAAAACCTAACATCGAATTCGTTTCCTCCGATCGATCGGAAGACGTTGGAGTCGTCAAGAGCTTAACGATGTCGGTTGACCGAGGATCGTACAATACCGTAATCGCGTTTATCTCATAGGGGGTGAATAAATATTTTCCGAATGATTCGTCACCGCTCAATCCAGCTCTTAGTTTTTCGTCTCGAGTTGCTGGACGGCTACATACCGATATTCGGAGAGTGTTTCCAGCGTGGGTTGTGGCTCTTTCGAGCGGATGGTGGGCGGACGGATGGTTCCCCATGGTATCGATGCCTTTGGCTCAGGTAGTAAGTCGGGGGAAATATCCGAGAACAGGTAGTCGGTCAGTCGCGTTTACGTTCGCGTGTCGATCCGTGTTGGAATATATATATTTTCCAGCCTTCTCAGGGACGCGAAGCTGCACAGGTGCGGCCGGTTGCGTTAATCGAACGCCAAACGCGCTCAGTTGTCAATTCGCGAAAACTGCAACCGCCGTTTCACGCCTTCATCATCGGAGTGCCCGATAGCCAATTTTGTCACTCCGATTCCCGTTTCACCGACAACACAAGCCTCGGGGATTCGAAACTCACTCTCGATCACCGTCCCTCGATACTTGACCTCGTCGACCTTTTCCGGCCTCTTTCTTTTTAAACTTCACGAAAAACGTCACAACTTCGAAGCCATTCCCGGCTGCCGCCCACCGCCTGGGCTTCTTCTATCCGTACTGACAAACGGGAAACGGTCAAACTTGGCTCACCCAACCTGCCTTTCTTACGATGACGTCACTCAAGAGTCACTGCTAGACCGCCGGCTTCTTCTCACTTACGACGCGATTCCGTCGTTCGAAATTTCGAATTCGAATACCACCCGCCGTTAGAAATTTCAAAACCGAATCGCGCCCGACGTTCGAAATTTTGAAACTGGACTTGCTCCCGCTGTTCGAAATCTAGGTCAATACTGTTGAAAACTTGACTCAACTTTGCCGTACGAGATGTCAAACCTTGAGATAATACCGACGTTCGAAATTTGAAAACCTTGCTTGCTCCCGCCCTTCGAAATTTGATAACTCGGCTCGCTACCACGTAACGGTTTTATTCGAACGCCCGAAGCGACGTTCCGTTGTCATCGAGACAGTTCAAATATTCGTCTGTGGTAAACAAACGATTTTTAACGATCAATTTTGAATGTGAAATTCAGGTGATCGGCATTCACATTCGAGTGGCCGTTCTTATATTCGGTTTGCGCGAGTTTCACTCGCCATTTTGAAGACCGAACCTCTTTCGGTAAGCACCTGTATCGAGTTTATTAATCGTGCAACAGCTGTCACGAAACCTCTGCTCTGAAAGTGTTCCCACGTTTTTCCGTTGGCGCAACGTTCCGCTCAGTTTATAATACACTTCCGGCGACCCCACCGGAACTCGGAACTTCGTATGATCTCTCGCTGGACTAATTATTCAAACAATCGAACGCAAATCGAACAATTGATATCAGTATTCCCAAATGGTAAAGAATCCTCCTTTCACATCTGCAGAGATCTTCTCCTCCTGACTTACAAACTTGGTAATCAACCTATTATTACTTTCGTTTAAATCGAGAATTATTGCGAACGAAACCGACAACTGTAAACATTGAAATTCACAATTTCATTAACTACACTTGACGTTTATATTCCAACCGCATCCGGGAGCGTCGTTTGTTTTCCGCTTCATAGTCTCTTGTTGTTTTTCTTTTATATCGTTTCTTTACAATGTAGTAGGAAAAATAGCAATATATCAGACTCGGAGTATGAGAAATTCACTTGATCGAACGATTAGATAGAACAATCTATGAACGATTACCGCTTTCACGTCTCGATGAATTCCGAATTTCGGATTCGAACACGACAAGAACGACACTTTTCTACACGAATATCACACAAAACACGACACCATGGAAATTGGACGATATCGAACCGTTGAGGCCGTTTTCGATGACGATTAACGGCTGAACCACAGCGGCCGCCGCTGCGTTTTTCCCCCCAAACCGAATGCGGTACGCGTACCCAGAATACTACGCGGCTCGTTCGACTCGATTCAAACTTGTACTCCACGAGGCGTTCTTTCTGCCTGCTGCCCGGTTCTCGTTGTAAGAACTCTCGATAGTGGGGGGAAATGCTGGCGAGGAGTGGGATCGCCAGGAGGGGGGGGGGGGATCGGCTTGGAACGAGAGGTCTGATCCCATAGCCTCTCTTGTTCCCTCCACACAGGGCTATTTATAATATCGTATAACTCGCATTTCAGTTACGGTTGCATACATATATAATATATATGTATAGGTATAGTTACATTCTCTCGGCACGCATCGTGTACGTTGTACCTATCGGTAAATATTATACCCATCTTACGGTAAGGTAACGAAGAAGACTTGCGGAATGAAACGCAGAAAGTGAAAGTATAGATATGAAAATTTTTTCAACAACCGACAAATTTCGACAATGTCTTTTATAGATTGTAAGATACATCGGTTTTCGAAGTTCGTTTTTGTCTCGAGTATCAATTTTTTTCTAATATTGTAAACGAGTATTTTATAGATAATAAAAATAATCAACAACAATTTCTCTGGCGGAAAAAGATACGCGCTGAGGAAAATTTTTATTTCAGGCACACACTTTGGACGAAATATAATTTAACGGGTTTCGAAAATGAATTGGAAATTTTTTGAAGTGAATTATTTTTTTCAATCTCAGGTGGTATTTACAAGAACAATAATAAATTAGAAGATTACGAGTATTCTTGACGATTGTCAATAAGTATCTTATGAACGGTGAAAAATAAATCTATCTTCAGGTATGTTTCAAAAATTTTAATTTCTCGGTAAAATTTTGTACGTAAATAAAAATTCAATAAACTTTACATGCAGTTTAAATAGTTTTCGTTTTATTTCATGTGAAATTTATAACTGTAGTATTTCATAAAATAACAATATTATGCGGCCAGAATTTTGCTAACATTCCTGAGAACAAGAAAAACTTTGAAACATTATTTCGAAAAACTTCAAATTTCATAGTACATTTACCATATAAATTGAAGTGTTACCGCAGATTTCAAAGACGAAACAGTGAAAAAAATTAATAAAATTCTCAATCAGTGTTTCATAAAATAATAATAACAATAGTAACAACAACAACAACAACAACAACAACAACAACAACAACAATAATAATAATAATAACAATAACAATGAACAAGAAATGTGTGAATATTCGTCAAAATTATCATTTTGAAAAATATCGATGTGGGCAGAAAAAGCTTCTGACACACTCAGACTTTCGGTGCGTATATTCAGAAATTTCTCCAGTTTTTAAACATTTTTCTGGTTACGATTCTGTGAAGTTTAAGGAAACTCTCATTCGCAATCACCTTCCAAAACTTACTAAATTCTTTCAGTACAGCAAAGGTCTTCGAATATGTCGGAGAGGTTCTACCAAACATGTTATCCCAATATGGTAATTAATTTTTCGGTTCTGCTTTGACCTTAACAAACATTCAAAGATCAAGAAGCAGAAAGGAAGAAAAAAACAGTAAACAAGTACAAAAGAATCCTCTTCGTTGTTTCATATTTGTTCATTATTTTTTTTTCTTCTCTTGTCTTTTCGTTTTGTCCATTTAAAATTTTTTGTTTTTTCCTTTTTTTTCCCATCTTTCCTTATACAGAGAACGTGAATCGGGGGTTTTTGCAGAGACTCCTAGTGAAGGTTTCACCGTCGGTAAAGGACGAGGTGAGCCTGCCTCCGTTTAATGATGGGGAGAGAGAAAGAGCGAGAGAAAGAGAGAGTGAGAGTTGCGCAGCTGCCACGGCAAATGGTCGTACATCTGCTGAAGAACAGAAGAACTGCATCCAGCAAAGTCTAGCTAGGCGAGTGACGTTAATACCCGGCTTACAGACGTGCCTTCCTACCTAGAACTTCTTACCACGCATTTACTTACCAACAGAAATATAGTGTAACTGTTCAGGGGTAAGAACCCGCGTTGAGGGACGGAAATCGAGGCCAAAAAATGTGGAACCAGAAAGGGAAAATTGTAAGTGCGAGGAGTGAGGAAACAATGCAAGGGGGATTAAGAGAAAGGGAAGAAAACTGCAACTGTTATACTCAAAAACCGATTTGTACAATTATTTCGCACGGCAATTACTGACACGCAAATTTGTCAAATTTTGAACAAAGTGATAACGTTATATTGTATATTATAAATTGGTAAAAAATTTCTTTGTCTAAACACCAGCGAAAAATTCAAGTAATTCGATTTAAAGGACAAATTTCTGTTACTTTAATTCAGATAACTGTTGTCAGAAATGGTAATTGAAGAATCGAATATTTGAATGGAATAATTGAAATATTGATAGAGATTTTCTTTACATTTTTGAAGAACAAAAAACTGCTGCGTAAATCCCACGCAAGTACGCAAACTCGATAATTTTAATACAAAATCCGAAAAATGTCGAATTCATGATATTAAAATATGTATATATTCTAAAAAATAAATTATGATTGCGTTTTATACTATATTTATGAGTTCAACATAAAATTTTGGTGTGCGTTATTTTATTGATTGAAAGTTTAAAGATCATCAAAATTGTAATTGGTGTCGCTTCTATTTTTGAAAAACTGTGTGCACGAGCAACAAAAAGCTGTTCTTCGATCGAATAGACGAAAATTGTTCCCTCTTCGCCTGTAATATCTTCATTACGCAACCAAGAATGCACAAATGTAAACCTGATTGCCTACCTGAGGCGCAAAGTGGCCGATTCTCCGTCGCCAAATTTCAGTATTCCTACAGCCATCGAGTTTATCAGCTGTCATGTTTTCCGCTTTACCGCACGACTTTCACCGATAAAAAATACTCGATTGATTTCTGTCTTGCAGATGGAACAACGGATGAATAAACTAAGTACAAGTGCCACGCAGCGTGGATTTGCATTTCTGGCAAAAGCGCGATCGCGATTGACATCAAGCGTTTTAGTTACCCGTTGCTCTGCTGCGATTGCGTAATATTTCTCTAAAATAACCAGTAAGCATCGGATGAGAACCGGATTTAATGAGCCAACTGGAAAAATCAAGTTATGTTCTAACAATGAAGACGATTGTCTTTTAAAGCAAGGCGGAGTCGAGTGCCAGACTAATTGAAAGGCGCAGATCGCTGGTTTAATTATTATTATGCTCGTGCAGTAGGCATACATTTCAATAATTAGAATCTTTCTATGAAAGAAAGAATGAGAGACAATTGTTATTCCTGAAAAGGTCTTATTGTTTGTTGATATTCTTTATTTTTTTTTTTTTTTTTTTCACATCACAAAAACGCGAGTCTTTAAGAGTAATTTTCATCAGTATAGAATGGCTGTAGTTTTTGTGTTGGATTTTTTTATCGATCGATTTTCAATTCGTAAATTTTGAAGTAAACTTACAAAACTTTGATAACTGCAACAAGTAACCGAAAAAAAAACATTGAATTCATAGGCTACGGTCAGCTGTCATTCAAATCTATTTATTTCACATAATTCGAAAAATAGAGGCAATCAAACGATGAGCAATTCGTTTTTCAAAAAAAAAAAAAAAATTCAACCTTTAATTGCATTGCGGCAGAATCGTCAAAACTCTAAGATGTTAAATCTAGAAACTTAAAAAAATCCATCCTTCTGTTTTTTTTTTTGCTCATTAGTGTAGCTACATCTTCTTCTACATCTGCGCGTTTATTTCGAAACAACATTTTTCAACCTGTTTGACATAAAATTTCGAGTTCTCTTGACGTCAAATTTGGTATTGGCCTTCAGTATATATCCGTCTATATCCCGAACCTCAGGTATTACGAAATTATTATTATTACCATTTTTAAAAACTCACAAGCTCGGAAAAAATGGAGCGAAAAATTAACTTTTTCTTCAGACAGTGATATTTTTTTAACTGTCGACTTTTTTTTTTTTTTTTACTTTCGGCCGTAATAACGTTCTTATTGATCATGAAAATTGGTTTATTATAATTCTGTTTCGGATGAATAGCAGCATTGAAATCACGTCAAACGCCTCAACCCGTATTTTTTTCACGGCAATATTCAGAGGCCCATAACTTTTTCAATTTTTGCTTTTTTGCAATCAAAAAATATTCTTATAAGTTCTTGAAACATCAATAAAAAGACCTCAAACAATCCTACGAAATAAAAAGGTTCTAAAAATATTTTTTTTCATTTTTCTATCAAGCTCAAAAAAACGCCCGAAATTTAGGCCTCTAGACTGGAAAACCTCCTCAATACGTTAAAAATTAAAGTAGAACTGGTTTTTTCTAAGCGTCCAAACACGCATTAGTTTCTACAATGTACACGGCCGGATTTCGCAAGATCGTACGATTTCAAAAGGTTTTGCATAACTTCAGAGAATCAACATTATTTTATAATGTGTTATAGGATTTCGAAAGATTTTGTACGATTCCACGCGATTTCAAAGATTTCAGACGACTGTAAAGTCATCTAAATGGGGATTTCAAAGGATTCCAAAGGGTTTCAGAGACTTCGATTGATTACATAAGATTTCACGAGTGGTGCATACCAGATTTAAAAAACCGTCCACCCCTCGGATTTCCCACTTTATTTCACTGTTTATGATTCTTATTTATAACTTATAATGTCTCTGAAAGCTTCTTACTTAAACGCGCTGTGCGATATAGCGGGATATTGAATCTAATAATAGCCTCGGCAGGTTCTTCCTTAATAGTTAGTCAAAGTCTGATGGGAAATTAAATCAATGAGTTCGTAGAAGCTACGTTGAAATTGCACAACAAAGCGTTCGTGCCGTAGGCTGCAGAGAGTTACAACGGCAAAGTTCGCGAAACCATTAATATTAAACGCGGAAGTGATCTACATGCCAAATTTCACCTTACGTATAGGATTTCTCAACTTTTAGGCTTGTCACGGATTGTTCAATCACTCAATTAATGTAACAAAAGTAGAATCAATATACAAAATTTCTATCCGAATTTCATCCAATTTTTCCATGTAGGTACTAATCGGAATTCTTTTACTTCTACTCATTTCATCATCCGTTCGATTACCAATTTGAAATTAGAATCGCGTTTATAAAGCTTCACCCCATGGAAACCCCATCGCATATGGTGCACTGTATCAAATTACCACATGGTGGTGAATTCCCATAAGTTTCGTCCGACAGGTAAACCGACATGTGTTCCTCGATATCGAAGCCACCCCATGTTATCACCACTTTACCAGTGTCCCATAAAAGCAGTGCAACCTTTATGCATTTTCATCAATTTCAAATCGTAAAGAAATTTTGTTAAAAACCGAGCATTTCAAACAAAATTTAGCATTGAAAGTTTATTCAATTTATTCTCAATAGTTTAAATCGGCAGAAGATTTTTACGTCCGTCATTCCGTGACGCATGACGTCCGTCTTCCCCATATTCTTGGACCACCTCTTGCTAACTCTTTCGCATTCTTCACAGTAACGTTATCGTCTCCATCCGGTCCTCCTATTTCTATCCAGCCTCACGCCATTTGCCTTGCTTCGCTAATTCTATTTCCCACTATTCTGTAAATTTCGTAGACTCGTAATCTTTGCCCCAAGACACTTCTATTCCATCGTCCATCAAGTATGCTTCCAATCCACCTTTCATCAAGTACACTTATATTCCAACGTTCGTATAATCGACTTCAACTCCAACTTCCAACCAATAGAGGTGGTTCGAGAAGCGCTCTTCAGACCAACCCTCCTCTATCCGGTAGCGTCTTACTGCCGTCGCGAGAAGTGATTGGTGGAACTTTTCTCGATAGGTAAATCCAAAATTTGTCAACATCCGTGATATCTGTCGTGCCACTTGCATCGGAAATTATCTGCAAACAATTACCATACGCACACCAGCGTCATAAGAATTCTACTACGTCAGTCTTCTCAGAGTCTATATTCAATCATCTCGAAGTTCAAGTGCAAGTGCAAGTAATCGGGTGCCACATCTCCGATATCATCGTGGTCTCAAAAATTCCGGCTATTCGATTCAAGAAACTGCTATTTCAAGCCACAGCGCCGCTACGCAATTTCATGTGTAATTAAACACCACACGTCCAATCCCACTGCATAAACAAATATCGCAACCAGTTCAACCAATCCCGTTGTTATGAACCTGGCGATAAACAGCATGTACGAGATTCATTGAAGCGTTTGTCTTTCCCTGGACCTCCAAAGGATCAGGCAAAGGCTTGGCTCAGTGTGACCAACACCGACACACCGACATCCGAGATAACGTCCCTTGGCCCCCAATTTCTACAAGCTTCCACCACTACGCATTCTTTCATGAACACGTTTTTCATCTATCTGTAAGTTTTCTTATAATTAACCTAAGGCTGATTAATATTATTCAATAACACACTGAGAGAAATTTTTAGTTCCGGTTACCGCTCAGTCCTTAACTATTTTCATTTTTTACCACAGTCGAAAAATATTTTGTCATCGAAAAATAATTCTGGAATGAAAACATCACGCAACAGACTTCGGAACTTCTGTTTCAATTTTATTATTTGATTACTGCATAATATCAGACATCGCTTGTATCTCTCCCCCTCTAAAATCCCAACATTACACAAGTGTGATATTCCAACAATTTCCTCGCACGTACAGAGATATTTGTTCATTCCCGAGAGCAAAGAGATCGCATACCGTATCATCGAGTCGTCGAGTTAATTATTGGCAATAATTATTTGTAACAAAAAGGGTAAACGCAACATCTACACACTAGAGTCTCCTTATACATCGTGCATGCAGAGAAGAAACTTCTTATTCATTATTTGTAACGTTATTAAATTCCATTCTCACTATCCGCGATAAATTAAGAATTAAATAAATAGAGGTAAACAATTGTTAGATCTCGGGAATTGATAATATTACACGTTTTCTTACGATTTATTTATTATTTCGGCAGTAAAATTATACAAGCTCAATTAGTTTAGAATGGAAAATAACACGATTTAGGAACAAATACTTGCTTTGACGTCAAACAGTCGCATGAATGATTTTCAGGCTGGTTTTTCCTTGCGAAAATTTGCACAAGTGTGGATTTTGTCGATTCTTCGTGTATATAAGCGGTAAACTTGAAGCTTACGAGTTACAGTCTAATTCGAGAGTCAAAGTTCTGAGTCTCACCGAATTTTCGTCGACAACTGCAAGCGGCAGCAAATCGCTATGGCAAAGTTCATAACTTTTCTGGGGTTGCTTTTCGCCGTCTACGTGAGTTGAACAAGATAAACTTTAACGAAACTTGAATTTTCTGTAAGCAGGCAATGGAAAACATTGAAAATCGAACTTTGATTGATACGATTTCCAGGGCGTTCAAGGTACAAGTTACCAGGAACTGTACGAATTCGCCAACGAGAAAGTGGCAGAGTATTTCGAAAATGAAATCGATCCATCTCTGGCGGAGCTGGAAGGTGTTGTCGTAAAAGCGTATTACATCGCTGAACTTGTCCAAGCAAAGCTGAACTCGAGCTGGTCGGAAATGGTTGAAGAGGTAAGTGCTGAAAATGTAGACAGATGTAAAAATCGTATAGCCACAATATGGAATTTTTAAAAGAGCGAAAACTTGATATCGTATAGAATTTGAAAGTGATGAAAGTCAAAGTATGAAGAAGTAAAATATTAGAAAGGTCAGAACGTAGAATATCAAACTGTAGAACAGTCAGAATTCCTCTCGATAAAATAGAATCTCGATTTTTCTGTTTCACGTTTTGACACACTATATTTATCTTTCTATATTTTTACCTACTGTATTTTCAATTTTCCGCACTTACGAATAAAATGTTCGCATCCATGAAAATTCGATATTCTGGTCCTACCATGAATCAGTAATTCTAGTTTATTACACCTACTCGAGGAAAAGACACAATCTGAATGTCGAAAAGTTTGACGAAAGTTTTGACCAAAAAATTTTGCACGTTTGACAGTTTGACGCGAAAGTCGATGCGCTGACAAATGAAACCTCGGCTGACGTTAGCTCGTGCGTGTCCGCTTACTCGAGTGAAAAAGCGGAAGCGAGTAAAATTTTGGCAAATACAACCTCCTGTGTGAATGTAAAAAAAAATACGATTACCGAGGTGTACAGTACGATCAAAGCTGACATAACATCATTCGTAAGCGATCTGGAGGAGGAAACGACATCAGCTTGGTCTTGCAGCAGTGCCAATATATGGACAATGTGGAAATGCGTGAAGAGCGTGAGTAGATTCAAATTTCGTTCGCTACATAACACAGTAGACATCTACATTAAATTAAGCAATATTTGAGTAACGTTGCTGTATTACTCTTTGATATTTCATTTGCAGCTGTAACATTGCTGGAATACTTACCAGCAGTATTGCGACAACATTTTCATAACCCATAAATCTGGCTGCAATATTTCGACAAATTTGATTTTCAGCTGCGATTTATTAGAAATATTGAAGCAATGTTGCAACAACATTTGTGCATTGCATAATCCTATATATTGCAGAAATGTTGCTGTATTTTTATACCGCAGCAATGTTTCAATAATATTTTAATCCTGAAATTGCAGCGACAATGTTGCAGGAATAATGAAGCAATATTCCAGTTTGGGGTTAGGTTCGGAATGTTACATAGACATATTGCATTGATCATATTACAAGGCTGTGTTATAATACTTCGTGTTAAACTAATTCGACGGCCCCTAATAAAATTCACTCAATTTTATAGAGGCTGATTATAAAAGATCCAACTTTGGCGTGATGATTTATAATCCAAGTAACTCTACGGACTCCGATGATAAAACAGTTATGTTCTATGCTTATACACACAAGTTTACTGTTTTATCATCGGGGTCAACTTGTGTGTATAAGCATAGAACATAACTGTTTTATCATCGGGGTCCGTAAAGTTACTTGGATTACAATCGTCACACCGTAATTGGGTCTTTTTACCAAAAACGGCTGGTTCTTTTTTCTTGCAGTGCGATTATTGCATAAAATTCAATTCAAATAGGCTGGAATTGCGCCATTGATGCGTCGGCTTGCAGAATAATCAAAACAAATGACACGTGCACACAAAAAAGTCATTTTTTCTAAATTTTCATGATTTTCATGATTTCGTCGCATTCTATTACTCATAAACAATAAAACGCCAAATGAACAATCTGTTACACAGCATCGCTTCTGAGACATATTAATTTTCATGTCAAAATCGACCGAAGCATCCTGTTAACCACCTTTTCTCAATCTTACCTCAAACTAAACGCTATACTACCAATGAAGTCTTATCAACATAACCATAAATCTGAATCTGGTTTATTTTCGTTGTACTTACAGTACATCAGCTCCCTTGAAACCGAAGTTCAATCCACCTACAGCACTGTGACGAGTCAGGTAACGAGTTTTGAGGATACGTACAGCGATTTTGGAAGCTCACTGGAAGATTGTGGCGTCACTAGCGTAGAAGCAACTGTTTCTACCAGACTGACTGAGGCTTACAACACGCTGGAGAATTGCATTGCAGACTTGTAAAATTACAGTTCAGCTTCAAATAACAAAACTTTCGGAATGAATACGCAGCATTGAAAGTTTTATAACTGTATTGAATAAATATATGAGTAACTGTACGTATATAATGTTCATTAATATCTTCACGACGGATTTGCCTGTACAAATGAGACATAATAACAGAATTAACTTCAGATTGGCATTGGATTAGTTCACAGATGTATACAGGTTTGAAATAAAACTGGTGTCTTTTTCTTTTTGTCTTTTTTACACCAGTTGTGGTGTTTTAGGTTATTTATGTTTTATTTTTCAATCTAACTTTACATGCATCTAGTAGAAACTAGATAACGATATTTATTGTCCTTGTCCGTGTTGCCAAGAAAACTTATCCTTTCCTCATTCGCAAAGTACTCAAGTATCGTATCAGCTGAATTTCTTTTTAGAGCAACATTCGTATTAATATCCAGGTTGATACGTATGTTTGTTATTATTATTATTGGAAATTAAGGACTAATGAAACGGCATTGAATGATTCGTTCAAGAATAAAAAATTGCATTTTTCTTTTTACCTATACAGTTTACGTCATTATTAAGCTGTAATATGAGTGAGGAGTGGATTTGGTTCAAGACTAGTTGAATTTTCGAATCATCCACTCTAATCATTTATTGAGTCTAATTGTAAAACATTCCCTAAGTCAATCCTCTTCCTGTGAAGCGCATGTTACCAAAATATTTTTAACTTATAAAAGTCAATTTTTTAAGCAAATTCTTTTATCAAAAACTGGTAATTTCATCAATCTTTTGATTTTTGGTAATCTGTTCAAGGACATACTGCTTGATTTTTTCAAACCGATTAAGAGTTTTTTGCTCTGTGTACTCGCAGATAGTTCGCGTATCGGATATTCCGGGCAATTCTAACCTTTCTGATGCTTCCGTAGTCAATGCTCTACATTTTTTTCACAAGATCATTGAACCAAAACTCACGAACCCCAATTTATTTGGAGGATGGTAGCAATTTAATCGTCTGACCGTTTTCATTCCCAAAATTTTTATTGGAATATCAAGGAATATCAAAATTAATTTGATGCCCGTATCTTTTTGCAAAACCCCGAATATTTTTGCGGCACGTGCACTCGAAGATAAGTTTATTCGAAAACAAATTTCTCAAAATCCGATACATTTTTGTATTCCTATTACGTAGTTGAACAGTTTCGCATTTAGTTAACAAATGATAACACCTTTATCTTACTTTACTTGACATAAATGAATCTGTTTCTTTTTTCAGCAATACCTACGTTTGGTTAACTATTTACGGCGCAAAAAATTATTTAAAAGCATATTTATATTTTGTTTCGGCTAAGAAAACCAATAACTTGAATTTGACAAATCGTTTTTATAAATTAACTAAATTCTTTAAAAATATTATTTTTCAAAAGCTAGAACCTTTTTTATGCAATTAAACGTAATTAATTTGATGAGTTTGCGTAAGCTTGCAAGTCAGATTGAATGAGAGGATTTGAAAAGAATATTTTTTTCACAAGAAATAACTTTTCTTTCTATCCACGCTTGCGACCGAGGCATAGAAAATCAAATCATAGCATAAGAAATAGATAATAAATATATCCACTCAATTTATTCAACTCCTTATTTGATCGGAATTCAAGGGCGAAAAAATTGCCTTTTTTCCGTCGGATTTCAGTTATGTTATTTAAACAGAATTTGATAAATCGTGAACAAAAAATAAAACCTATCTGACACTTTTTTATTGAGAACAGAAATTATAGACGCTGAAAATAGCGAAACGAATATTCATTAATCAATCACTCATTCTCAGCGAGTTACGTTCAATAACAATATCAGTATGTCAAAACGTCTGTGTTTGATCAAGTCAAAGAACGTGAGAGACGTGCTTAATTGAGCATAAAAAATCGTCGTACTTATCACGCGATAAATTCGTGTCCCAGTTAATTGTGCCCGCGTGGCAAAATAACGCCTAGCAGTTTTCTACGATTCAAAAAAATAGTGTACAATACACCGTTGAGCAAAAAATGCTAAATTGTGAGAAATTGTGCAAAACTACGGTACGCAGAAATTTACCTACACCATAATAAAGTGAAGCACGAAAAAATTCCACCACAAACTTTTATTGCATGCATATGGATGCATTCAAAGATTTTTAATTGGGGGGGGGGGGGGGGGGGGGGAGGGGGGGGGGTGGCACCAACCGTCTGTTACGTAACTTTATTGAACGCCAGAAAAATTGAAATTTTGATTTTTTTTTTTTTTTCAATCAACGCTTGAATACCCGACCTTAGCTACAAAGTAAACTTTCTTTTTCTTGAATAGGCGTTCGCAGTATCGTCTTTCTCTTTCTCCCGCCTAAATTTAGAAAAAAACAATTAATCATCGTATCAAAGATTTTCATGTTTCATGTTACGCAATTATACGTATACGTACCAATTGGTGCTAAGAGGGGGTAAAGGGTGGGGAGGGGGTGGGTGGGTCTTAACTCAATTGTTACGGTCTGTGGCATGGGAAGGGCCCCCCTCCATCAAACAGACCGGAACAAACGTCACGCCATATTTTAACAGTGCGTGTATGAAAAACGAGCAAAAAGTATTTTTTCGCATATCGGTATTTGTAATAAGAGTATAGAAATATAAGCGAGAATTCCGTTCCTCGTTTTAACTATTTTTTGAAATAAAAATGTTTGTCAATCCCGGTATTATTTCGATTGAATAATAGTTCAATGATTATCATTTGAAAGAGAATCGATTTTTGTAACTTAGAAATTAACTTACCAACTTTTTTCCGTATTAGAACGTTTTTATTTATTTATTTTTTTTAACATACATTTGCCTTTCCCATTCCCATTCCGAATCACACGGATTTCTGGTGACGTAAGATTATCGCAAAATTTTCATACATTTGTTTATAAACTTTTCAGAATCATGTCTATTTATCGTACGTTTTCGGCCATTTCATAGAAGAACTTTGTATCGTTTTTGGGAAAATTTTAATTACGTTGATTATGTCTGAGGAATTTCAAGAAGTTTGACAGAGTTTCTGCAAAAAAGAAAAGCCTCCGCATATTCATTGGAATTTGTTTTTTTTATCAAAAATCTCCGCAAACTACGAGTTTTCATCCTTCCGACGAAAAACTGAAAAATTTTAGGTAATTCATCTTCTGAGTAAATTCAGGTTAGCGACATCTAAGATATCGTTATTTTCATTCTTGAAAACGGATAAATTATCAAGGTAACTCGTCTCATTCGGAAAATATACACAACCGTTTTCAATTTTTTCTTTCCTAGTTCGAACATTTGTCACGATGATCGTTGAAGAATTTCCATTGTTCCAATAATTGCTGGTTGCAAAAATTTTCTAGACACTGTTTTTATGGGATCAAATCAATTTGTATCAAAATATGAACATTACATTTTTAGCTAATAAATATTACCAACGTTCTTTTATTGACAATCTGTGCGATCTGAGCAAAGATGATAGAAGCGTTTTACTACTGCTACGGTTATTTGACAGTCGAAATGTTAAACATTTGGAAATTCGAGAAAAAGTTTACCAAAAAGATACCCATTATTGGACCCAGTCTTAACTGTTCGTTTTGACGCTCGGAATTTTCAGATATTTTTTCAAACAAATCAAAAGCGTCATACTTTTCGCAAAATTATTTTTATAATTTTGACGCACGCTTTTTCAGTTGTAACCTTCTTGTACATTTTTTTAGTTTGATTTTTCCAATATTGTATTTAACGACACAGAATTTGAGTATGTAACATATTTTTCATACGTTTGAGATTGAACATATTTTTACAGTTGGAAAGTCGATATCTGGCTCAGTTATGTTTACTTATAGCGCGACCATCTTGTTTGACTTATTTCTCATATTCCAACTGCAAATTGAATCACGCAACCATTGGAAAAAAAAAGTGATCACGTAGCACGAACTTTAGCTTCGAAGCGATGATATCATTCGTTGCACAGATGGTAGAAAAATTTTTCGTCAAGTTTCGCACACGTGTTCAAATAGCGTACCACGTCGCCAAATTTCTCGAAAATAGATGAAGGCCTGTAGAATTTCAAGAAACTCACACGTCGTCCGAAAACCATCTTCTGAACAGTTTTCAAGAAAAGCTGGTGAAAATGGAAAATTTCAAAACTGCCTTGTGCCTTCGGCTCATCGCCTATCTATACAAATTTGACCGATAACTATACAAAATTCATCAACAATATAGTTTTAAAACTTTGCAAAGTCAACTAGTGACCGGCTTCTAAAAAAAAATAAAATCTAATAAAAAAAATATATATGTATAAAAAATTGAGTCCTAAAGACGAGAATACGAAACTTCTTTGAAAGTTGTGAATCTCGAGTATATTGAGATGTCTTGACAACTTTTTACATTTCCCCTATAAAAATCGATGGCAAATCTTTGAAGCACGGAGTTTTACAAGATCTTTTAACTAAACCCTGAAAAATGCTCGTATTGGGTAATAAAATGTACTATTTGTTGTACTGTACATGAGCTTTACTGAACTAACATCCGTTTGAATAGGTGCTTTCGAGATTTTCGGAGGTACCAAATTGCTCGAGTCTTTTTCAGATTTTTAAAAGCACCCAGAGAAGAAAGAAATTATTTCTGTTCTAATTTTGCATAAATAACCTTTGCTTTTCTACACGGAGAGTCTTTTGGTATGAAGTGTTTGCTTTATTGTTTATCCATAATGACAATAGATTGTAAGAATTTAAGGATAATTGAGGTACTGTAACAGTCATTTCCGCAACAATAGGAGATCATAGTAATTCTACATTAGTTATTACAATCTTGACTAGCAAGTCTTAGTACTGAAAAACAATTTGCAAACGGATTCGTGGTACCGATTCAAAAAACTGCAAAGATTGCCTCGGTTATAAAGGAATAATAGAATAAATGAAAATTAATTTATTACATTTCATGCACCTTCATTTAAACAGTATTACTAAATCACCGTATCAAATTGGCGTATGAGGCCTGAACACTCAGATATTTTTGTATTTTATTTAACCAAGGGCGGCAGAATTGCAGCGTATTAAATTGACTGGTGCCAATTCACGCCTTAACAACCAATTTAATACCCGCTGTACATTTTCGCAACATTTGTATAAACATGAAATAAATATTTCTGAGTGTTCACGTTTGATTAAATCCAAATTCGTATCAGCGGTTCGTCGAACACGGTCTTACAACAGGTCTGCCAAAGGCGGGGGTGAAGATAAGTAACCAAGGTTTTTGCGTTTCAGGAATGGGCCCCACCACTGCGATAATTCTGTTTTTTATACGACCGTGTTGTCGGGTATATAAAAGACGCCGAAATATCGATACGTTAACTCTGTCCTGGGATCAGTTTCTGAAACATTCCTGATAATATCTGCAGAAAATGGCCAAGCTTCAAATTGCCCTCTGCTTCCTGCTCGTCGCCTACGTGAGTTCGATCAAATAATACCTAAGAATAATCGCGAAATTTTCAAACTTCCGAGTTTGAAATCTGTGAAACGTGATGCGATGATTATTGGAGTTTATTTACACGAAGTTGAATATTTTTTCTTCAGCTTATACTCGTTCTCTCTCGTATCTGCAGAAATAAGTTTATAATTGTTCACAAATGTTGCAGTTATACGAAAAAAGATACACTTTGAATCTGTGATATGAGGATACATATTATCCAAAAGTTGAAGTTTTCATATTGATGAAATGATGTTCGTAATTGTTAACAATATTTATAGGATTTATAAAAATTCTGTTGCAAATCGTTCGAGCATAGAATCTTACACTTTCTCTCACCATTTCAGAAACAATTGGATGCCAAAATTTCCTCATTTATAGACTTGGGTATTCCCAAAATTTCACCGTTTATAAATTGCAGATTTTTAGACTGATGGTCGCCCGATTTTTTCGCATTGGTGAATTCCTAAATTCTTGAAGATATCCTTAATGAGATAAATTTTGTATCAATTTCTTCTATTAGCAGCTGAAATAATGAAACTTACGTCGCGCATAAATGTAAATTCTGCAATTCAAGATACCGAGCCTTAATACACTTTAATTTGCATTCATTTGAAAATGTTCGTAGCTTAGGATTTGTAACGCAAACAAGAGTGAAGCTTTCAGATATTTCGATATTTCCGTAACTGTAACGACGATGTCTTTCATAAATTCGATAAATCAGTTGCAAATCATGAACAAGAAATTACACTGGAATAAAGGTACGATTAGGAAATACGCGAATTAAAAGAATCTGGTTTATTTTTGACAAAATCTTTCTTCATTTCAAACCCCTGATGTTCGAACATATGATTTTCCAGATCGTTCGAGGCGACGGAATATTTGGTATCAGCTCTGAGTGGTGGGAGTCCTTGTCGAAAGTAAGTATATTCAAAATTCCAAACTTTCGTATTGCATATTTTTCACGGTGCCATGTATAACTGTCCCTCATATATTCCAACTGCACCAAAATGGTTTTGCATGAGTTTTTCATGAAAATTTAACGCCGCTGTAACAGGAATGGGAAGATCTTCTGGATCTTGTTAAAAACACGGCTATCACCAATCAAACGTGCGTAGAAGAGTCTTGGGACATAGAAGAGCTGTCTTCCTCGATTCAACTGAACAGCAGCGTGTCATGCCTCACAGAATTGAAAACTGCGATCGAATCCGAAAGCTCAAGCGATACCGCGTTATTGGAGATCATTGACGAACTGATAGAAATTTTCGAAGAAGGCTCGACGTGCGCCAGCACTGAAGATATCTGGGCCTACGTCGAGTGCTACATAAATGTGAGCATATTTGGATTCCATAGATTATATACTTATAAATCACTTCGAGATCTCTCAAAATACATCAAGTTTCTGCCCGAGATCGAAATCAAGAAGACTAAAGACCTGGAGACTAAACTCGGGTCGTGGGGAGAAGCTTGCATATGGTAGCCGCCTGGCGGCGCTACTAAGCCTACCGTACTTGCGCAATGGTTACTGCGTAATCAAATAAGTCAAAATAATTCGAGCCCCTCCCCCTGACGTGAAACAGACGAATGTGGAGATGCGCGGTATCGGATTACGCAAGTATTCTACGCTTAGCAGCGCCACCAAGCAGCTGCCATATATTAGTTCGCCTCAAACTGCGGACTTGAACGGGAGTTCGGGCTCCTGGTCTTTAGTCTTCTTGGTCAAAATATTACCAGAGATATCATGGTGATAAAGTCAAGTCATGTCACTGCAATATTTCTGGAATATTGCATAATATTCGTGAAATATTTCAAACTTTACAAAGCTACGTTGCTCCTATATGTCTACAATATTACTTGCTGTATGAGATTGTATTCGATTCGAGGTGAAATTGTATAAACCATGTTCGCAGACCATCGTGAACGCTATCAAATACGTCCTGACCAATTTTACCACCGAAGTAGTCGCAGCTTGGGAACTCCTGTACAGCAGTGATGACATTAAATCCATAGCAGGAAACTGCACCGAAACCATCATCGAGACAATAGCGGTGGCGAACTTCAAAAGTGCTGTCCAAGAAACAGTTGAATGTATAGAAAAATGGACGAGCTGAAATGGCGTATCTGACCGCATCTCATCTGTACTCCGACCTCGTTCAAGCTAGATACTACATCTGTGTGAAAGATATTCAATAAAATTTTACCCCCAGCATTAAATTAATCTTCGTACAATCACATTTCACTCTTGATTGAATTGCGTTTTTGCATTATCTTTAACGCGTGTATCACCGACAGCCTTCGTTTTTTCCCATAATCCAGATTCAACCTGTAAGAATGATTGCAAATTAGCTCCATTCTGATGGAAAAACTTTATTGTCAGATTAGAGGAAGTACACCTAATTACAGTAAGTAACAATTACTCCGAAAATTCGTCTTTATTTTGCTCTTTCGCCAAATTATTTATTCTGCTTAACCCAATCAAAGAAATCTGTTGCAAAGGTTTTCCACAAAAACCTTCTTCCGTGGATCAAGAATCTGAAAATAATTTGTCAATATTCCTGTAACGTATAATTGTTTCAATCTCCAAGTTTGTACCAACTTGTAACATTTCCTATTATATGAATATCGTGCAATAGAATTTCAAACGCGATCTGTTCAAATTTGATCTCGAATTTTCACTCATACTTTCACGGAAGAAGGATTTACTTTTTCACACGCTTATAGCTGTTTATCTTCTCACATATTTCTGCTGTCGGACACTTCACTCCCTGATTAGCCTAATGAAAAAAATTCTACAAGGTTAACGATTTGTTTATTGCATCATTTTGTATTAAAAATTATTGGAAGAGTTACGGACGAAAAAGAACTCTAATATTAAAAAGTTGAATTTTTGATTTTTCTTCTGATACCTACGTTAAAAAAAATGCGACAAATAGTTTTGATAAATTTCCCATTTCCGTCAACATTGTTATCACACAGGACTTATTAATTGCACTTCCAACGCCCAAATCATTTAATCGCATGCTTTGATTAAGACTTCTATTAATTTGCAACTTTACAATTTTATAACTGCAGCAGAAGTTGAATATAATTAAAAGTAAAAATAAAAAAATTTCCGTTTTCCTAAGGAATTTTCAGTCACATCTAGCCTATCGATCCGGTTGTAATGAGATATAGCCTAAAACTTGGTCAGATGTTGTAGCTATCCACAGGGAAAAGAAGAATCAAAATCGGTTCAGTAGTTCTGGAATTATGAGCGAACGTATGGACAGGCAGAGACAGAGACGTTGAGTTTTAACAGGCATACCTACGTAGACATGACAATAAGTTTAGAGACGCCTGCAGTCAGTCAACCACGCAAACTTTAAAGTCGTGCGGATGCGCAATGTTTAGGCGTTTTACAGGTAAATATTCCCATCTGTATCAGACGATTTTGATAATGTTTCGGATTTCTGTTGCAGAGTCATTTAAGATTTCAAAATTTATATCTTTCGTTCGCTACGGCTCGGAAACAAAATTTTGAAACAAAACTGCCCTCGTCAAAATATCAAAATGACAGGTTTATCTGTCTAAAGTAATTCCCTGAAGTATGACCTGCCTATTTGGTAATATAATGCCTTGGTGTTTTCTGTCATTGGAATCTTACCCGAATTCCACGATATCGAGGCTGGACCATACAAATCATATCGGATCTGTTTTCATGGGATGAGTTTTGTCAACAGTTCCAATACCTATCTGAAAAAAATTTATTGGTGGTTGTTCCTTCATTTACGTATATTTTCGAGTCGAAATAATGCAGCTAAAGTAAAAAGCGTGTAATTTTTTTTCTCATATCTAAGTTTATAGATTATGTAAAAATAATTCTTTACTCGGTGAAAAATACTCATGTTACCAGAATAATTTCAAATGTCATAAACAAAGGTATATATGCAAGTTAAGCACCCGATAATGCAAAGTTGTAAACTTGAAAACTATTACGTTTCCACTGTAATGGGCATGCGTATAACTTTTGATATAGGTTTGGCGAAATTATAAAAAAAACCAAATATCTTATTGTTAGTTGAAAAATATAGAATCGAAACACGTTGAAAAAAAAATTTTTTTTGCCCGCCGAGAGACTTACTTCACTCGTGAAAAGGTTAATTGTGATTTTCTGCGACAAACATCTTTTATGGTAGTTCTAAAGTCATGATATTTTGCAGTGGATAGATAATTTCGTCACGTGTAATCGTGCAGTACGTGAACAATATACAAACTTATAACTGAGATTAGAAAATTTTACTGTAGTGCTAATCTAGTCGTCGACTTTATTTACGGTTATGTCAGTCTCCGCTATTTACCATAAAATGAACTGCAGCTGTCACATGTAAGTGCAACATTTTAATTTTGGTTTATTGTTAGTGGATACGTGACTACGTAATTCCAGTTAACAGACTTAAGTCACTTCATATTTTGCTATATTTTTGTTGTGTGAAGGTATAAAAGCGTTCGGAGTTCAAGAAATAATTAGTTCGTTCGAAGATCAAAATGGTCAAGTCCGTAGCTACGTTATTCTTATTGCTTGTCGCCTACGTGAGTTTTATCAAATAATATACAAGAGTAATCATGAATTATGACAACCCCCGAATTTAAAAATATTAACGAATGATTTCACGATTGCTTTATGTGTTGAAATAATTGTTATATCTTCCAACTGCATAAATAAGCTCAATGCCTGGACAGTCTTGTGCAATAAAGACCCGAGATCGAAAAAACGAAAATATCAAATTTTCCTGAAAATTATAGCTCCGAGATTCATGCATAGATCTCACAAGCTTTTTAATCGATCACACACATTTTTCCAAAATCTCCTACGACTCTGTAGAAATTTTTTATTGCAATTCACTGTTTTTTTAACTTGATATCTAGATTACTGAATATTTCCAGTCGCTGCATTCGGTAATTATCAAATACAATTATATTCCAGATGAATTTTGTATTATTATTTTTACTAGAAGTAGAAATGACGAAACTCTTATCGCGTATAAATCTAAGTTCTGCACGTCAATTTAATAAACATTACAATATACTTTAAGTTTAAATCACGAGGAACTCTCGAAAGCGTTGCTGCCCGAATTAACGGTTAAAAATAACTGATTCGATCTTTTCAATTTTCGGGCGATTCCTGCAGTGGTTTACAAGACTTGAAAACCTTGGAATTCTTACAAGACAGACACGTCTAGAGAAAGAAATTGTTCCCAAGGATTATTTCCACGAATTTTACCTATAAATTGCAAATTACGCGTAAACAATGACAGTTAAATAAGGATACAATTAGGAATCACGTGGATCGCACGAATCTGATTTAATAATCCCGCTTTCCATACGAAATGAATATTTCGGATACTTGAGGACCCGGTATTCATGCATATAATTTCCAGGGCGTTCAAGGCACAAAAATATTTGGGATCGAGCGTTCTTCGTTGACGTCGTGGTCGGATGTAAGTATAATCGAGATATCGAAGTTTCGGATTACGTATATTACATTATGCCATTGTAGCCGAAGTATCAAACTTATTGTCCCTGATACATTCCGGCTGAATCAATTTGATTTAGTAAAACTTTTCCATGAACATGTGACGCCTCTGTAACAGGAATGGGAAGATCTTCTGGATCTTGTTAAAAACACGGCTATCACCAATCAAACGTGCGTAGAAGAGTCTTGGGACATAGAAGAGCTGTCTTCCTCGATTCAACTGAACAGCAGCGTGTCATGCCTCACAGAATTGAAAACTGCGATCGAATCCGAAAGCTCAAGCGATACCGCGTTATTGGAGATCATTGACGAACTGATAGAAATTTTCGACAAAGGCTCCACGTGTGCCAGCACGGAAAATGCGTGGGCCTATGTCGAGTGCTATGTAACTGTGAGCATATTTGGATTTCATAGATTACAAGCCTATAGATCACTTCGGGGTCTCTCAAAATGTCGATTCCTGGTGATCGAATTCCGGAAATACGATTCTAACGGTACAATTTACAGGCACATTGAAATTTGTAATAACACTTTAGTTATACGCTTGCACCGAAAGCAGTGCATCAAGTTTCTGCCGGAAGTCGAAATGTTACAAGAGATATCGCGGTGATGCAGCAAAGTTACGTCAGTGCAATGTTTCTGAAATATTGCACAATATGTGTGAAATATTTCAAACTTTGCAAAGCTACGCTGCTGCTATATGTCTACAATATTGCTCGCTATGTGAGATTGTGTTCGGTTCTAAATGAAATTTTATAAACTATGTTCGCAGATCTTCGTAAGCGCTGGTAAATGCGTCTTGACCACCTGGACCACCGAAGTAGCCGCAGATTGGGAACTCTTGACCGCCAGTAGTACTATTAAATCCTTGGCAGAGTCATGCGCCACAACCATTTTCGATACATCTGTGACCGCGAACTTAAAAAGTGCTCTCCAAGAAACAGTTGAGTGTGTCAAAAAATGGACCACATAAAATAGCGCACGTTGTGCTCTGAGGATATTCAGGCTAGGTACCATAGACATTTATCAAAGCCTTGCAATAAAATGTTGTTAACCAACCAAACTTGACTGTATAACTTAAGTACCATAATTATTGTACTTTGAAACTCATTCTTTGAGAAGACACGCAGAATTTGAAAGGGTATTGAAGTGTTTTTCTATCAAGTGAAATGAAGTTCGAATTATTTTCGTCTTTCGACTTACAGTTGGCTTGAAACGCTCTCTTAGGAAAGAATTCAAGATTCATTCGTATCTCGCGAATTTAATTCCTCGGTATCGTACTTATGGAATTCTATTATAAAATTGTCGAATCTCGTTTTTACTAACCTAACACGACTGGACTTGAAACACTTAAAGTGGGTACAAAATCTTTCTCAAAGTGTTTTTAATATCCTGACTGAGGATCTATAAATCTACGTTACCGACACTTTTCAGTAACTTAACGAGTGAAAAAATTTAAGATTCGTATATCACGAACTTGATTCTTCAGTTTTATTTTTATGGAATTCTGTTATAAAATTATTGAATCTTGTTTTCACTACTCTAACATGAGATCTTATGATTTGAATTGAAACACTTAAAATGGATGCAAAGTCTTTTTCAGAGTGTTGATAACATCCTGACCGAGGATCTATAAATCTACGTTACCGACACTTTTCAGTAACTTAACGAGTGAAAAAATTTAAGATTCGTATATCACGAACTTGATTCTTCAGTTTTATTCTTATGGAATTCTTTTATAAAATTATTGAATCTTGTTTTCACTAATCTAACATGAGATCTTATGATTTGAATTGAAACACTTAAAATGGATGCAAAGTCTTTCTCAGAGTGTTGATAACATCCTGACCGAGGATCTATAAATCTACGTTACCGACACTTTTGAATAACTTAACGATTGAAAAAATTTAAGTCAAGTCTCTCACGAACTTGATTCTTCAATTTTATTTTTATGGAATTCTGTTATAAAATTATTGAATCTTGTTTTCACTAATCTAACATGAGATCTTATGATTTGAATTGAAACACTTAAAATGGATGCAAAGTCTTTCTCAGAGTGTTGATAACATCCTGACCGAGGATCTATAAATCTACGTTACCGACACTTTTGAATAACTTAACGATTGAAAGTCATTCCTATGTTATACTGTATAGAAAATATCGTAACTTGTACATTTTCTCAGATGAGATAAATTAGCTATTCGTTTTGCACGAATGGTCAATAAATGAGCCCTTTTAGTCCTAGCTTTGCATAGATTTTTGACAAACTGAACGTTTTGATAGGCAATGTTGGCATCAAGTGCTTTTTGTTTACAATACTTGTAAATTTCGAAATCGACAAACATCACATTGCCATCCTTTTGCGACACATATGCGAATCAATTCCATGTACCCGGCCAGAGATTGTGTTAATTAAATTGCTTTATCAACTTCATCGTTCGTCAATTACTACAAAGATAAGATTACGGAGTCTTACTTCTGAAAGACGTTATTTTACGTAGCCCCAAATTTAATGTTGAAAAATTAAATTATAAAACCATTGATTATTATACGTATTGTGCCTATATTTTTATCTGAGCCTGATATTCCCTTACTTTTCACATGTTTATTTGTGTTCGTAATAGTAATCGAAAATAATTGTTTTAAACAATTTCATCGTCTAAACGAAATACTAATTTTCTACTGTATAACAATTCATGAGCAACTTGGAATTTGTATAATTTATTTAAATATTAAAAGATAAAATCATGTTTCGAAATGTTTCAATTATTCGTTTGGAAGATATTGTTTCCTGATAATACAAGAATCTAGAAAGTAGCTAAATTCAATCTCAAAGTTTTTCCATTCAATAAACATCAGAATTCCGAAAAATTGACAGAATTGTAGAATTGAAAATAATTGGGACAATTGATTTTATAGTTTCTGTATTTAAGAAAATTTTCTACAACCGTTTTGACAATATCTTCCAAAGAACTGATAATACTGTGATATCTCCGATGAAGAATTAGTTAATCGGATTGATTAAACAGCAAAATACGTGATTATTTGCCCTGACACATCGATTTCGATTCATCAAAGCGATTGGGTAAAATTAGATAAAGTGCCCCTATAAAATATCCGCGCAATCCGAATACGTTGGTAAAATCAAATCAAATGCTATTCGTGTAGGAAAAAACCATCGGTCCCAATTAATCAAAAATGGCATCGTTCGTGGGATTTTGTTTCATATTAGTGGCCTGTGTGAGTAGAAAGTTAAATCGAGCATTTCTTGCGTGTGTTTTGTTCAAAATGGGACGGATATTTCGCTGTCAGCTTCAATAACTCCTGTCGAATATTGATTAAACCGTTTTCTTTTTCCTCCAAAAGGGCCCTAGTGTGATTTCGGCGCAGGCTATTATCGCTGGCCAAGCCGACAGGCTTCTCAGTCAAGTTAATACCATGGTTGAAACAGTCAATCACGACGCCGCGACGTACAAAACTGAGCTGCAAGGACTTTTCGACGAGTTGAGCGAAACTACCGCGTCAAATTTGGAAACGATTGACGGCGCCGTGAAGGAATTCAATGATAACGTGAGTCGGTTTCTTGCTGTTTGCGCGAAGATGAGTCAAGTTCGAATTATCCATAGGTGACAAAAATATTAAATACCATTTTTCGAAATAATTTTAGAAGGATCATGAAATTTTTCATGATATAATAATACAAAAGCTTTCAGAGATTTTGTACGACTTTATCAGATATAGAAGAATACTAAATTATCGTAAACTCTTTTCAACATATATCATCGTGTTTCTCTATCAAAACGCTGAAACGATTTTGTCGTTTATCCACATTGTCAATAGATGTTATACAAATTTTCGAACAGAATTTTTATTTAAATTTTAATTTTAATTTCTTTATCAAATTAACCTTTTATTTCGATTCCCGTGTGCTCTAAGAATACCGAATAAGTGTTTGCATAAAAACGTCATTATCAAATACCTAACAGAGTTCGAATTAAGTGACAGTAGATATCAATATGTTAAATTTTATTTATTGAACTTTATTAAAAACTTCATTTGAAATTTGTAAATTATATATTTTCAAAAATAGTCAGTCATGTTTTTCATTAATGCAAGTTTCGGCAAGAAACAATATTAAAGTTATGTTAGTTGAACTATTGAATTTTTAAACAGGTACATGATTGAGTTGTATAAGAATTGAATTTGTTTTCAACCGAAATTTGCAAGATTTTTACAGAAACGAATATCTGCAACATTCAAACGCATACAAAATTGATAATATTCAAAAACACAAAAAATTTAAATCAATTACATAAGTGTAGAATATTCGTATCAAATTTGAAGACTTCGTTTCTCTAAAAGTTAGTTTTTGCCCAACGAGAATCATTTTAACGTCTTTCGGTAACAATAAAGAGAAAAAAAAAAATCCCACGAATTCCAAATTCGGTAAATTTCAGTTTGAAATATCATTATTTTGGTGCAAAAAAAAAAAAAAAATAAGACAATATTTTTACTATTGAATACCGACAAAATTCGGAAACTGACGAGACTCGAAATTCAAATTTCCAGTTCGAGGCGGCGCTAGCATCGCTTGTGCATACCGTACATCCTTCCGAAGACGTGAATTCGTGCACCAGTCTGGCCGATCCACTGAGGTTAAGATCGGACGTAATTCTGGAGGAATCGGATTCTTGCATGAAAAGAGAAGTGACGCAGGCTTCGGCAGAGAAGGCGATCACCGAGGTCTACGTGAACTCGCAGCTGAGCACTCTCGACTACATGCAGTCAATGGCTCAAAACTGCATGACGTCATACGAGAATAGCGAGCAAACAACTTCCGACGCGTCTCAAGCCTTCGCTTGCGTTCAGATTGTGAGTAAAAACTGTCTCGATCTGTTTCTTCGCAGGCTATGAAAGCATAGGTTGTTTTGACTGGCTGAATCAGGAGTAAACATCGCGCGATATACACCGACTTTTAAAGATTTACAATACTTGAGACACGTTTTGCAATATTACAGACACGTTGTAGCAAAGTAATTCTGCCGCTTTTGAAGTATTTTATTTATATTGCGCAATATTTGAGGAAACATTCGAGTGTACGTCAATTTTTTGAGGTTTTAAATATTGAAGACCTTGATGGCAAGTAGAAGGAAAAATGATGTTGAATTCCGATAAAACAATATTTGCGCTGTGTGACAGACATGAATTGAAACAGATACGAAGAAAGCAAGCCAAGTGTCGACAATTGCGGAAATGTCAGAAGGTTTTTTAATTGTAACGTTGAAAATGTTCAAACTGCTTAAACTCTGGTGTTCATTGTCCGATTCTGACGTTTTAAGGCTCATTTTGCTTGCTGAGCAAATTTCAAAGAATCGATTGAAAAGCTTTGAAAAAAAATTTCACCTTACGTTACAGTCATGACGCACAAATTTTATTGTGCCCGGGAAGACTTGATGTACCGTACTTATACAAATCCATTTTTAACCATTTGAATAATTATTTCCAGACAATCTGGAAATATCTCACCGGTAAACCAAAAATATTGGAATCGGCCAAACAAAAAAAAAAAAAAAACAAATTTGTTCCTTTTGAACATTCTAATTATAAAAACACTTATCGAATTGTTGATATCTTAAAGCTTGTGTTGTTTGAATTTTATTGGCACAAACGGTATTGATGAATATTTTTCAAACAGTTTATTCTCTTTTCTCGATTTTTCACCAACGTTTTCCGATTCGATTTCGATTTCCCACTTTTTCCAGATTCACATGTCGGTCAGCAGCCTGGTCGTCAGGTTCGAATTGGTCATCGACATCGCAGTTTCCAGATCCCTGTACGACGGCTACCAAAGCCGAGTGGCGGCTTGCGCAAATACGGCCAGCAGCGGAATTACAGCTTTGATTGCCGATTCGAAAATCGTTTATGAGAATATTAATGCTTGCCTCTGAGCCTGAGCTTTTTTCATTCAGGATAAGAAAGTGCGGTTATTATTTTGTGTTCGCCTTATCAATACAAGCGTGAAAAACAGAACTTGAAAAATAAAACAAAAATCGTACCACAAAAGTTTATATTGTTAATCCCATCCACTAGTTCATATAATAATTCCACATCGGAAATTAGGAGACTCGTGCTTCTCTATTTTCCTGTTATCTGTAATCTTCACCTAATCGGTTCAATTTTGTTGAAGATTCAAGTTTTACGATAATTTATTCTTCTAAATTCAGTCGTTCGTAACTCGATAAATTTGAGACATGAGTTGGGTCGCGATGGGAACGAACAGTGAAAAATTCACTGACGAAACATAAGAAAATAAAATAAAAATAAAATACTCGAATCTTTTTTGAAATCGTTGACTAAGCATTTCCATGAATTCTTTTTTTCTTCGTGTAAATTTAATGGTTAAATTTTCACTCGCTTCAGTAACTTATTACTTCGAAGCAGCGTGTAAAGCAATCGGTAAAGTTTTATTTTAAAATGCGCGTCAAGGTGTTAAAAATGTCCGATTTCGTATCGCTCGAATGGATGAATCGGCACGAAATAGCAATTAACGTCGGCCATAAGAAGTAACGTCGCGAACCATATTGTGCAGTTACGTTTATCTTTCGAGCATATGAAAAGACGTGAGACACTTCTAAGTTTCGTACCAGCAAATTTCTTTGATCGTTTTTGTTATTATTTTCCACTGCTGACACATGTTTTTTCCGCCGATCGTAAGTTTGCGCAGAACCAGAACGCGGTTGACAACTGTGTACACGCACAATCAATTCTGTACAGAAATATTTAGTGTTCGTTCAGGAACCCTGCAGGCTTCGTCATGGAAATGCTTCGAATCATTTTCAACTCAATTTTTTTCGCCCACGTAAGTAATAACGAGCCTCATTTACTGCCAGTTTTATCAAAATTTGGACATAGTGCAAAATATTCCCCCGTTCGTTTGTTAATAATTATGAAATAACGAAGTAGGTGAAGTTTAGCTAACTGAATTATTCACGTAAATATTGAACTAAACACGAATTTTTTCTTTTTTTTTTTTGGCATGTTACGCCTTCGTCAATTTTTTATATTTTTGGCGCCTAAACATCTTTATCATAGAAAAATTGCTTTTGATATTCCATGCCTCTTTAATAAAATTGATTACCGAATATAATGTGCTGTAATATTTTCAACCATCATAAATTACAGAATATATTACTCGTCTTATGATAAATTCTGAAATACCTTTATTTACCGACAGAGAACCTCTAATTACACGGTTTGTTTCTTTCTTTCTTAGTAGCTCGATGACCTGGTCCAAATTTTTTACACCTGATAAAATACTCTCCAACTTAGCTGTTCTAGACGACCACTTTTTTCTACAATACAATCAATTTTGTGCTCAAAATAATTCAACGTTAAAATAATTTGTTAGCATCGTTAACGAATGGATTTACTGATTATTTTTATTAACGGTAAACTTTGCGATTACCAGCTGACGCCTGTAATAATTTGCGTTACATCACCATCCCTTCCTTCGACCGATTCAAACGAAGTACTGGAAGAAGCCCTGAGGAATTTCAAGATGGAAGTGAAATCCGCGATCGTTGAAGCTCAGACAGCGATTACAGAATTCGAGAATCTGTTTGGAAACTTGGAAATATCCGCCATGACGCTTCAGAAAAACAACAGTGATATCGTAAACGATACTCTGACATTGGTAACTATTATCAATCAAATTAATTTACCTATCGCTGCAAAACAATTTCTATCAAAAACTTACATCGGCTACAAATGATAGAAAGAACAGTTAAAGAATAAAATTCGTTCCAACTTATGACCACCGAACATTTTCAATTCGAATTCAAATCTAACTTTCAGTTTGGAAAACAAATGAACACTCTTTTAATGGCTGACAATGGAATCGATGTGAACGAATGCGCAGCGTTGGGCTTTAGTGTCGAATCGAGAGCGATAGAAATTCTCCTCGATACGAACACCTGTGTTCATAAGAAGCTTGAAAGAACTGAACGTTACACGGAAGCGACAATTTCGTCGTTAAGGTGCGAAATCGGCCGTCTAAATTCCCTCGTCAATATCGCTGAAGACATTTTTACGGATGCGATGGAGAGCAAGGAGGTTAAGGCAGTTCCCCAGGCCTTAGATTTTCTAAAATCCGTAAGTTTTCTGCACTACTTTTTAGCCCGAATCTACGAATACATTTTCTAGGCGCAACATTTTTTTCAGGCTTCATTTGAATCTCGCGCCTTCGCTGAACGAACATTTTCAACATTGTCGGACGCAGCTTCCATTTTTTTCCAAATCAACAGTCACATGATCGCGAACTGCGGATTCGCCGCGACCATTTTCTGCTTCATAGATGACGCGCAGATCGCCTTGTCTGAAATCGAGGCCTGCATTACCGACGTGAATTCAATCGATGGAAACTTCTCGGGAATTCAATAAGTATATAAACACTATATTATGCATTTTCAATTTTCCTTTCACCGTATATTGGATCTGTATACTGAATTATTCAAAACGTCGAATCTGCTAATTGTATTCCGCAACGAGTTTGAAAACCGGTATTTCTGCATGGAATATCCAAACGAGAATTTAATCTTAGGTTATAAACAGTTGAAACCAACTTCAAGGGGATGATACATCCGTCAATTCACGTATACGATGGAAAAGTCCGTTTTGAGCGACCGATAATCCAATTGCTTATTTTTTTTTTCGAGAAAAACTTGTATTTCAGGTGCTGAACAATTCGAACAAAGATTATGCGGGTAAGCGAAACAATATGTCGGACTGAAAATACGCCAGAAAACTTGTATTTAAGAAGATATGTGGTAAAAATAACTTTTTTGTTCTGAAAAAATGTTTCAGTAGTCAAAATTCATTGCGAAATATGACATTTTTTTTTTTTTTTAGGGGCGCTTTTGTGTAACATTTTTCGCAAACAAGGGCGTGGAATTTGCGGTAGGTCAATTCCTTCGAAATAAAACTGGTAGAAATTGTTTGAATATCTGAATTATTTTTCAGCGGTCTTCTGCGTTGCATTCGGCGTGAAAAGAAGTGGTCGATAAAAAAAAGTCATCGGCCCGATCGGACTTCTCCGTCACATACATGAACGTAATGAAAAAGGATATAAAGACTGTGCATTGTTTATAAAAAGATCCAAAATACGATGTTGACGAAGCCTTTCCCAACAATTTAACGTTCTTCTACGTCTTTATAATTTTTTCTGCACAAGATATCGCGGAAAATTGAATTATAATTGATCAGTATCGGTTATCTTAGATAGTTTTAGATATCCACAGGGAGATTATTTCGATCGAGATTCCAACGCAATATCAATACGAGATATAAATTATCGCAATGTTTTTTCACCGATTAAAGCTGTTCGTGAAAAATTGATATCATTACCTATATTGACGATTGGACTAAAGGTGTAGAAAACAAACGTGTTACGCGTAATTCAAAATATAAGCAATTTCATCACTCGATAATGATAAATTTGTGTAAAACGATTTTTTCTTTTTGTTTTTTTTTTTTCGTAATGGAATTTATAAAAATTAGATGTCAATTATTTTTCTCGTCAACTCAATTGTCAACGTTTCAACTTTCCACGGACAAATTCAAACAGCAAGACAAACATAACGACCTGTACGAAAACCGAAAAACATATTAACAATTGTTTATCAATGAAATATTCATTCCATGCGCAGGTTTTCGGACTATGACGGTTAATACGATCGGCTTGACAGAAAGAGATTCGGCTTAACAGAATCGCGAGCAAGCAATTCGCATGCCGGACAACAGATCTAATCAGTCTTAAGTGATTAATGGAAATTAGCACGCGTGCAATTTCATTCGCCAGACGTGAAAGGAATCCGTTCGTCTCGCTAAGCTGTTAAACATGTAACGTCAGTGAACGGAAGCGTAAGACTGAAGTAAAATTAAGTTAGCGCAAATAAGAAAAAAAAGAAAATAAAAAACAATCAGTTAATTTGCTCAAGTCAACCGCAAGATTGTGGGTAGCAATTAAATTAGAAACACAATACGACTCAGCGTCGGTAAAGTGACTTTTAAGTAAGTATCGCCAGAATTTTTTACCAAGCATTAGATTCGATTGTATTGCATATTTCATTCGTGAAACCTTGTTGTGAATATTATTAATGAAACTAAATGTGATGTAGATAATTATTAGCTGTCAACGGACTTGCCGCAATCTCAATTTCCACGATAAATCTTTCATTTTTTTTTATACATCTCAGCCGATTGCAATGTACGTAAATCACAGAACAATCAATATCGTCGTTGGGTTATTTAACATTAACTAACACGAATTAAAACAGATAATAAAAACATCCTAGAACTCATCGACTTCATTTATCGTGACTATTGGAATAAATTTAACAGCGTGTCATCATTTCTGGCATGTTATCATGTGTATAGTAAAATTCTCCTCATGATTTAATCGTGCGAACCGAAATGACCAGTTAAAACAATTCAAATAATTTATTATACTTCTTTCCTACTTTCGCCAAGTATTGTATTCAGTGGAACTACAATTAACCCGAACTTTGGCGCACGTAATTATGTTTTTAAATGACTAATTTTGTTTTCCAAATTAAACGAACTAAACTTTGTAATTGTAATCTGTAGTGTTCATTGGCCATAACTATACACCAGGTTCAATGTAATTGAAACAAACGAAAGGCAATTTTCACGGTACAACTCCTTGATCGTTAATTAAGATAGTAGTTCCGTATCGTTGAGACGCTGTGATATTATACACCAAGTTTTACCTGTATTACAAAAGTCTGTCAAAAATTTCCAACTTCGAAATGATACACGATACGCCAACTGGTGTGAATTTTTAAAAAAATGCACGTTAATTGTGTGCAAATTTGAGCCCAGAAGCGATCAAGGTCACGGTACGAAGGAAAGAAGATAATTCAATTTCGAGAACGGCAAGCGTGCATAATCATGAACAGGACGTGAATTATACGGCGAGTCGGTGACTCGAGCGTGACCTTTCGGGTGACCTTGAACCCGTGATATCGCAGTTCGTTGCTAGAGCCGCAAGGCTAATGAACCAATTGTTTATCCAGTTTATCGGGGATCCCGCAACGTTACAGAAATATTGTTGCAATATTTACAGACACGTTGCATGAATTTTGAAATTTTAGTTTGCTTCTTCGATTTTACGAAATATATTATATCTGAAACGTTTAGCGGTTACTTTCCTGCTATGTTTCCTCAATATTTTACAGTACGGATGAAAAGTTTCAAACATTGCAAAGATGCTTTGCTGTAATGTTCGCGCTTACAGAATACATCCCAAATATTTCAAACCTCACAATGCTACTGTGCCGAAATGTTTCTGCAATATTGTGCAAATATTTCAAACCTTACGAACTGTTACCGTTCTGCAATGTTTTTGAAATATTGTGCAATGTTGAAACAACGTTCAAAAAGCTGAAAAATCACGAAGCTCGTTATTCGACGTTGCCTTCAACGACTTCGGTTTTGCACAATGTTTGTATCGGAAATATTTTAAATCTCGAAAAATTACCGTGCCACAATGTTGCTGCGAATATTGCGAAATGATTCTCAAATATTGTAAATTTTGGAAATTTGGGTTATATCGAGCAATGTTTTGGGACTTTATTAATTCTTACAAAGTTACGACGCGGCAACGTTTCTGCAACAATGCGTTATCCAATAATGAGCTTATTCAGGTTGTAATCAGTTTGCCACTTTCGTAACGATTCATGTTTTCATGCCTTGAAACAGGGACAAGTTCAACAGAGTCTACGACCAAGCGAGGTTTCAAGTTGTACAGCTTCATCGAATATTGATAATGAGAAAAGTTAGAACAGAGCCGCTGAACGCATCGTTTTCCGTTACTCGAAACTACATTCTATAATACACCGAATTGAATTTCAAATTCTTTCATGACTTTCGCTATTAAATATACATTCTACAGGCAGTTCTATTTCAAAATAGTTATCAGATAAACTACTCAAACGAATCGCTTTATTAAGGAACGTTTTTGATAATGTTTGTATCAAGTTCTTGTGGAAACACAAAATGGCAATACGTGCTATCAGTTCAATTATAACTTGAACCATTTTTCATCGATCAACACAAAATTAATTGTTTTTAATAAATAAAAACCTGACGTTTCTTATTTTAAAGTAAATGATTTAATCCCAGCTGTTTTGATATCGTTAAAAATTCATGCATTTTTCTTCATCTTTTTTTGTTTTTGCAACTGTTGCGTTAAAATCTTCCGAAAATATTCTGCAAGGAATTCTTGCTTTCAAAAAATTGATAAAATATCTTTTCTGGTAGAAAATTCATGAAAAAACGGAACACGAAACGATTCGAACCGCCGATTCTCACATTTATATGGGAAAGTTGTGAGAAGCCTTTGGGACCGGATGGAGTTTGACCCTTTGCCTGCACTTTTACACGTACCGAATGTCTCCAATTTCCATTCTTCGTCTTTGGTGTTCGAATTTCTAACAATAATTAATACGGCTTCCCGCCAACTAGTCGAAAAAAACTGGAATCGTGAATTGGTCCCACCTCGATACCATTCTCGATCAATAAATAACGACAAAATTACCGCGATTGAAATAAAAATCTGACAGAAATAGATTGAATAGATATAGGGACAAGAATTCACGATTCTTTAAAAATTGGCCAAGACTGCGGTGAAAGATTTTTTTTCAGTTATACTTTTACGGGAGTCTCCGCGAATCTTTTTCAATTACCTCAAGTTTCGTCAAGCGAATTAGTAATCTGGATTATTTTCCAGCTTATGAGAAGTATTTGGACGCGATAACTCCGTTACAGAAAATAAGGAGAAAAGGAGAGAGGAAATAAGGATAGAGAGAAAATTCCGTTCGTGTAATTTGCAAAAGTGATTTGGCGACGCCGGTGCGTCGAATATTGGATTCCTCTCGTTTAGGCGTAGAACGTAGGAAGAAAGGGGACTCTGAAAATTGAGGAAATCGTTTCCAGTTCCATTAGACGTCCCGTTCTTTTTAAAAACAAAAATTTCAAAACTCCGAATCATTTCAGCACCGAATATTACAATAATTTTCAGCCTTATCAGCGTATGATTACAGAAAATAATAAATAATAATAATAACAATGATAAATCGTAAAAATCATAACCAAAATGTTCCCTTTGGCATTGTAATATACATATTATGAAGCATCGGGAGAACCTGATTGATACCTTACGTAAATACAAAGAACAATAGAAGTTAGATTTTGGATGTTTTCGTGAATAATCGACAAGCTTGTTGTATTCTATTTAATATTATTTTCTTTCCCAAACAACGATGTACGTTACCTGCTTTAATTTTCAGCCTTATTGATTTTTAACTCGTTTTGAGGTTATGGGATGCAACCGTGTAGCTGTCTCCAATAATTTTTTTCCTTTTCTTCATCTACGAAACCAGCACGATCGTAAAACTGCGCCATTTCGGAAGCTTTGAAGCGATTTTGTTAGACAGAAGCATAAAAAGCGTCAAAGAACATGATATTTGCCGAGTCTGTCGGTAAAACAGTAGAAGTTTCAAATTCAACATCCGTTACTTTTCTTCGTGTTCGTACAAGACGAGTCAAACTCTGCCAATTATATAACACGGAAAAGTATCGATTCTAATTTTAACCCTAATAAATTCATAATATTGCGGTTACCGTTGCGTTCGTTTTTTCTAATCCGTCGGTAAAACAGAGAGTTCCATCATATACATATAGGTATAGGGAGCGGCCGCCTGGCTGGGCGTGATTCGCAGCATCCCTTCAACGTTGGATCAATACTTGAAGACCAGTTGTTGAGAAAAATGCTGCCGTATTACGGGTATCTGATCCTAAATTGAGCCCCGACCCTCACGGGTAATTAATTAATGTGCCGTGCACACATACGCGCACTTTAAACAACTCTGTTTAGTCTCTTTAATAGGGTATTTAAGAGAGATAAGCACGGCCTGCTCGAACGAGCCTTTTGGGAGGAGATTTTTATTCTTTGCTTTTTGAAAAATTCTTCCCGAGCCTCGAGAGCTGGCTCGGTGAAATTAAGCTGCAATTTCACCTGCAAGTGATTAACTTCTAACTAAGGGAAAAAGAGGCAAGGAGGAGGGAATAAATTAGCTACGAGAAACGAGGCTGTGAAACCCCTGAGATAAAAAGCCGAAAGTACTTGAAGTTAGAATGCCGCTCTTTTTGAGAAATCGATACGTTCTTAAAAAAAAAAATTTTTTTCGTAGAAAACTGACCATGAGTTGGAATTTCCATTTTTAAATGAAATATAGGGTGAGTTTTTAATCTATTAAATAAATAACTAGAACAAGACTTGTCGTAATTTCTCAGACATTTCAAAAATATTTGACAGAATTTGGATAAATGTTATCTCAGTATTTATTATTATCGATAAAGTTTCTTGTCATTGATTTCGAGTATTCGAAATAATGACGTGAGATCATCATGTAATTCGAAGACCATTTTACTCGATTTTCCTAGCATTTTCTAGTGATTAGACGTATCATGTGGTGCTTTAAGTCGAGAACTCGGTACTTATTTTACATTACCAAAATACTAATAATAACTGTTAAAAACCGCTCGAGACATAAAATCTCACAATTGTTCACAGCGACAGCCGAAGTAGTTTTTTTTTTTATTTTCTTATTTTGCGCTGTTTTACTTCATCGAAGTAAATCAATAATCCGTCTTGTCAGCATCCGTTTTAGTTGTAAACTTTTTCACCCAATAGCGATCGTCTTTTACGCCGTGTATACACGACGTTGCAAATTTTCAACGATTTCCCTAATACAGTCGTACGATGAATAATTTATTTTATTGCAACGTAACGTCAATTATAATATAGCTAATGAAACGCATGCTCACCTTCAGAAGAATAATAAATTCGTCGACTGGGGTACTTTCATCAAATCTGAAACAAATGGTAAATGATTACACAAGAAGATTAAGAATCAAAGTTTATAACGTGATTCGCTAAATTAAAGGTCTGAATTTTATTAATCGCTGAAACGGAATAAGACTTTGTAATTTTAGCTAACACTAAGCCCCGAAATTCTATTTCATTCAGAGCTGAAATCCGAGATTTCAAGGCTCAGAGATCAAACGAGTCATAATTCTTACACTTGACTTTTCGTCGAGTAGACTCAGGGAAGTCGACTCGTAAGAATCGAATTTTAACATCGTGAAACCTGCTCTTCAAAGTCCCTAACAATCGAGTAACAAGACCTTCAACACGCGGGTCAAGCACAGTTTTTAGCTTGCAAATTGGATCGGCGTGACTAACGATAAGTAAAAAATTCATTACAGGTATAAAAGAAATGTACATAGAATTGGTAATTCGGCCAAACGACGATGAATATGCCTTCTTAATTTATACACCTGCAAAAACGTATAAGCATTATAATATACACGATATTCGGGCAAAGAATTTAATTCGTTCTACTACTTGTTGTTGATTTTTCTTCACGGTCTTTTACATCGTAATTAACAAACAAGGATTCAGACGAAGACAAAGAGAAGCGAAAAAAAAAATTCACATGATAAATACTTAAACATTTCATAATATTGAGTAACAAGACCCACGCAAAGACTTGTGCTTACTAATTATTTGAGGAGTTTGTTGGACAATCGACGGGTCGACAGAGGGTGAAAAATATAAAAAAAATAAATAAATGAATAAACTTAGAAAAACCAGATTGTTCATTTGGAAAAAGTAATAAAGAAGAAAAAATATAAGTTGTTGATTAAACATTGAGAATCGCTTCATTTCCGGTAGAACCGGAAGTCCTAATTAACCCGTTCACTTTAATTCAAAATAGAGACTCAAAATGGTTTTATTTGAGTAAAGAAACACTTTTTGGACACGTTTCAGAACTCGACAATGAGTTTTAACTTTTAAACTTCCATTTTTCTCACAGTGCGATAAAAATTTTACAAAATAAATAGCGTCAATCGATTTCTCGAAAAATTTTACCCCAATTTCATATACTTGACAATTATTTAACAAGCAGTATATCTCGAAAAAATCGTAAAAAACGAAAATCAAGATCGAAACTACAGTGTACAATAAACGAGACACGTCAATTTTTCCCGCATGTCATTTTTCTTTGTAATCCCGTGAGTTTGAAATTTTTTCATTCACCTATTTTCGAGTTTGTCGGACAGAGCGACATTTTTCTAAACCGGCTTTTTCCGGATTCCAGGATTGTTGGAACTAAAAAAAGTGATTTCCCAACCAAAATCAATACCTTCCTTGTATCGGTAAAAAAAAAAGTTACGCCCCTATTCCTCGTCGAAATTTGAAAGTCGGACTTTTGGGCTCTTTTTGCTTTTTGGCTTGTTCTTTGTTTCCGGTGATCCGGGACAGCGCGAACGCAGATCCCGACTATCAAAAATTTTGCGCTCGATATACCCACGTTAGGAGTATTCGCAAGGGTCAACCTAGCCGGGGTGCAATGGCTGGGCCTCACCTAGGAGGAACCGCCTTGGTGATCACGGTGTCCTCCGCGCCAAGTAAGTTATGAAGATTGGAAAATTTCCGCGCCCAGCTATCCGCGGATCGGGTTACTTTTATCGTGGGAAACAAAGAACAACTAATCGTCCGCCGATTCGCCCTGGCGGACGAAATTTGACCGATTTTAACAACGGGTGGCCCGCCAATTTTCATATGGAAAAACATTGCGACAACGAATCGACGGCGATTCGTTTTTCTCCGTGGTATTCGCTCGTTTCTGCAATGTGATGCGACTGACACGATTTATTTACGGACCGTCTGGGTCGTCTTGAACTAGTTGTTTGAATATTTTCAAAAGTACGATCAATTTCAAGGATGAATGAGAAGCTTTTCGGAAAAAAATTTCAAGGTCTTCGAAACGACGTTCGAGATAATTTTCGAGTAACAATTCCATCGGGAGTTATATTTTCACGAATTGAGAGCGATTTTTGGGTCAATGAAACGGAAATGATAACCGACTTTTACGACGCAACAAAACGACCAAGCTTCGTTTTTGTATCTACGAGTCGTTCGTTTCTCGAATGGAATATGATGAACGTGATGAATGTAAATCGTGTCTCGTTTTAAACAAGATATTGAAACATCATTCAAACTACGATTGGTTTTAAAGTAAATAAAAAAAACTTTAAAGGAGAAATTTTTGAGGTTTTCAAAGGGAGTTCGTCTTTGAATTAAACTGTTTTCGAAAAATTCGTACATACAGATGCATATCTATTCCTATGAAAATTGATTTCTTCTTCAATGAAACTTGCAGCTGTTATTCTCACGAAATTAGAAATTTTTACATTTTTTTGGCGGGGATAACCTTTATTTAAAAATCTAAAAAACATGAACATGTGTGTCAAATTTTCAAGCGCATTACAAATCCAAAGCCCAAAAATTCTAACATGTATAGTATTTTTTATAAAATCGCATAAATCATCCAACTCCCTCGACGGCAACGAAGCTAGTAAATACGGGTCAACGCATAAAAATATATATAATTATCAAAATGGAGTGAGCTTGTAAAAAAAAAAAAAAAAAAAACTAATTGTTTGTTTTAAATTCGCTGAATTTAAAGTTGAATAGTCACTTAAATTACACATAAATAAAAAACGGAAAAATATATATATTAACGGAACATACGGAAAGAAAACACATCGCAGTCGAATAAATTAACGGACGAAACTGGACAAACACGAGGATAAAATCAGACTTGGGTTGCTATCGATAAGTTTACCATGTACACATATTTATATTCCTTTCACTCATATTCTATACATTTTATAGAAGTAACGACAATTTTATTGTATACAGCATAGGAGGTAATAGTTCGAACGATTTAATCAACTGGTTGTGTATTCTAGTTTTATCTTTTTTTATTGTTCTCTACCACTCGAATTCTGGTCACAATGTTTACTCGTGCAACACGTACTCTCTGTGTTTGTAATATCAATTGTAATCGAGTAGCGACAGTAATTAGATACGAGAGACTTAAACATTTCATGCGCACGTTGGAAAAAGCAGAGATAACCGTCGCCTCTCTATTTGAAATTCAATCCACGCTGACGTTAATTTTATACTGAAGCAGCAGTTAGTTATTTCAATATTGTTACTCTGTCTCTCTCTCTCTCTCTCTCTCTCTCTCTCTCTCTCTTTCTCTTTCTCTGTTTTTTATTCGTCAGTCATGAATTTTATACATCTTTGAAAATATTTCTACAACTTTTCTTTACGATTTGAAAAATTAGCGAATAGTATTCTCCGGGATGAAAAGCATGTATAATGATAATTGCAAACACCTATATAATTATTCATGCGGTTTTGGAAAAGGTGTAAAAGAAACTGTTTCTGTGTAATAAAAGACAAAGTTAAATTAATCGGGAAATCAATAGACAGGAATTTGTGAACATACACGATCAGATCTTCATTTCATAAATCATTTCCGATGTCCATTAAATGTTAATAATCGAGTAGAAATAATTTATAATTAATTATGAACAGAATCGAAATAGTAGTAGAAAATGTTTAAATATCAGTTTTAATCATTCTGCGGAGAGATAATGCTGTGTGATCTCTCGCTTGAAAATTTATAAACAATTTTAAACTCCGATTGTCTCAAACTGTTCTGGAATTATTCTCAGCACTCCAAAACCTTATAAAACTTATTGCAGCCAGTTCGAATAATTTGAAAACATTTTTAAAGAATTTCAATCAAATTTCAGGATAACAATAGATTTTTTAAATGCTTACAAAACTTCTCCAAAAAAATCATGGATCACGTTCAGCGGTATAAAAATTGCGACCAAAGTTATTTAATTGTAACCGAATCTCTGTGGGCTAAAATAATTTTTACTGAAATAATTTTCAAAATTATTTTACAAAAAACGATGCATATTTTCTTTTTTTATCACATCTGAGATCTGGTGGGAAAATTGTGAGCGAAATTTCTTATAATAATATTATGCGAATTATGCGAATATTCACAAAGCAATCAGGAATTACGAGACTTTTGACACAGTTTTATAATCTTTATAAAATAATCAGACGTTCATGTCGTTTAGGGTGTGTGAAAGAAAAAAAATGAACAGTAATAAATTTCATCATCATAAAATGACTTGTGATTCTCGGGAATGAAAACGATGCGACTATTTAAACCCGTTCAGCTCAGCTTCTCACCTCAAAAATTTCCATTTCCTAACCTTATCACAGTTTATCTACAACTTTAAACGATCTTTGTTACTTCGTACGGCTATTAAAATATGTAAAAAACTAATTTCATGATTTTTTTCGATTTTGCATCCGCCATATTGGATCCGCCATCTTGGATTTAGAAATGATCAAATTCCGACTTCAGGTTCGTGATCAGCGACGACAAAATCCCGCGGGTAACAAAATTCGGGCCAAAATATTGAGATGAAAAATGTGTGTCTGAAAGGGTTAAATCCCGTTTAATGAGGGGAGTCATTGCGAGTGTACTAAAAACACGTGGTCACGGTTGTCTCCGATAACGACTCAACAACTTCCGGCTGTATATTCTCTGGGAGTGGCAGACGAAGTTAGAGAGGCGCAGCTGGAACAAACCAAAAACGGCTCTGAAACTCTCGTCGGGAGCAAATGACTCTACAGCTCACGGTTAGATAAACAATCGGCGCAATTATTATAATAATATTCATGGGGCGAGTCTGTCTAGCACTTAAGTTTCGCTCTATTTCCCAAACCCCGTAAGTATCTCCTTAGACGCTGAAAAGTGACTCAAGAACTTAGCATTCTATACTCCAAAATAATTTGACTGAAACTCTACTGTTTGTCACAATAACTCTCCGATTCACACGATTTTTCAAAATTACAAAAAAAAATAAATAAAATAAAATAAAATAATGGTTGTTCGTTATTTTATCCTTTCCCTATTTCAAATTTCGAATTTTGACTGTATCAAATTTCACTCAAATTCTCCACATCTCTTTGAAACTTTTGAACGAATAAAATTTTCACCGAGTTTATCGGTTAATTTTACCAACGAAAATGATCAGCTTATCTTTTCAGGTACGTTTCGTAATTAATTACGTATTGATCACAATTTACTTGCATAATTCGCAATTAGGGTTAAATAAATTTAAAATTGGGTAAAATTGTCATTTTGAAAATAACGTCATTTCTATTTTTTATTCAAAGCATACATATAAATTTGCATTATTTTTATTTCCTCTCGATTACAAGATGTAATGTGATTCGTATTGTGTTTTCTTCTGATTCCAAATTATCTCATGTACCTCCAATTATAAATTACAACTGTAATTTATATTTTCTTCGCACTTTAATTACGAGAGGCATCCGTTTACACTTTGAATATTTAATTTGTAATTAACTAATTACAATTTTCGCAAACACAGATTGTGCGTAAAATCGAAGTAAGACGTTCTATTCTTCGAAGAAGTAAATATGCGGGATAAAAAATGGAAAACAACAGTTCACGGTCATCCACAATTATTTTGTAGTCGTTTAGTTTGTTTTTTCCCGTTAGATGGCGTGTCGATGTAACAAATCCTATCCTAACCTAACCTAACAAATGGTTCGTATTCGCCGATCTTGTTCAATTTGCGGTCTAATTTCGCGACAGCCTTGAACGTTTTGAACCCCAAAACCTAAAATGATGTTCAATTCGAGCCTCGCTCCGAGGTTTGTCGTTCTTACAAGGCGCATATAAGAACCAACTCACATGATTCTGCAGCCCGCGCGGAGAGCCTAACCGGTTTTCAATTCTCGTGTCGAATAATTCTTGAAGCGTAAAGGAACGACTATTTCAGAAGACTCGAAGCTTCTTCGTTTTCCTCTTCTTCTTCTTCGCGGAAGGCTTCGGAAAAAAAATATTTGCTCTAAACAAGCGAGAAGGAACCGAGGATAATCAGTGAAATCCGGAACCGGCTCTAGCCGATCTCGAATCGCCAGGACCGATCCGTCGTCCACAAATTTGAGATCCGACGAAATTTTCAGACCCTTGATTATTTTGAAAATCATGAGAAATATAATATTGACAATTTTTCAAACACCTTATATAATCGTAAGCAAGTGATTTTATTATATTGTTTTTGAGTATTGATTTCATTCCAATCTCGAATTTTTTTTCTAATTTTTTTTTTTTTTGTATAAAAATTACAATTACAAGGCTATGTTTGGAATTGAGAAATCGTAAGAATTTATGAGGTAATGCGAAGCTTCATGTACAAAACTCTATGGAAGTTTAATATTGAAATTAATTTCGTGAAAGCTGCGCCAGGAATATTCCAATGGAAATCTCAATTAGAAGTTGACTTGCCAGAACAAACTGAATTTCGTATCAAGCCTTGGAAGAAATAACAATCTTCGTAATGCGAAATTTCTGCGAAAGGTTCTGGAATATCAAACAAGTCATATAAATAAATAAATTCAAATTACATTTCTGTTTCGTAATAAAATTCAAATTATATTAGTATTTTTTGATTAAACTTCGGTTGAATTTCTACATCGGATTGATCACACTTTACCCGATCCAATTACAATTTTACAATATCGTCAATTACAGTAATAACTCTCAAATTTCTTCATGATTCGCATTTTATATCGTCTAATATTACAAAATATATCTGTAATCCGTATTTTCTAACCGTCAAAATTTCAAATTATATTTCAAATTTGTAAAATGTATTTGACTAATTAGAATTTCGCCCTGCATTCGCAAATTTGAAACAATTAATCATCTCCCTAAACTGTTATTCATTTATTTGTTCATAAATTTTTCCGTTTCTGCAACTTTGTCGTATTACTTCGAACACCGTAACTTTTCTACTAATATAAAAAACGAACTGTCTGCACTATGTAAGAATTGGTTCTCGACCTCTATCGTAACATTTTTCGGCATTATAGATTAGAGACAGAGAAACAAAAATCTCGTTTTACGTTTCGGCCCTTTGAACTGTAAAAGTACATTTTATTTACATAAAATTTTAAATATAAACTGTACAACGATGCGAAAAAATACAAACCCTTCAAGAATACTTACTTCAAGCATACGTGAAACTTATTGTTAGTTCAGAAAAATCAGAAACCAGGTCAACAACAATGCTCATATAGTTAGATTAGGTTCATCATTCCTGTCAAACTGCCTCGAACAATTACAACAACGAATAAACATTGCAAAATCCTTACCGGAAAAATGAAGTCAAAAACACTTCTATTTGTCTGGATTTCCGGTAAGGATGTTTCAATGTTTATTCGTCGTTGTAATTATTCGACGCAGTTTGACAAAAAAATGATGAACCTTTGAAAATGATTGTTCCTTTTTTTCTCAACCACGTTTCACGTGTGCATAAAGTAAGTATTCTTGAAGGGTGTTCTATTTTTTCGCATCGTTGTACAGTTTATATTTAAAATTTTATTGTAAATAAAATTTACTTTCGCAGTTCAATGGGGCGAAACGTAAAAAGAGATTCTTGTTTCTCTATCTCTGATCTACGTCGCTATACCTGCGCTATCCTCGATCGGTAAAAGCAACTCCTTCAATTTTGTTCGGTTAAGGCTTACAATTAGACTCAGAGCGACCGAATTACAAACAAAACGTTTTCCTGCCTAAGGACAGAAACTACGTCAGAGGCGAGCGCGCAAAACAAGAGTTGTAAATAAAATTTACTTTCACAGTTCAAAGTGGCGAAACGTAAAAAGAGATTTTTGTTTCTCCATGTCTGATCTACGTTACTACGCCTGCACTACCCCCGATCGGTAAGAACAACTCCTTCAATTTTTTTCGGTTAAGGTTTACAATTAGACTCAGGACGACCAAATTACAAACAAAACGTTTTCCTGCCTGCGGACAGAAACTACGTCAGAGGCGAGCACGCAAAACAAGAGGGGCCGCTGAGCATCGGGATAACAAAAGGAGGAAACGTGCCTCTCGGGGTGTTGCGAGCCTTCTCGTTGCGAAGCGGACGTAATTATAAAGCGTAAATGATTCGATGGGCACGTGGCCGTGTGACCGTCGAGGACAATACATCGTCTCAATTCCCAGTTCCCACCCTCGTTTGTTGTTTAGCGAGTAAGAATAATCGCACTCTATCAACTCGCCCGATAATAATTAGCATTTAATTATCGCGCCGAAACTGCAGCGCCTGCAAAATAGTCCCGCGGAAGAAAATTGTCCACTTTACCAAACATGACGATGGACGATCAAACAATTAAGGCGGGAAAAACAAACGTTCTGCCAATAATTCAAATAAATCATCAACTCGTTTCACTCTTGTAGAATATTTTGTATACCTACGATTAAAGGAATCCACAAGATCTGCACATTGTCCTGAAAATTCGAGGATTTCACGATTCTCAATTCTGTTCATTGAGACCGATATAAAACGATAACACCGGTAAACAAGAATTTTGATTCTTTGTTCTAAATGTCTAGATAATTAATAAAAGAAAAAACAGTTTTGTTGGATAAAGTTTGCTTTTGTAGAAACCAGAACGATATTTCGGAGTTTAAAAAAAATTACATATCTTCTCAAACATTTATTGTAAATCACAATTAAATAAACTTCAGTCTCGCATTTAAGTCACTTTTATACAAGAATAATATTATTTCGGTTTTTTATTATCTGAATAATTGAAATCATAGAATTTCTTCCATTTTGAAATAGGACTCTCCTGTTTAATATCACTTAACATATAATAATCGAGGACACAATTACCTGGCACAGAATCTCTGTAGATTTCTGTTAGGAAAATTATTAAATCGTCATTATTTCTCCGAAGATCGCAAAAGCAAACTTTAACGGGGGTGTATGTATGTCGAGAATTCCATGTCAACTCAACAACATTTTCTACTCGTTTCACGATTTTTCATACGATTCTACGGTCTCAAAAAAGCACTTTCGAGTTATTTCAGATTTTTTTAATGTGATGTTTCGTTTGTTGAAAATGTTAAAAGTGCTTGAAAAAAATGTAAGAAAAAATCGTCCCACAATGAGACGGGTGTCGGAATGATCGAGATGAAAAATAAGATTCTTTAGAATGTAATGAGATTTTTAAACAAAGTAAATTTTTAGATGGGTTTGAATAATCATAGAAAATTAACGGTTGAAGGGAGAAATTTGAAAAAATTCAGGAGTGCTTTTTTGAGACCGTAGAATCGTGTGAAAAATCCTGAAGCGAATCTAAAATCGTGAGAGAAAATCATTGGTCGAATTGACACGGGATTTCCCATATATTTTTCCATTGTTTTAATGCATGACAGATAAAAAAATAATTAACTCAACTCAGGCACAAAAGTACAATTTTTCTATTACTGAGCGACGTAAATGCATGATTGATTTCAAATTACACGTTATTGGTCTCGTTATCATTATCATTAATATCGTTACTGTCTTCGTCGTCACTACCATCATTACTATTATCATCATTAGCATCATTAACATTATCACGATCATCATCATTATTATCATTGACGTCATCATCGTAATTATTATCATCATCGTGTACACTATATCATTCCAGTTACACGTAAAAAAAGGTTTCAGTTTCTAATTGTGCTTTTGTTTATTTTGTTATTTCGATATAAAAAAAAAAAAAAAAACATGCGTGGACTGCACAAACTAATATTCTCTTCTGATTTGTTTAAGACACACTGTGTAACATATTATTCTGCTTCTTCTTCTTTCTGCATCCAGTACGTATGCGTAAATTTCTTTCGCAATGCAACCGATCAGCGACGTTCTCCTTTCTCTCGTTTATAAACTGAGGATCGTAGGCATCGTTATCGTATCATTGTTATGTTAAACTACAGTGCGCATACCGAGTTTGTCGAACTATGCTATTGGAATATATTATTATTCAATGTATAAACATGCAATATCGAATATCCTACACAGTATAATAGAAGTGTAAAGAATAATGATACACATGTAGAATTATTGTGTCTGTGCGCCTAAAATATAATAATATACATATGAACATTCTCGCTCAAGTCGAAAAAGTGTTCTGAATTTTGAATCTCAGATTTGATGAAAAAATTCATTTCGATATACTTTTTTTAAACGTAAGCCTATAATTTCAAATCATATATATATTTTTTTTTTGCAATCACTGGTTTCGAGTAATCAATTATTGAAGGTTTCGAAGAATTACGAATTGGACCTCAGTGGACATCTTTTTTCGCCTTTTTTCCTAACTTTTATTCTAATTCAATGCACGTGATTACAATTTATTATAACCGTCACAAATGGATTTCACTATCATATTTGTCGCAACATTGTTTTCAATAATCCTTTTTATTTCAAAAGATTGTAATTAAGAAATGATGAATAACGCAAGAAAAATTCGTCCCATACTTAATCAGGGGTAAGGATTTTCTTTTTCTTGTCTAGTTGTTTTTTCTTTCAAAGAAAACACAATTAAAAATAACGTATCTTAGGAATCTTTAAATTTATGTTTATATTTGAGAATTTTTTGTCAGTGATTACAATGGTACGACAATGTTTTTTTTTTCACAAACTTTGAGTCTAAATGAACATTTTGTACTTTAGTTATTTTTTCTTAGATCGAATCACCTTTGAGAAATAAAATACCATAAGTATAGACAAGTTTAAGACGATTCATTGAACTGTTTGATTACCATTAGTCAATTAATCTACAAGTCCATAAAACCAAATATTTCGCATAGTTTTACGGTTAAAATTGGACCGAAAAAAAATGTCGAGTTCAGTTCAGAACGCTTTTGACTTGAGTGAAAATCACCTAAATACACGAGCTAACTGTGCCGAAGATTTGTTATTAATTATGAAAAAAAATAGGACGTTCTGAAAATAAAGATATTCCACTCACATTAATGCGTGGTTATTAAACAAACAATTAATAATACCTGAATGACCATGACTGGTTGAGTAAAGAATAAGTATTTGCACAAATAAGCCTTGGTGAAAAAAAAGAAAACATTATTACGGAGAGACAAATCGTTTCTGAATGGTCGCAGTAAATGTTATACGAGTTGAAATTTATTGGTAGTACAGATTACAGATAAGTATAAATTTATATCCTAACTCGTAAAATTATGATTTTATTTCAACGTGGTTAATTTCAAGCTCGTGATTTTTATCCGATTTTATGAATGTACGACCAAAGCACGAAAAATCGATCGATTGGCTAATACTGCACTCTTCTCGGAATTTATCGAGAATCACTTATATAATATAATATAAACTAGAAACAATACCGGGGTATTCATAATCCATTCGAACCGCATCACGACGATTCTTGCACGCATAAAAGTAGAGCCGAAATCACAGATTAAAATTGACTGACAAAAGCAAACTCCGATATGAGAAAACATACTTTTCCTCAATATTTAATTGCGTAATGATTTACATCATGATTGTTACTCATCAATACAGGAAATTTTATCGATTGGATGAGTTTTTCCGTAAAGTATTTCACGGTAAATCCAGTCAATTGAAGCTGTACTAATCACAAATTCTTTTCGCACAACCGAACACAAGGTCAACAAGTTTCGGAGTTCATATTTTTATTGACTTCCATTGATTTTACAATGCTGAAGTCAAATAAGGCGAGGAATTTTTTATTTTAAATTTAATGTAAATGTAATGTTCGCAAAACGCATTATTGACGTATAATTAATCATTTTTCCTTCCTTAATTAGTAAAATCGTAATATTTATACACTGAGAAAAATTTCATTCGTTATAGTAACTAGAAAAATTCAGTAAAACAGGTATCGTTAAAAAAACTGTTTGAATATTGTTGGGATTACGAAAAACGAGGTACGCCTAACCATTTTCCGCTGTTGTTGATCCTTTTTTGGTAATTGCAACGCAAAATCAGTTTGTTCGGTTTACTCTACTTTTTTAGTCAAACAAGGCTTTAACATCAATTTATTCTTGCACAAGCATTAAATTTTCGCAACAGTTACAAGAAAATATAGTAACAATGATCGTAATGAGAGAGAATAGTAACGGATACTAGACTTTCCGGTAACGGCTAGAAAACTAATTTTCATTTTCTACCTGGAACTATATTTTTCGATTGTGGTAAAAAATGAAAATAGTTAAGGACTGAACGGTAACCGGAACTAAAAATCTCTCTCAGTCTACCTATCTATTATAGATTAGCATGCACATCTCGATACACATGCTACCGCGTTGATCAGCCAGTTAAAATTTTGCAACCAGTACAGCCGCTACAGTACAACAGAATGACGACACATCATCAGTTGACCTCAAATGTTATAATCGTTATATTATACATGTACGTACGTTCGTATAATACAAGATATTTTTGGCGTAGGAGTTAAACTTTCAAGATGGACAGATACACGGAGGTATATGTATAAAGTCTCGCAGAGGTTAATTTGCGTAACACGATAAAATAAAGAGGTATTGCTTTTTAATGTTACGTATGCAGGTAGGTATAAAAAGTATCCACGTTGTTCTCGGTGCTCGTTCGAAACGCATTAAGGCATGCCAACGTCGCGAATATATAAATTTATCGGTATAATGACGAATACGAAAATAGTGTATAATCGAGCACAGGCAAAACAAACGACAAACGCAAGTTGAGACCTCAAAAGAAGACGTCTGTAATAATTAATTAGCTTGGAAAATCCGTTTTGAAGATGTCTAAGTATATTGCCCTATACTTATTTTGCTTCAATAAAAAGTTGTTCGTAACGCGTTTAACTGACTTGCAAAGAGGTTTTTAAGCTTCCTCGACTCTTTCTTGAGAAAATTTATCGAAGGCTCGGGTCTTTCTTGTTTTCACCGCTTCGCTCAGATTGAAATTGTCGTTTGGTTCCACGTATCCAATCGACTTGCACAAGCTTCTTCAAGACGTTTCGATCTCTAGTGTAATTAGGCGGAATCGCAACAGTCAATTCGCAGAATGCATGTCATTTCTTTATTTCCCTGTCAAATGAAAATGGATTGGACTGTTTTTGTTTAGGATCCTGTATCGAATGGGGCTGTTGAGCTCTTTTTTATGTCTGCGATACGTGGACATGGATATTTGAAGATATATACGTCAACGTCGGAATAGAGCAGGACATCCTCTTAAGGTGGTTTTCGACCAAAATCAAAAGTCAAAAAGATGTCACATCTTCGAATCATTTCAGATGTCTCTCAAAAATGAGCCAAATATGTCACAAATTACGATGATTCTGAATAATGTGAAAAGACATTCTGTTAACGGACATTTTGAAAGCATATTTGATTCTTAATGGGAAAGTTGAGGTTATGTTACGGAACTTTGTGATAATTATCAGGCTGAAGTTAGTAGCTTTAGCGTAACGAACCCTCGGTCTAAAAAATCATCATTATTGGACAATTTGAAAAGGACTATCAAGTAGTTGACATTTGAAAATTAAAGTATATGTTGTCTATAATGGTTTAATTTGCTAAATCTCGGATATTCCTAAAGATGCAAAGTAGCGATTTTTCCTAAACATGCATCGTTGAAGTAACCTCACTAACTTCACCCTCGTGCAACTTTTACAAACTTCAGACAAGCTGCATCATTCTATGCCGTCAAATGGTCTTCGTGCGAGTTCTCATAGACACGGATAATGAAATAGATAAGTAATACGTAGGTATCATTTTGATCGTATTGAAATATATCGCAAAAAGAGCACTGACGACGAGCTAAAGAACTACCGTAAAAAGTCTCCATACACATATTCCAGTATACGTCTACTTATTTAGCAAATCATCGGTTTCGTGTCTTTAATTATCTCGCAAAGACGTGCTTCTGCGATTCCGAGAGGGAATGCGTGAGTGAAAAAAAGAGCATCGTAGTCACCGTGAATCGGCGAATGAATGCCGCATGCCGGGGGCTCGAGGCCAGGAGGCGTCGATGTTTCGCAGTTCGACCCATCCACCCACCGGATTTCTAAATCCAGTCCTCTCAACAGCACGCGTTGCATGGACACGCGATCAACTGGATATACGTATATTGCTGCATAGCCGCGCGGTAACTGCGAGAGATCAATACCAGAGTAGACGCAAAATTGGCCAAGAATCGCGATATCAGATGTGCAAAATTGCGTTCGTATTACAGAATGTGGTGCTTTGCTTGGTAGTAACATTTATTTTTCGCTCCCACCTGAAAATAGTTTTTCCATTCGGATGACATGGGAGAATTGTCTTGATTTCAAATCGTTACCACTCACAATCATACAGGAAGCATTTTGTAAAGAACCAAGTTCTCCGACAAAGTATTATTTGAATTTCTGCTGTCAGGTCAATAGTTGCTCGAGGACGAATTTTTGCATGTAATTGATTTTCAAACCTCATAACTTGTGAACCGGTGAAGATATGGACTTTGTTTTCTGCCTAAAAATATGTTTCTCAAATTCGTACCGTGAAGTTAATACTTTAGCTACTTGAGACGGTTGAAGATCAATTTTTAGCTAAAATTGACTTTCGGGCTTTATAACTTTTGTATTGTTGGCAGAACTACGGATTTCGCTCACCAGATACTTTTGTAGAACATTTAATTCAGTATACAAACTGTATCGAAGATCAAGTCCGTACATCAAATACTACTGAGTCGTACCAATGAAAAAAAAACATATAACAATTTATCCATGACATATGTGTAAGAAATTTACGAACTCCATGAGTCCATGTCATTCGGTAAGAAGTTGTTTTCAAGGTTCTGTTGTGACCAAGCTTATTGGGTGGAGCGAAAAAAAAAATGCCTTTAAACAAAATATCTCATTTTTGTATACGCTCCGCTCGCACGACACAATCGAGACATCTTAAGTCTGGAAACAAGACGTAAAAAATCATCATGGTGTAATAAAAAATGGTCAAATCGAACGCGATTGAAGTTACCAACGTCAACGTAAGGAAGTATTGAAAACAAAACACAAATTTAAAACTTGACAATGACCTTGAAAATGTTGAGTTTTTAGGATATGAGATTTGTTTGATTTTATAACGGCTTATTGAATTTTAGACCCTCCTAATAACGTAGAGTAACGACAGTTTTCTGAAAAAAACATCCTTATATTATCGTGACCAACTTCAACCTCATCGAATCGAAGTGTTCGCAATTGAAAAAATTTGAAGAAAAAAGGTTGAGATCGATGAATCTAACAAATTTTAACCACGATTTCGAGTTTCAATGCACGAGCGACGGGATAATCGGCTGATGAACATGTTTTGCGGAAACAACAACGTCTCGAGAGGAGTATAAAACAGAAGAAAAGGACTGTATTAATTTTCGAAAGACACCGAATATTCCTAGAAATGACGAAAACGAATAGTAGGAAATTACCAATGCGATGAACAAGGTCACCCACACCGCGACACGGACGGCAGCGCAGCTCGCGGCTCGATTCAGCAGTTTCACCTGTGCCCACTTAATACGCGCTCACATACGTCCCTCTCGCCCCGCGAAAGGAACCGAGGCTTATCTCACTCTTTCTAGCTCCTCAGGCGCAACTCTCGGCAGCGGCTCGAAGTACGTACCTACATACATTGTATGTGCATACATTATGCCGCCTGCATTAATATTTCCGATGGAACTCACCTGGGAGGAGCCGAGCCGAACCCGAAGACTCTGATACCCGCGGTTTATCAAAGCCGGGAAAAATCTATTTCGCACTTTCAACTCTAATATATATTTATATGCTGTATATACGTGTATAATTACACTCACTTACGCACTGAGTCACTTTTTCTCTCCCTCTATCTCCCTCTCTCTTTTCCCAGTACGATTAATAATAATATTGTCAATTCTGTTATTACTATTATTATTGGTATCGGTATTATAACTCACAGGGTTGGAACAGTAACAATAAGTAAACCACAATTAGTCAGCACCGAAAAAACGCGATCAATCCGCTACCTCTCGCAACTCTGTGCGAAAGTCAACTGCACACTAACGCCACCGGCATTTTCACACTGTACGTACCCTACACTCTATTTTTCTCAACTGTACGGAGAGAGATTGACGAGAGAAAGAGAGATGGAGCGAGAAATGGGGAGGGGGAGGAGGGAACGTTTTTGTGCACACTACAGTATCGCCGTATCAGAGCCGACAAAGACGCATGCGTGCGAACCCGTCTGGCGCACGCGTCACTGGTGACTGCCGCCTTATCAACGCTGACTGCGGGAGAGAACCGAGGCGAGGAAGAGGGGGAGAAAGAGAGTGAGAGGAGAGAGAGAGAGAAGAAAAGAAAGAGAGAGAGATAGAGCGAGGCGGACCCCCGCGATTTCGCGTCGCGGCCACCTGGTGGCGACGTCGTCGCACTGCCCCCTCCTCCCCCCTTACGTTCCCCGTTGCGCGCGCGGAACGACAGCCAAAAGACGTCTAATGCAACATTAAATTAAGCGTCTAATTGCAATTAGAGGCAAGAGTACGATTTCCGTGTCGGCAAGATTTCATGGTCTATTTAGTCAAAAGAAACGAAAATTTTAAAAGTGATGGAAGTTGATATTTCAATTATTTTGCGAGGTATTTATTACTAAAGAAACGTTGTTATACGTAGGTCGAACTTGTTTTAATCTTTGGGCTAAGTCACCTTTTCGTACAGGATGGTACGAGTGATTTTGTTCATGTCCCTGTCATACGAACTCCGAACTCACGAGCAAAAGAAAATCGTTGAATTTTGGCAAATTTTTTATTCCTAAAAGTCTCATTATTGTGGTAAAAATATCAAGAATCAATGGTCAAAAATTGCCGCCATGGATATTGTACTATTTCCCAATTAGAGGCAGACATCGCGTATTTTGCAGGCTTGTCAGAGACGTGACGGTTCTAATTATTAGGATGATTCAGAACCTTAATTCTGATCTTCTTTTCACTGGTGAAAACCGCGGTGATAAATTATATCTCAACTAAAGACCGACCAAACTTTCGGTTTCGGCCAGTCGCGGCCAAAAATCTGGTTTCGGCGGCAGTTTCGGTTTCAGCCAAAATGGCCATTGCACGAAATTCTTTAATAGTCAGTTCGTACCTACATTTCATTCGAAAAATAAAGGGATATCCTAATACATTAAAGTCTTTGATTTAATCTAATCGAATAATCTGTTACAAAGCTAGGAAAACACTAGATTTCAGAGTGTAATGAATATTTAACTACATTTAACTCAACTACGTAAGTTTTGGTCTCGGTTACGGTTTCGAACGAAACTAGAAGAGCAATTCAAATTCGGTTATGGTTTTGATTTCGGCTAAAAATCATGTTACGGTCAGACACTGATCTTAACCAGTCAGAGAGCAGCTGTAACCAGAAAATATAGCACAGTGTTCTTGACCTCATGATCGGATAATGGTTCAAGTTTTCAGTATCGAAGGTCAATTGAAGATTTACAACTGTTTCGCTCACGTACCTCAAAGCTATTAATTTATTTACAAAAATAAAAAATTATTCTATGCAATAGAAAAAGGTTGGATTAGAATGTTAAGCCAAAAAGAGAGCAATAATATTCTCTTGCAGAAATGTGAAGTGAATACTTACGTTATTAATTCGTGGAAGAAAAAGGCGAAATAATGGTCAAGATCGAATCGTGTCCAATTCGAATGGTTGGAATGGTCAACGGTCGTCATCTACAACCGCAATTAGGTTAGAGATTATCCACCACTCTGCAATTTATTAACTTACATGTCGTATAGCTAAGATCTTGCCATAAAAGATAGAACGGTGGTTTTTACTCTTACGGTTTTTTAAGAACCATTATAGTGCAGAATTTGTTCAGTCTTAAGAAGAATTATAATGGAGATGTTGCACACATTCAGTGCCGATAGAAAGACGGCGGGAAAGAGGTAAGACCAACATAAATCGCAGAGAGCAACTCTACCAGAATTTATGGTAAACATATGTTAACCGGAAAATCTCCTAACGGTGAGTTAAAAGTCTTAATCCGGCCCCAGGTGGTGAACCGTTTCAAGGATCTAAACGAAAGAATTGCGAAACAGAGGCTCGTAATCAAAGACTGAATTGAATTCTGATTAGGGTTTTAATTAGAAAACCATTTGTTTGTTACAGCAAAAATTGTTATGCCGCGAGTTCTGATAGGTATAATTCAGTGATTAATAGGGCGTTTCATTGGAAGCAACAATTGCTTCTTCTTTTTACTCCCATTTGAGAAACTTACTGTACCTGGCGGAAAAGAAATCCTCACGGACGAATATATCTTGAATCGAATTTTAAGATGTCGCTGTCGGAAATCGGAGTCCTTCCATTCAAATAACGTAAGAACGAGGAAAGTTTTTTCAAAAATTATTACCACTCGTCTGCACCTGATTATATGGACTTGATCCCCGAAGCATTTCATACATAATCAAAATAATCAAATCATCTACAAGAGTCCATTGAGTAAAGTGCGCAACTCAACAGTTCAAAATGATAGGCATGAACTTCGATTTTCCCTAAATATTCATTTTTCAATGTCTGCATTAGCCACACTACTGACTTTATCACAAAAAATCGAGTAAAAAATTTTTATAGACAATTCCACTCTCGGTAAAAAAAAAAAAGTTCTACGCAGCAAAGTTCATAGGTTCAACGGTGCGCAAGTTATAAACTTCTAAAGTCAATTATCGCTGTTGAAATTCATTTCTCAACGTCAAATGACTAAACTATTTATTTTACGAGGAAAATTCTGATGATAAACTTTTAAGGGATTAAGTTCTCTGTAAAATACTTTCAAGTTCAAGTGCATACCATAAAATACGGCTGACAGGTAATAAGTTGAGAGAACACGACACGGTCCGCACTTTGTCAGAAGGGCGAAATTTTGAATTCAAAGAGCAACCTCTTAAAATTGATTTTGACAGGTATCCGTACATTTTCAGATACGAAATCCGTACACTTTTAAAAATTATTGCGAACTTGCTACACATTTACTGTACAAAAGAGTTGTCAATTTACGAAATCAGGTTGCAAATTTACAAATTCGGTGCAGTGACTCAAGCTACTATGTATTAGTTTTAAATTTACAGTGAAATTTTTGATTCTACTAAAAATAGGTGAAAAAAAAAGAGAAATGGGAATTTAATGAATTGTGTGGTAAATTTATTGTATTTGTAAATTGAATAAACGGTAAATGTACGGTGGATTCACTATTCCGTATCCGAATAAAACTTCCAATACAGTGAAGGAAATACAGAAATACAGAAATTTTCGACAGTGTATACCGTTAAATAAGGCATGTATATTCGACCAATTTCAATGATCATCAACTCATCAATAACATCATAATATATTACGAAATAACTTATATTACAACTATAGAATATAACTTAATTATATCCAGGCTGTATTAATTTCACAGTATTTTTAATTATTTATTTTTTACTTCTGACAAATGAAGAGCTGACTAATAATTAAAACTCAAGCTATTTGTTGGAAATTCAAGTACACTTAATAGTAAGACCATCAGCTATGACTAATTGAATGTTGACGTACGATACAGTTCTTTTCATTTCTGAAATTAGGTTATGTCGAAAGAGTTGTTAATAATTGACCGCTTTTGAATTGAATTCGTTTTTCTCATTCTTTCGTATTGGTTCTGTATGTTGAGGGAATACCGTTTTTATCTAATTCAACTCGATTTATCGCAACTGTACTTGTTAGGTCGTTATTTCGTCATTCTTTCGTCCGAATGATGGTTTTGCTGGACTGCACACCTGATTATACGTTCACAAAAATAGCCAGATAACAGAGAAATTGAGTTGTATTTTGAACATGCTCTAGCATTCGTTGCGTGTTTAAACTTGATACCTAAGATATCTTCGAAACGTTTCGAGAACACGTTACAGAAATCGACTCACATATTTATCTGTTAAGCCAAAAGATGAATTTGTTATAATTAAAATTCTTGAAATTCATACATTGTTGTACAAAAATAACTTACAAGAAAATGATAGATCATCAGAAGCAAATCATGAGAGTTACCGGATTTAAAGATCGCTCCTGATGAATTTGTCCTTGTCTTTGGTATATACCAACGTTTAGAAGGATCCGAAGAAAACTGTTAACGAAAATTTTCAAGGTTTTTTCGTCCTATCGTCAGACTTGACTTAAACCTGTTTTGAAAATCGAATAACGAAGTCACATAGCAAGAGTGGGGACAAAAAGATTCGCAGACTGCAGGAATAATTAACGAATAATTGGTGTGTTGCACTTTTATTCGTGATTTTGCAGCACCGTAAGAAAAAACACTTCACACATGCAAACTTGTGTGTTCGTGACGTATATATACAATGTAGATATCTCGATGCTGCTGTGTGTGATACAGCTTCTCAATTAAAATGCGCTACGTGCCCGGCTATAATTCAGAGGCACGAAGGCGTGAGGAGAATTAATTGGTTTTCTGAAAGACCGACCATCGTGCACTGACTCTCATCAATAATATCAGAACCACGATTAAATAACAATATGTCACAAGTTGACCCCTGCGACATCCATCGTCCATCATTATTCATTCGGTAGACTCGAAGCGGCTGCTTTATCCCGATGCAATCCAATCATTTCGCAACTTGGCGACAAAGGTGACACAACTGAAAAAACAGTCATTTTCAGTACGAGAAAAAGAAGAAAAATCAAACCTTCGAAATTTTAAGGGAGTCCATCCATCTACGGTCTCTAAAGGAAACTATTAATATCAAAAAAAATCATTGACACTCAATAGAATGATGAGAATCAAAGTTTAAGTTGGCCGTGAGAACTCTAATGTGACACTGTTCGTGACAAATGTGTTTCAAAAGCGGTGTGCTGCGATAGCGACACTTCTGCTCTCTGGTGGCAAGTTTCGCAACTACACAAGTATCACTTCACATGTTTGTGTCAATCAATTTTTAAATTGTATCACCTTTGTTACTGGAAGTTTACGGTGAGAGGAAAACAATCATCTCGGAAGATTCGGAGAATTCTACATTGGCTCGGGAATCGGAATCTTCAGGGCTCGGCCTTCCAGCATCTCTTGCAGCAGAATGCCGATTTCCTGCCGGACAAATCGACCATTTATCAATGTGATCTGTATATTTATCACTCATTCTGCGAGACTGTTTAATTTTCCCCCATAGCACGATATATTGTTACAATAGCTTTCTGTATTGAAGTTGCAACAACGCACGAGTAATTCCATATTGATATCGAAACAAACACTTTGCAGGTAAAATACCGATCGACAATTTTAATTGGCCTGACATTTTTTATTTATTCTGCTGTAGAAAAATAGAGATATGTATTCGACGCTAAAAGATTTACATCCATATTACTGATTTCAGAATATAATTGCAAATTTCTAATTCGGCACGCGCGCACTTGTTCCATAGTGGCTGTATCTTCAAAAGTAATGAAGGTAATTGAACAAAGAGGCATCGGCAAGTGCATGATATACTTTTCAAACTGATATAACATAATTTTCCTCTATAACCATGTTTCCGTAAGTTTTATTGGTTGAATTCTGTTACCTCTACACTTTTTTCCATTGACTGCTAATTTTTAAATTCTGAATCAATGACGTAAGAATGTTCAGAAAAAATCTACATTTCAGAAATAGGTAGAAATTAATGATATCATTGAGTACCAGAGACGGCCTCATCGATGGGAGAACGCTATCTATCGTTGAGAGCACGTTGTAGTTCTTTTTTATCGACTGAGCCAGCTGACTCTTGTATTCCATTAATAATGATGGAATTTGTTCGATTTACGGCAGGGCATTACTTTTTCATTGTAAAATTCGGAAAATTCATTGTCTGGAAAATTTCGAATAAAATTTCTGTTTTTGGGCCGTCGTTGTTATTTTTATTTATTACAGACTTTGGGAGCAATAATTTGTATAGGTGAGGTGCTTTTCATTATTATCGACGTAATCAGATCTAAAATAAGATATCACAGCACTAGTGTCATACAATATTGAGCCTAAAAAAAGGAAACTGTAATTCCGAATGATGTCCGACAAAAATATGCCATTGGATGCGATCGACTGAAAGTTTTTAGTTTTGCGAATGCCACGTCAACAAAACGAAATAGAGTTTGAAATATAACTTATAATATTGCAGAACGGTAATAGGAAAAAGAACCCTTTAGCTTGGATACGAACCATCATATGGCAAGAACATGGAATTGTTTCAAAAAAGTTTCATAGTAGATCTATTCCAAACTATCGGTGAAGTCAATACAAGAATTCCTTTTTGTGAGTTAATGTACAATCAGTAATCAAGTGGAAAGACAATTTTTTAGAATTTAAAAATTAGCAGTCGATGGTTAAAAATAAGGCCAAAAATTTAATGAATGAAATTCACGATCAGGTGGTGGAAGAAAAAAATCATAATACTTTAATTTGATGTTTCTCTGTTTGTTCAATTATCTTCATTAAATTTGAGGATATATCTGCAGAAACAAGAGCGCGTGTGCCAAATATGAAATTTGAACTTTTCTTCTAAAATCGAAAATATGGATACTAGAGTTTTGGTTTCAAATACGCATTTTTTCCCTTAGTACAATGAGTGAAGTAAATGTCATGCAAATTAAAAATGGTGATATTTTCAGCGTGTTCAGTTTGGCGTAGAATTATTCATGTTGCAAAAATTACGCAGCACTATACGTTATATATATGTATAATAAAGGACATGAGAATATTGCAAGAGGGTGTTCCAATATACCAAAAATATTGAACAATGTATCTGCGATATTTTATTATTTGCAGTAAATTACGTTTTTACACTATTTCTGAAACATCGTAAGCCTTGCGAAATTACTTGACCTTGTCAGGTTGCATTTTTGGATGCAATATTGAGAACTTTCCAAAGACAAGTTTCCGCAATATTTAAATTTTTGCAAAGTTACGATGCTGCAATGTTTCTGCGATTCGTGTAAAATCAGTACGTTTCTGCCATGTTGCTGAACTGTTCAAACTTTACTAAGCTACGTTTTTGCAGTTTCTGAAATATTTGAAACCTCGTCAAGTTTCGTATGTATCTGAATCGTTTGGAACCTTGCATAGTTACATTCATGCAACTCTTTATTCCAAGCAAAGTTGAATTTTTGTAATACTTCAACCCTTACTTAACGACGTTGCTACAAAATGTCTGAAATATTGTAAACTTTGAAAAAAAATTGCATTCTGTGTCGGTCTGACCTTTCTTTTTACCTCTTCACGTTGGGCCCTAAGCCTGTCGATTATCGGTTCCCTGAAGTTGGGGTCATTCGCGGGATCCTCGAGGTCTTGGGGGTTCTCGTTCTCCTTGGTCGTCTGGGGAATATGAGTGACGTACATCTGCTTTATGGATTCTAAAATATGTGCATTTCTTCCCTGTCCAAAATTGAGTCCAATTTGCGTGAACGAATCAAGCCCAACTGGTACCAACAGCGGTTTCTCATAATCGATACAAACGCCTTTTCTAAAAATTGTCACAAAGAAAAAAAAAACGCGATCAATAACTAATTCAACTTATTGATTTCATCCTTCAGACCAAAGCGTAAAACTCACGTCAACTGAGATCCGAAACCATAGTGCGACAGCATATCCTTTGCTCTTCTAACGAGGGACGTGTCTCTGCAGGAGTGATAGTGAAGTCCTGCTCCCAAACCGTGGGCCGCTGCCCGAAGGGCCCGACCGATTAGTTGTTTTCTATCCAAATTAAATTCCTGGAATTTAGAATTATTCAAAGTTGAAACGATCCGTTTTTCAGAAATGTGATTCAATTGAGAACGGAACGTTTCATCTCTTCAAGGTAAAAAAATTTGAATCCAATTTTGCAGCTCACTTTGAATTCATCGTATCTGCCGCCAACGATGCACAACTTAAGAGGAAATGGTTCGGTTTCACCTTCGTAAGTTTCGTTCTTAGGGTTATTTTCTCTTTTGCGGCAATCCCTGAGAGCTTTGATCGTGTTATCGTCGAAACTCATTCTCATTGCGCTTCGAGCAATGGTCAGACATTCTTCCAACGTCGCCCAAAGCTCCTCAGGCTTTGAGAGATCCAACATCATCAAAAGCGTGGTATGATGCGGGGAATGGGTCAATGCCGATCCGGTCATTGCGGCTGAGAGGAGCGATGACGTCAGGGGACCGACCTCCCAAACGTGGACCACGTCTTTAACCTGCCATAATTACCACTGGATACATAATGTTAAGGATGTAGGGAGCCTGGACCGTCCAAATCAAGTTGGGTGAAGAGAAAAAGGCGTTTGAAAAATTTCAAGCAATATTACTTGTGCCAATAGTCCTAAGCACGCGTAGAGTAACAAGGGTACACTACCCATACTTCCAAGACATAAACCTTTTTCTAGAACGTTTGAGGGCGAGGGATGTCCCCACTCCGACCGACTTCATCGATCACCGGATCGTTTAGTTACCCTACGTTATCGATTGTCCGATAATTCCGTGCTCTACCTGATGGGCGCTTTGCCCTGCTTTACCCTTTTTTAACGCTCAACAGGCAAAATTCCTCAGAATTGCGCTCTGCCTTACCACAGTTTCAACTTTGATCGAACAAAATCCCAGAACTGCATTAGTGACATGCGTACATCATTGTGCAAGGTAGAGGGATTTTGCCCGATGAGGTTTAAAACAAGAGTAAGGGAAGGTGAATCGCCAATAAAGTAGATCAACGAAGTTATCGGACGATCAATAACGGTGGACAACAAAACGATCCGATGATCGATAAAGTCCGTCAAAGTGGGGACATCCCCCACCCTGGAACGTTCTATAAAGATTTGTGTTTAGACTGGAGGGAGCGTCGGTGACGTAGGGATTCCTATCAGGATCTCTCCTTGCTACTTTACTCGAGTACTAACACGAATGAAACAATTTCCGTATAATGTGTAACAAAACTGAATAGGTATGAGTAGATTCGGTAAACACAAACTAAGATAGTAACAAGTGGGGAAAAGGTTATGTAATGGGAAGGTTTAAAATTATTAAACTCTGGCATTTTTCATCCGATTCCTGTTTTTGGGCTCATTTTCTTCAGTACAGAGATATCCAGAGATAACCTGATAAAAGTTTGGCTAATATTTAACTTCCGAGTGGATAAAAGATACAATATTATTGAATCTTGGTGAGCGGTCATAGAAATGTAAAACGTATTTTCGTTAACGTTTCGGCCCGGATATGGGCCCTCCTCAGAACGATTAATTTTTTTATTTAACTGTCAAGGACAAAAAATTTTTTTATAATATAAAAAATATACAATAAGACATTAATTACTATAGACGTAAAACTATTGAAGCTATTCTCTATTGTAGGATAGTGGGTACATATTAAATATCTGTTATGGTTATAAAGTGATGAAACTTAAAGAGTAATTTACCTTTTATAGGAAGGAGGATTAAGATACAGTCAGAATCGTAAAATACAATTTGGCGAGCGCAGGTTCTTCAAACAAATGACAATAATCGTTGTCAGCTTCTCCAATTGTTAAAAGTATAGTTGTTAAAAATATGGAAGTAATTAATTAAAAAAACTATGTATCTTCACTGTCTATAAGTCAATGTATTAAAAAGTTTTAGAGAAAGGGTTTATAGTAGTTGAAATAGTTTAAAGCAATGTCCAAACGGTGGTACTGGTACCATTATGATCCTGTCCTCCATGTCCGAACAATTTTTGTTAAACCGTTTGAGTCAACTGGTAAACACCGACTGATGGGAGAATCAAATATGACCAAGAGTGAAGGTGAACAAGTATAAACAATTATAAAAACATGTGGCATGGGGACAACAAATTTATGTACTTAGTTAAGGTTAAACAATGTGTGCTGTGTGGGAGGTAATCAGCGGTTTGTAAATATTGCTAAGATGTTCAACGTCTTGTTTAAGATTAACGGAATTTGGGTGTCCTGCAATATTGCACATTTCTAGTAGTAACCGTTTATAATAATTGGGTTCTTCACAAAGGATGTTTGCATTGTCATAGTTGAAAGAATGTTCTTTTTTGATCACATGTTTAGTTAGAGCAGTATGTCGATCCTCATTATCTTGTACATTGCGTTGATGTTCTTTGAGTCTAGTGTCTAGATGGCGGCCAGTTTGACCAATATAAACTTGATTGCAATCGTTGCAGGGTATTTTGTAAACAACGTTGGATCGTTTGCCCATAGGGATCCCATCTTTTCCCGAATCAAAGACAAGTTGTAGGTCTTTTGAATTTTTTCCCACAAACTTGACATTGTATTTGGTAAATAACCTATTCAATGACTCAAAGAGACCCGATACATATGGGATGGGAATAAATGTAGTGGCTGGTCTATTGTTTTCGCTGCGGAAGCAGAGTCAATATTATTGTCTAGTAGGTCCTTGATATGGAAGCGTCTCTTATTTATATGTTTGTGTAAAAGGCCATGTGGATAGTCGTTCCATCTTAAAATATTATATATGAGTGACAAATTTTTTTCATGGAATTCTATATTTCATAGTTTGATGGCTCGGTCAACAAGATTAAAGATGGTACCTATCTTGTATGACATCGGGTGGTGAGAATTAAAATTCAAATATCTTTGAGACCAAGTTTTCTTGTGGAACCAATCTGTTTTGATTTTAGAGTTGTTATGTATCAGTAGTAAATCCAGGAAATTGATGGCATTATTATCTTCTATTTCGATGGTGAATTGTAATCGTGGATGATATTGGTTGAAAATATTCAGTGTGTAGTCTATTTTTTCTTTAAGGACTGCAGTTGAGATATCGTCAACATATCGGAAATAGAAGGGTAAATCAAAATTTAGATTGCTGATGCATGACCTTTTTAGGTCTTCCATCACCAGATCAGACAGGATTGGAGAGAGAGGGGATCCCATGGGCAACCCGAATTGTTGTGCGTATGTGTCGTTGTTAAATTTAAAGATTGCCGAATCAAAACAAATGTTTAAGGCTTTAACCAGTTCAGTAAGTGGGATTGGAATCTTTTTATCTAGAGAGGCCCAACGGTTTTTTACTGCGAGCATAGCGAGATCTATAGGTACATTAGTAAATAGAGATACCACATCTAGTGATATTAGAATATAATTATCTGGAATAATCAGTTTATTTATTTTTTCAACCAATGTAAAGCTATCTTTGACTCTGGAGGTAGGGGGGGGTGATATTTGTGGTGAGCCATGAATTAATTAGGTTAGATAATGCGTAAGTCGGGCTATTAACAAAAGAAACTATAATTCGTAGTGGGCTTCCTTCATTATGGATTTTAGGGAGCCCATATGCACGTGGGGGAACACTGTTATAGGTAGCGATGCTTCTGTGTATGCTTTTGTTTATTAGTTTGGAATTGAACCATTTGAAGGTGAGTTTATTCACCCTAGTCTGTAGGGTATTGCAGAGGTCGTATCTAGCAATTCTATAGATGTTAGTGTCCGAAAGCTGTTGTCGCATTTTGTTATTGTAAGTGTTCTGTGCATGGCTACTGACGTATTGCCTTTATCTGCTTTTAAAAACATGATGTTCGGGTTGTTTTTAAAACAGTGTTCATGGCTCACCACAAATATCACCCCCCTACCTCCAGAGTCAAAGATAGCTTTACATTGGTTGAAAAAATAAATAAACTGATTATTCCAGATAATTATATTCTAATATCACTAGATGTGGTATCTCTATTTACTAATGTACCTATAGATCTCGCTATGCTCGCAGTAAAAAACCGTTGGGCCTCTCTAGATAAAAAGATTCCAATCCCACTTACTGAACTGGTTAAAGCCTTAAACATTTGTTTTGATTCGGCAATCTTTAAATTTAACAACGACACATACGCACAACAATTCGGGTTGCCCATGGGATCCCCTCTCTCTCCAATCCTGTCTGATCTGGTGATGGAAGACCTAAAAAGGTCATGCATCAGCAATCTAAATTTTGATTTACCCTTCTATTTCCGATATGTTGACGATATCTCAACTGCAGTCCTTAAAGAAAAAATAGACTACACACTGAATATTTTCAACCAATATCATCCACGATTACAATTCACCATCGAAATAGAAGATAATAATGCCATCAATTTCCTGGATTTACTACTGATACATAACAACTCTAAAATCAAAACAGATTGGTTCCACAAGAAAACTTGGTCTCAAAGATATTTGAATTTTAATTCTCACCACCCGATGTCATACAAGATAGGTACCATCTTTAATCTTGTTGACCGAGCCATCAAACTATGAAATATAGAATTCCATGAAAAAAATTTGTCACTCATATATAATATTTTAAGATGGAACGACTATCCACATGGCCTTTTACACAAACATATAAATAAGAGACGCTTCCATATCAAGGACCTACTAGACAATAATATTGACTCGGCTTCCGCAGCGAAAACAATAGACCAGCCACTACATTTATTCCCATCCCATATGTATCGGGTCTCTTTGAGTCATTGAATAGGTTATTTACCAAATACAATGTCAAGTTTGTGGGAAAAAATTCAAAAGACCTACAACTTGTCTTTGATTCGGGAAAAGATGGGATCCCTATGGGCAAACGATCCAACGTTGTTTACAAAATACCCTGCAACGATTGCCATCAAGTTTATATTGGTCAAACTGGCCGCCATCTAGACACTAGACTCAAAGAACATCAACGCAATGTACAAGATAATGAGGATCGACATACTGCTCTAACTAAACATGTGATCAAAAAAGAACATTCTTTCAACTATGACAATGCAAACATCCTTTGTGAAGAACCCAATTATTATAAACGGTTACTACTAGAAATGTGCAATATTGCAGGACACCCAAATTCCGTTAATCTTAAACAAGACGTTGAACATCTTAGCAATATTTACAAACCGCTGATTACCTCCCACACAGCACACATTGTTTAACCTTAACTAAGTACATAAATTTGTTGTCCCCATGCCACATGTTTTTATAATTGTTTATACTTGTTCACCTTCACTCTTGGTCATATTTGATTCTTCCATCAGTCGGTGTTTACCAGTTGACTCAAACGGTTTAACAAAAATTGTTCGGACATGGAGGACAGGATCATAATGGTACCAGTACCACCGTTTGGACATTGCTTTAAACTATTTCAACTACTATAAACCCTTTCTCTAAAACTTTTTAATACATTGACTTATAGACAGTGAAGATACATAGTTTTTTTAATTAATTACTTCCATATTTTTAACAACTATACTTTTAACAATTGGAGAAGCTGACAACGATTATTGTCATTTGTTTGAAGAACCTGCGCTCGCCAAATTGTATTTTACGATTCTGACTGTATCTTAATCCTCCTTCCTATAAAAGGTAAATTACTCTTTAAGTTTTATCACTTTATAACCATAACAGATATTTAATATGTACCCACTATCCTACAATAGAGAATAGCTTCAATAGTTTTACGTCTATAGTAATTAATGTCTTATTGTATATTTTTTATATTATAAAAAAATTTTTTGTCCTTGACAGTTAAATAAAAAAATTAATCGTTCTGAGGAGGGCCCATATCCGGGCCGAAACGTTAACGAAAATACGTTTTACATTTCTATGACCGCTCACCAAGATTCAATAATATATTATCTACGAGGTCGAGAATTCTTACCCTTCACGATAAAAGATACAGTTGTGTAAGTAAGTACGGTACAACAAATGTTCGTCAGTAATTACATTTACGCGCTATAACTATGCTATAATACAAGATTTATCAAAGTTTTTTAAAACAATTTATGGGGATTTAATAAGGGAAAAAAGTAAGCCCAAAAACGTTGAAATCGAATGAAAAAAAAACAGAGTTCAATCATTCTAAACGTTCTGATTATGAAACCTTTTCTTAGATTGTCAGCATCTTAGATTGTGTTATTCTAAGTTACTCACAATTATTTCTATTACATTTCCGAAATAATCTTTTATTCGTGTTCACTATCTCCAGGCCAAATAAAATTGCTGAGGATTTTTTACACGCTTATTTCTCTTTTTCGAATTGTTGATTTAGACGGTGCAGACCATGCAGTAAAACTCCAAACGTTTTCGGTTCGTGTAAGATTTTAACAATTCGTGAGATTTCATACAAATTTATTGCTATCCTGCATGTTTGGATTTATTGTACGCGGTAAGTTTCAATCGATATTTGTTCAATTAAAGTCGAAAACTGGCATTATTCGAAACAAACTTTGTGCCACACCTCTCATCAAACTTTCAAATCGTTTCACAGCTATAATTCTGGTAGCATAGAAATCAACAATTGCTACCCAATTTGGAGTTTAGTGATTAATTATCAAGTTGTGCCACTTGCTTGCAATTGTCAATATTCAGATACATTTGTAACTATTGTGCAATTCTTGAACACCCGATTTGATCTTTCTTTCGCAAAATTTGAACTTTTGTGATGGGAGATAATGTGATTTCAATTTAGGAACATAAAAAACTGGTAATGTTTACATAATTATAGATAATTCATGGCAAATTTCAATGAGTCGCGATCAACGAGGTGTGGTTCATTACACCTTATAACAACCACATTTCTAATCAAAATAAAAGATTATCATATTTTTCTCAATTTTACTTTGGAATACGAGTAACTTGCTGTGAAAAAATTCTGATACGATATGCCAGCCCTTGCGGAAAATCGTTGCTTGAGGCTATTAATTGATTATATTGAGTATGACTTGCATCTTATATTTGTTACAAAATGCATGCATATCATTATTTTGGACGCATTTTTATATTGCTGTGGTTATTGTCGTATCTATAATGCTTACTAAGCTTTTTCCAGCCTTTCGTCCGAACGAATAATCCATAGCAATGGTTGCCTTGGGCGATTCTTCTTTTTCCAAAAACCGGTAAACCATCGTAGTTTTTCCCTGAAATTACTATCGCATTATGGAATTTCGATTACACCGTCTTGACAACATCAATCAAAACATGGGCGTTTGGATCAGACTTAATAAGCAATTTCCTACTAAAAATATTCAAGTACACATCATATATATGTAAAAATAAAACTTGTAGGTAATTTTTTCTCTTTTCTCGAGCCACCCATATTTCTCCTTCTGTTAATCGTCTGTAAGAAAATTTCCGGCAAGAATTTAACATAACGTCGTGTAATTTAATTACACTCCGTACTTGCTCAATGAATGTGGAATAATCGATTTGAAACAATGAAGGTGTGCCTTTTCAAACGTTTTTAAAAGCACCCCATCATGCTTTCCCTTCCCCCTTAGAACCCATGGTATCCAGGGTTGTGGGCTCGACGTTGAAACCGATCGATAGACGAATATACGGAGCCGTATGAGTCGATCAGCTTTAAGGCCAGGCTACTGCTGCTTCGACTGTTAATTTTTTCATAAAAAACTTAATCGCCGCAGTGTGTAAATTAAACAAAAATTTCTCGAACTGAATTTTGTACCTGGTAGGGACAAACTTGTTTGTTAAAGGTAAACTGTAAAAAATTTTTAAAACAAAGAGAATAATAAAAACATAATGATCACAATGGTAGTTGATTTGAAATCGGTAGAAAGAAACGATATTGATTCAAGACAAGAAAGAATACGTTTATATTTTTTTTTTTTTTTTTTTGAGAGTTATGTTGATTTCACAAATTTAAACATGAATTAATGTTTGGAAAATTCATAACTCGTGAACCAGTTGAGGTACAATTTATTTTTTAATCTTGGATTCAAATTTCTACATAGTCAGAATTGGATCAACAAAAATCGAGCGAATCATACACTTCGACTCAAAATCTTATTCGCATTCATATTTTACGCCCCATGGGAATTCTTGCGGTAGTCGAGGCGATTACTGACTAATGCCACGGCGTCTGATCACTCACCCATAAAACTGTATCTCATATTATATATCAACTCGCCCGACTATTCATGCGCGAGAGTATTTGTCTAACCTTGAAGTTGCTGTTTCCACCACTTACCACTCCTTTGCTTCCTATAATGATAATAGATCGTTCGTGAGTAATCGAACGATCGGTCTTCCGCTTATTTTCATCTTCTAAAGATAGTCGGAGTGCCATTTCTCTCATGCTTTCCTCTCTAAACGAAACACAAGACATAAAACATGCGTAATAACGAGTGAACTTACATTAACGCTGCTGCAGTGTCATATTGGCATAATGGTCCTAGAATTCAGAATTACGCTATCTGGCGGCGGTAAATATGCAACACTAATTGCGTCATATTCAATGATGAAAGTGGTTTTTTCTCACATGTTTTACTCTACATTGACTTAACGTCAGTAAATGAAAGTCCAACAAACTGCACAATGCTTCCTGCGGTTTCATATCTCCTATGTTTGCTTAAAATGATCAGCTGATTGCAGTTTCCGACGCCATATTGTCCTAACCACGCCTACATCAGGGATCTTAATACATTCAATTGGAAACTGACGTAGAATAATTTAATCGCGAGGTTGAAGGTCGTTTATAAGAATTATATCGCTATTTTCCATCTCTTCGGAAAGGTTCGAAGTTCGTGTAAAAATCGTAAATGATGATGGTCCAAGAAAAAAAAAAAAAAAATTAACCCTGTGATAAAATGAATGTATAACTTCATAATTGCTTTTTGGAAAGTTCTAAGAAATAAATCATATTTTCGGACACTATAGCAAAATTCAGCATTATTTTAAATTCAGATCACAAGAAACATTTTCGAGTTTTCGATCAGAACTCATGTATTCTATCGGATTCTCATGTTTCGTTTTACTGAAGATCTGATAAAATTGGAATTCTGATATTTCTGTGTATTTTTAAAGGTTATTGCACCATGAAACATTGGAATCATTTTCTGAGAGAAAAAAGAAATTTTTAGGAAACAGATAAAACTGATTTTTCTCATTTTCAATAACACTAGAATTACGAAAACTTGTCAGAAATTATCTCGACTCGCAAAGGGTACAATTACCTTTATATTCAGGTAATCTGAACTTGCAAAGTATTGTAATTCACGTAATAACACGAACTTCAATCTCATAAGTAAAACAAGTTATACAGAACCCGCGTAATCTCATTTATTGGTAAATATACGGACTGCATTTAGGATAATAATCAATACGACGTAACAATTACAAGACTCACGTCGCGTCCATGATGATAAATGCTGATAAATTATTCCGTAACTGTTTATACTGATAAAAGTAGAAAGTAAATCATCCGACACGTCTATCCGTCGACGAGCTCGAAGGTTGAGCTTTTGTTTGCCCGAAAAGCGTTGCCATAGCATCGCAATGTCGGCGACATTTTGTATACGATAATGACTATATGCATGCCTATCGCATAAGCAATTTGAATGAAACATGGCATTGGGAATCCACGAGGAAAGAACCAACAAGCGAAAGGTGGTCGATGGAACAACCACTCATATTGTATCCAAGGACTTTAAAAGATTTCACAGAATTTCCGATGATTTCGATGAGATTCTAGAAAATTTCAATAGACCTAAGAATATTGAGACATTCTATGTGATTTCAATGATTTCATGGAATTTAGATGATTTCGCTAAATGTCACAGGATTTCGAAGGATTTTACGCGATTTCAAAGATATTAGGTAATTTCAAAAGACTTCCCGGATCTCGGAGATTTTATGTAATGCAGTTTTGAATATCTTAGGAATTTCGAGGAGTTCAAGAGGTTTCAGATAATTTCACAGGATTTCACAAGATTTCGAAGGATTTCAGATATTTCAAGTGTTTTCAAAGATTTCAAAGGATTACAAGACTTTAGAGATTTCAAATGATTTCTGGGATTCGAAGAACTTCGGATACTTTACAAATTTTAGGTGCTATCACAAGATTTTGCGTAATCGCAGATGATTTGACGGGATTTCAGAAGATTTCAGAGAACTGAAATGATTTCAGATGATCTCACGAGTGGCATAAACCAGGTTTCAAGGGTGGTTAACCTCTCACCGACAAAAATTTCAATGTTTGAGAAAGAAATAATTATTTATATTTTTATAATAACTGTAAGCTATATTTATTTTTATAGTGTATAATCAGATTGAAGAAGTTGCAGTAACAATACCAAGACACTGTAGTGAAACGGTGAATTGGCCTTGGAAATGCAGCCAAGTGCAGCTTTCGACAGGTTTTACATGTAATACGTTATTACATTCGAACTCTATACGGTCGCATTGCCATGAAAATGTAAATAGTTGGATGGCTGCAATCAATGCCCTGAATTATTGAGGGTAACACGACGAGTCAATGCTTCTCAATTGTTTATTGAATAATAAATAACGAAGAAAATTGTCTTCCGGTGAATGAACAGACTCCATATGGCTTGTCACAATGCGGCGACAGCAACGGCAACATGATTGCAATATTATTAAAAGCTTGTATCTTACAGAACATGTGTTTACTATATATTATGTATATTCTTAAAGTCATTTTTTAAGTGTCTACACCAACGTTACGTGTGTAAGTAAGTGTAACGCATAATTCTTCTAGTATTTTTATCATACTATCAATAACGATATCGCTTAATCGGTTATGTACAAGATGGACTAGACAAACACAACATTGGAATGCTCAGGCAGTATTTCCACTGTTCGTTAATAGCCGCTTAAAATTACTTAACAATTAGGGTGCTTTTTTTTGAAGCAACATGTTTTTCGCTCCTATCAGTCAAACTTGTTGATATATAGAAAGAAAATTTGCGAAGATAGACAGACATTACTTATGCAATTTTAGTTTTTCTTACATTGTCACCACTTAACCGCTTTTAACAATAAACACTTAATCCTACCTAGAAACATTTTGTAGAGAATTAAACTCTATGGAAAAACGTGTGTAGAATTTTTATTTTTAAATCGATAGTTCAGCCACTAAAGAATTTTAAACATGAATTCTTATATAAAATGAACTTTCGAGGTTTTAACGTTTAACGCTTTTGAAGAAAATTCTACCCTCTAAAAATGCTTCGAGGATAAAGTTCGTATAATGAAATGCGTCTGAATGGTAAATTTTTTTAAAACAATTAGTGAAATCTTTACAATGTTAATCAAATGGAAAAATTTGAAATTCCGAGCCACCTTTCAAAATTGAATTTGAAGGATAACCTTCTGCATTTTTATTTTTTATTTTTATTAAGTATTAGTTTTTCATTTGGGAGCGAAAAAAAATGTTGCTCCATAAAAAAACACCCTAATAACAATATGGAAGTAGGTATATACATTTTTTACATTAATATTTATACTGTTTGCATACGTGCACGTTTCTCAAGATGGAGGCTTTTTGCATAGACAATAAGTTTGATTTCACGGTCAACATGCATGTTAAGAATAATTCAAATATGTAAACTATAGTGTAACAAGTACGTTGACAAACTTAAACAAAATATTTTATAAATTGTTTAAATTTCAATATTTCGTATCGCGGAGCGATAACAATATGCAAAATTGTTCGAATATACAATTTTTATCGCATATTAAATAGACCCATCCACCTTGATGCTATTTTGAAATGTACCTACATTTTCCACAAAAAAAAAAAAAACACACTTCCATTTAAAGAATTGAATATTATTCCTAATTACACGAGAAAATACAAGTTGTACCATCTTTAAGTAGAAATTGTATAACGATAAAGCAGAATCAAAATTGTGATAATAATTAAATGGTGGGATAAACTAAAATAGTACCAAGTAATTATTGATGCCACTTAATGTGTAATTCATAAAGACTTGATAATGTGTATTCAAAAATTGCACTGAAAATTTTTAATTAGAAAACCGTACATTAGCAAAAAAAAAAAACAAATTACGAACAAATTCAAAGTCGATCGCAAAAAAAAAAAAAAAAAAATGGGTGCGACAGTAAATCAACTATTCAGACCACGCCGAACCAAAATTAAACATTTCAAATTCTTACATATATCTTCTGATCTCATGTAATTTAAATATATCTATGTAAGAAATTAAAAAAAAAAAAAACTATATATGATTTGTCAAACCAGTTTTGAGTAAAATAAATGGATAAACATTTCACAATTTTCATTCAAATATCATGAATTTTAGGTACTTTCGACTTAGATATCAAAATTGTCTACCGGTTTATTAAGCTATTGTATTAACCCTTACGCTGCACACCGGGGTCAAATTGACCCCGTTGCATCTTCACCGTATATTCTACGTGAAAAACATCAAAAATAATCTGATTTGATCCAAGATAAACAATGTAATATCGTAAAAGTCATTAGTTCATTCTTTTCCCAAGAATTCAATTTCACTCACTCAAATGGATACTTATTTTTCATCGTGCAAGTATCTTCATATTTTTTTTCTTGATTATCTCTGTCTAGAAAAGTACTCAGTAAATTTTCAGCTCAAAATACTGAAAATTCAGTAAGCTATGATTTTCTGAGTAGAATAATTAATTTTTTGGTATATTGTTGATTTGTGATTTTTTTTTTTTTTGCATATTCATAATTTCGTTTTGCTAAATTCATATAATCTTCCTTGAAACGTAATAGTCAAAGAGTATCCCCAAATTTTTTCAAGGCCTTTCAATCGATATCTCCGTTTCTAGGCAATGATTTTTGACATGGGGTCTCCAGCGACCCCAGTGAGACACCAGCGTAAGGATTAATATTCTAAATGCAAAATCCACGATATTACATTACATGAGATATTTTCTAACAGAAATTTATAAGTCAAAACAATCAGTGTTGTTAGAAAGTTATATTTCTAAAATTTCTACTAATTGAAAAAAAAAAAAAAAAAATGTTTTTCTATTTCTCCTACCCAAAGATACCAAATAATAATAATAAATCCACTAATCGTATCGCAGTGAAGTTTTCTGAAAAATTGTATACACTACACTATAAATTTTTAATTTTTGATCATATCCCTGACGTTTCCAGGTAAATTTCAATGCTGAAATAACACGAAGAAATGTGTAAAACTAGTATTAATTTCTTGTTGATATTTTGGTCCTTCGACTACAAACTTCGCGGTGTAATTGAGAAGCGAACAATAATTCACAGGTATGTATCACTAATTATCGGATCAGTCTGAGGCACCTTATACAAGATGAACTTTATTTACATTCATAATATGTCACGGAATGTGATTTGGATGCATTGTAGTACGTAAATTTTTTTACCTTTTCGCTACTTTAATATCAGAATATCGGACGCGATTTTTTTGTAACATGTTTAGCAACAGTGCCTGCAGTCATTTACAGATTTAAAGCCATGATATATCAAAGATTGCTCGCTCTATTTTTATGTACGTTTTTAATTTTCACCCTTAAAAGTAATTAGTTAAGGCTTTTTCTTAGTGCGTTAATTAAATTTAAACACCTGTGTTGTAGCAGGTGTAAAATAAGTGTAAGAAAAGTGTAAAAAAAAAGCCAAGTTTCTTTTTTCACGTCTTCGCTAATATAAATTGAAAAATGTTTAATGCAGGTACCTGATTTCTCATTCTGAAAACTTTCCCTCTGCAGCATTATAGATAAAGAACTGTTTTCTCTTTTTTGTTTTGCCTTCGTTTTTATTCTTTACATAGGATGAATCTCGATACAAATAGTCAACTAGGCTCATGCTTTGACTATTTCGTTTTAATTGGCACAAGCGAGTTTATAATATTAGAGTTCAAGACTAGTCTCGAAATGTATCAACGCAAGATGGCTGTCTCTTGGTAAGCCTGTGTATACCATCTTCAAAGATAATTTGTACTGCGATTTTAATAATTATTGCACGTTTTTTAAAATTTAACTATCCCATTGTTAAACAACCAAATTCAAGAATGGAAAGAAAAGCATTTTCTAATAGTTACCTTTCATCATAACAACAATAGTAATAATAACAACAATAATTTAAATAAAAGCACATTGATTCTGTTTTCCTATCTTATTCTTCTCCTTTTTTTTTAGTACATGAGCGAATACTTCGACTTGAAAAATTTGAAATAATCATTTCAATCACAGTAAAACGTCATTGCACACAACCAAATAAAATGTTTGCTAATAATAGAATATTAAAATTTTCGAATTTGCACTCTCTCTAATATTAGACGCGATTTGCGATCGCAACAGCAAGTCTTGAGTGAATTTCATCCATTACAACGTAATACTATGGAACACAAAATGGGAAATTCAACCAGTGGATTTCCATCGGTAGCTCTCAGCAGACAAACGGAAACACCTGATCTCATCTTCAAGAAGCATGAAGGTGGAACAAAGAAAAAAGGTGACAAACAATCTTTTCATACCTAATTTTGGTACTCGAAAAAAATTAGAGAATACTACTTGGTAGTGGAAGCCTGTTTTAACAGTCTGTTTCTACCATTATGACCAAATAGGATGCCAATTGAAATTTATCTTAATTTTAGATACGGTGTTCACGAAGAGAAAGAATAAATTAATATGCAAGTGACATTGCAAATTTTTGAAAATTTTGGCACTTAGAATCCGCTGTATGCCAGCAGAATATTCAAACCTGGAAGCTTTTTCAAATCGTCAATTTGTATCAAGACCAAATTCAGATCAATTCCTTTTCAGCAGTCGTTATATTTTCTTCCATCCCATAATCCGAAAACAAGCCTTTTCTTTTTTAAAGTGGAACCAGATTAACTAAAGGCTTGTATACAGATAAATGCCTGAAATAAAATTAATTGCAATACTTGACGAGAAATTTCTGTATTCACCGAAATTACCCTGAATAATAATGATAATGATTAATGGAAACGGATCTATGATGGAAAAGCAAAGATACCAGACAGAGTTTGCGGTAACGGTGGGTTATTTTGAGTTCACAGTCCCCCAGAAAATGAGTAATTACATCAATCTCTCCTTCGGTTTCCACGTTTGATATTAATCCACATGACGAAGCACCAAGATCAGAGTAAAATTGATTCATCGATACTTTTCGGAACGAATGCGCATTCTTCAACGTCACGTCACATCAAATTTGCGATGAATTGGATCAGAACTATGGATGCTCGTAGTCACCTCTGCTTATAAAACTGCATAGTTTCCAAAATGCAGTAAACAACACGCTCTGCATGTTATCTAGTCCATATAGCATTCATCCAATCGTCATTTAATTCTTCCATTGGTAAAACCTTCAAAGCTTTCAATGCCTCGAGGTAAAAAGTCAACTCTGAAGTAACAACGCCATGCTGCGGTCCGCCATTGTTGACGATATTCATTTTCACAAGTTGCTCCCTCAGCTTCTCTTTCAGTGTTGTATTTACACTGCGATAAAGGCTTTCCACTTGCGACGAAGGCAGTATGCTGGAAACAGCTTCGTGCAGTTTCACCACGTGTCTGAAAAAGCAATCGTTATTAACGCTTTGACGTAACAGTAATTTGAGAACAAAGTGACCAGTCAATTTGAATTTCAAAATTCACTGAATTTTCTTTGTCTTCTTTACCGCAACCACGCTCAACTTTTTCTCTGACTTCATGCATCGACATATCGCATTTTGCGACACTTTTTCTAGACTTTTCTAAACTTTGGGATACAATGATCCACTAGTAGTAAGCAGAAGATCGTAATTGCTAGTCGACTTATATATGGTATATGTGAGACAGCTCAAAAATGTGGCGAAAAAAAACATAACTATACAAAGATGAAGAAAAGGTGTAACTAAACCGCATTAAATCAATTTATAATTCAGGAGCAAACTCTCTTGTGTCCTAGAAAAAACAAAATGCAACACTGAATTTCAATTCATATCACGTTTTTGTTTTGACCAAAATGTATATTTTGTATATAATACATACATTACTTTCTGGATTCAAGTGAATAATAGCTTACTATATTCATAATTGAATACGCTATAGATCGTCTGAGACAGATTTTTTCTTATGTTAATCGGCTGGTAAAAGAAATCCAACACGTGTAATTGTTACAATCTATGGATGATAAGATTATGATGTAGTGGTAAATATATCAATGTTACCCAAAATCTCATTCTGACGATCTACGGAGAGTTCACACAGAAATATAACATAAGCTATTATAATTCGAATCGGACAATCAATGTGAATTTTTTGGTAACGAATGATAGGATAATGTTATTTTTCTGAATTTGTTAACATAATCAGGTCTTTTTACATTTAAAATTCAATTATTCAAAAATTTTTTTAAACGTGATTAAATTAGTTTAAATGAGACTCTCCAAGCGATTTTTTTTTATCATACTCGTACATTATCAAGCACTCACATTCACATTGTTAGTAATATCATCGTTATAATCTATATGTATGAACACTGATATTCAAGTGAGCTCAGTAAATGTGCAAATGTTTTCTTTAAACTTTTGAGTGAGCGATAAAAATTATAAGGATCCAACTTGAATTATCAGCAATAACCGAAAAATTGGAAAATCCCATTGAACACCTCATTTCGCCGAATTTCTACGACAAACTGCAAGTATTTGCCGAAATTTTTCGACGTTTTCCAAAATTCCCATACAATTTAGAGAGAAAAAATATTGGTAAATGGGAATTTTGCTACCTTGAAATATTCTTGAACGGTTGCGATGGAACCGGCGGCCTGGCAGTCCAGTGCGATAATTGCGCCCCAACGAGGCTTCCAACGATGGTCAAGACCTTTCCTTCGATTTCTCTGACGTGGGCTCGAATATCCCTTTCAACACTGTCCAGCAAAGCCACGCCTCCACTTACTGCTGCTGCACCTGCGACTCCTCGACTTGTTCCGTGATCGGCCAAAACTGTTGGGCAGGTTGCATAGAATAAACAGTATTCTGTATTTGTTGAATAAGGATTACGGCGATCTAGCTGGTTCTTTAAAGCAAACCTTGGAAGTGAGCCTTGACGAATGGCATAAACCACAAGAGCAACTGCAGACTGCGACTGGCCAGCACAAGAATCGTGCTAGTGATGGTCTTCAATCCTGCAACTTGCATCGCTCCAGCTCCAAGGACTAGTTGACAACAGCGAGAGTTGAAATGTCGCAACAACTCGGCCAAATGTCTTCCCAATGTTCCTGACAACGTTGTTAGTTCGTTGCTTGTGCTGAAACGAGGATCTCCGTCATTACAGTTTGGAACAAAATTTGGTTTTTTAGATTAATCTAGACTCAACTGCTTGAAACAACAGTCAGGAAGTGAGAGAGGAGCTGTTTAAAAAATCTCCGATAGTGTTATTTGTGACAATGATAGTGAGCAAGACTGAAACATCCCTATTGTGTAATAGTAATGAATCTCAACAAATTCAAATAACACAATGTCAAATTTCAACGTTTTATATTTAAAAGGTTCAAAACAATTCAAATTCAGTGTTTTTTTTAATCTGATTCTAGTGTTTTTGGATTTATTTTTCTCGTTGACCAGATCCCAAAAAATTGCGAGCAAGACATGCAAGACAACATTACGAATATCTCTTGTACCATACTTACAAAATAGTTATTTTCGTACCTAGGGTGTAAAGTTTTACGCCTATGGTGTCAACAATATTTTTCATCGCAGTAGATGGAAAATATGCAACCAAGGTAGGAGGGAAGAAGAAGGGAGCACTTGGTGGAAGATGAATTTGAACGAATAAAAGAACGAAAACCGCATAGTCGGGGCGCGGGAAGGGATGCAAGGGGCGAAGCTCTCATCAGGGTGTCTTAGAGACAAAAATACTCTGTGAAAATTGAAAAACAAAATACTAATTACAGAAGACAATATTATTGAATAAAGCCAAATAAAAATGTGTATTATTGAACGAAACTAAATTTTATTGGATATAATTCGCATTTTTATTGGCAGCCGCGAGTAATTTCGGAGGGGTAAAATCATCAGTCTACACTTTGATCTTCCGTAATGGCTATTAAAAATCGTCGAAATAACTAATTAAAAGCTTCTGCTTATGACACTATGACACAAACTGTAAAGACACACCAGTGGTCATTTTATCGTGCGACGCGTGTCAGGATAGTGTTATATTCATTTGAATTTGAAATCATTTGTTTGAATCATTTGTTTCACGTCAAATCACGCATTTTAACAACTTTGAATTTTACGCCCACGAATGGTGCATATTCGAGCATACGTTGCGCCCAACATGACGAAAATCTATTCTTTTACACTCTAGACGTTTTTTCTTCAGGCAATCTTCGGAATTTTCTACAGTGAACCAAATAAATTCAAAAACATTTTAAGTGAATAAAAAACAACAGAGTTTAATCACTTTAAACGTTTCAAATATGAAACCTTTTCTCAGATCGTTGATATCTTAGCTCGTGTTATTCAAAATTGATAAAATTCATCTCTTATCGTATGTTAGAGACGATGGTTTAGTCCTGTTAAGCATCATTGGCGCACATAAGACTGTTGTAGATTTTTGGAATAACTTTTTCTCTTGTTTTAACTTTTGATTTAATTAAACACACAACACACCTGCAATATTCGTGAATCATTTGTATAAGCATTAGGGTAGTTCCGACCACGGCATACTTCTCATCTCCGACAAAGATGAAGTTAGACACTGGTTCAGCCGCGTCTTTCTTTTTGCTCTTCTCAGTGTCCTCGCGCAATTTCGACTCTGTTGGGAAAGATTTATTTTCATACACGTGGCTCACTAGATTCTGAAATTCCGTTGGAACATCCGCTTGACGCCACCTTTCCGAGTCTAGAAGAAGACTCAATTTCGTTTTACGCTCAGCGTGAAATCGCTGGACAAATTTAGTTGCTTGTGCCTAATGGATGAAAAACAGTAGCAAATTACACATGGATTAAGATTTGCTGAATTGAAAGGCACTGGTCGTATAACAAAACTCACTTTAAACGCCGACCGCAAAGCTGTGCACTGTTTTCCGCAGAGTTTTTCGCACGTTACAGTGAAGCCTTCGACCATAGAAGCGAGTTGACAGACTTGTAGAGCGGTTGCTTTATCGCTAAGCCAGTGAACTTTCTCATTCCAATTCTGTATTTCTTTCTCTATTTGCTTACTAACAGCGGTATCGTTCATTGGCTTGTCTTTTTCGTTTTGTGATTTGTCCCTTTCGCTCGCAGCGGTAGAAAGCAAGTGGCCCAATCGTTCGTGACAATATTCACAAACCGAAGTTAGCATGTCCGATAGCTTGCTGGTAACACGAACGTGTTCATCGCGAGAAAGCAGACAATCCGTCAGAGAACTGTCCACTGAATTGTCGGTCTGACCAGCTGCCAGGTCTGAAGTATCGCGAATGACATCGTGTACTGCCTGAAATTAATAAATTACTTATATAGGAGGTATTCCCCATCAATTCAACCCCGTTCGTCGAACCGTCTCGGCTAACTTGGATTAGGCAAGACTGGTAAAAGAATTGATTGTACAAAAAAAAAAAAAAATGTTGATTTTCACTGAAATTTGTATAATGCGATAGAGCTTATATTTTTATTCTTATTGGAAAAGATGTTTTCAGCGGAAAAATCGAAAAAAATTGAGATGATATTCAAATATTACTAAAATGAGGCCAACTGTGAGTGAAATCGCATGAAATGTGTGGCAAGTTGGCAGAATTATTTGATCTTCATTTACGAGCATAAGATCGTGCGAACCTTAACTCTGTGGAGAAGGAAGGTGAAGGATTGAATGGTGCTGTGTAAAAGAGACAGTCTTTCGACAAGAGAGAGACTCCCAACTTCCAGATGGTCGCTGCACGAGTCGCTGGCAGCCAAAGCTTCTATCACACATTGTTTGGTAACAGCTCTCACAGTCATAATGGCTTCTTCTTTATACGTATCGACAAACTGAAAGTGTTTCTGCCGCAAAAGGCCCGATATGATCGACACCAGTTTGTCCTGTTGAAAAAATAAATTGAGTATAGTTATTTTACTGCAAGAATTTTGTGGTAACATGGACATTAATGTATTTTACATTATAATTTTGCTTACCCCGTCAAGAATTACGTTTTCTCCTCCCAAGGGCCTGTTTAAATCGGCTGTTGCGTAGCGCTCAAACTCAGTTGACAACATCTTGTCGATAAGTCTTTCCATTTCAGTGAGTTGCGAACTAAAATGCCTGAAATAATTTCGAGCATATAATGAAATAAGATCACACTTACCGAATACCTATGTTTCACTTTTTGTTAGTTTTAGGAAAATTACGTAATTAAAAGATTTTTCCTTAAGAATTCACGATCTGAATTAAAACTTGACCAGCAAAGGAAAAAACATTAGAACGTATTGAAACAGAATTGTTTTGACTACCAGCAAATCCAAATTTTACATGAAAATTGATCGCATGATGTCATAATTAACCCAGATTTCTCGTTTCACCGTTTTGAATACGTATCTAAGGATATGGATTCTTGCTATTTATTATGAATGAATTACGACGTCTTCTTTGGAATATTTTGTGTGAATTTGAATTTGTACAAAACAATTGAACGAAAATGGACAGAGACAAAATTGTGTATCAGAGATTGGATTGAATGGAAATTTGAAATTGCGTTACAATTTAAACATAAAAATTTAAATTAAAATAAATCAAACACATTTTCAAAACAATATAACGATTAATTCCGTTCAATTTTACATCGCGTTATCAGTTTCTTTGTGAAATTCAGATTGCCAGATATTTACACGAATCTAACTTACCGAGGTATAATATTTTTTCTTCCACTCGATCCATTCTAAGTGAATTTTTTGATTTTTACAAAAAAAATCAAATAAAAACGCATAGAATCGAAATTCGATGTGTAATACAAATTGGATCAAATTGCAATAGCCTTAAAATTCAAGCACAGCAAAATGGAAAGAAACCGAAATCATTGACACACATTCGAAACAGTAAAACGATTAATTCGAATTGATTTTCACATCATGTAATGCAGTTTATTGAGAATTTGTTTTACTCAAAAGTTTGATAAATCTCAAACAATCCAATCTGCATCCATTTCTTTCTATTTAAATGCTGCGAGGATTCGAATTAATGTGAAACCGTAAACGATATTTGTGCTTTCATTGTTTCCCATAGGTTTCTTCTTTAATTGAACTTAATCTGTGATGAGATTTCGAATATATTTAAATTGTAATTTTGGAACCGAAAAAAGGTATTCAGCAGAGGTCAAGTTTTCTATTGTTTTTAATCTTCCAGCGTTTAATGATCAAGACATCGATATTTTGGAAAGAGGTTTGATAATTAGAAATTTCAATTGAGATGCGAAGTACAGCCTTAACCTTCCTTAAATCAATATTCTACGAGTAACGTAATTACCTGAAACTGTGAACACCGTTCAATTCTTGCAGTAAGATTTCTTGCGTGGTGGAAATCAGATCAAGAGCTGCGACGTAATCGGGCGTGGAGAGAAGTAGTTGTATCATAGGCTGCGTCTGGTGGACAGTTGACATAAGTTTGAGCTTTTCCTGGACCATCAAGTGGTTGCACCTCGCTCGCTCCAGTCTAAAATGGTTTAAAACTTGGTTACAGAGACTGAACTATTACGAATTCCTTGATCATGTACCTTTCAAGCTAATCCTGCTATGTGTTTTTGAAAGAGCGTCTCGCATTTGTTTAAGCCAAATCTAGACCCACCGTAAAATTTCTAAGGAGTCCTTAACAAGGCTTTTGTCAATTTGATGAATATTTTCTCGCAAAGCTTTCAAAACTGTGATTGTTTGGGTCAGTTGTTCCATCAGAGCATCATGCGACGTCATCGCATGGAAGAATGCTTGAGATTTTGACGCCACCTGTTCTGCTATTCGAACCTCGACGATGTCCAGATAATGGCTGAGCTGTTACCAAGAAAAACAGTCAAGGCTCAATGACAGAAAACGGACTATTACTAAACAGAGAGTATTTTTAGACAATGGAGACAGTTTGAAATTGAGATTGATTAAGCGAGAGTTCTCCGATGCAACTTATCTTCATCTAAAAGTGAAGGTCACAATTTTTATCCAGTGATTAAAATGTGACAAGAAATATTTTGAACATGTAATTTGACTCTGAATCGATATAAATTATACAAGGTGTCTAGGCTTCAATGGCATATCAAATTTCCTGGCGCTTTTCGCTTTTTTGGACAAATATATTCATTTTTACAAGATGCGTTTTAACTACCTGTATCGACAAACTCACTTTTAACGCGAAAATTCATTGAATTATACATGTACGGAATCTTGAATTCAAGTTAAAAAAGTCAATCTTTCTTAAATTAATTCCAGCGGGTGAAATATTTCGGTAGATGGCTGAAAATGTCCGTGAATTTTGAGAATTTACACATATACGACCGATTAGTCAAGTTGATTGGGTTTTTTCTTTTTTTTTTAACTCAAAAGTGTAGAAGGAAAGCTTCATGTAAATATATTTTGTTATTAAAATTAATCGATAGGAAGCATTGTTATTGAATTTAATCATCTCATTCATTGATACCTTCTTTGCGGTGCCCACGATATCTCGAAATCGACTCAACTGATTCACTTCAAATTTGGAGACAGTACTCTAGCAATGTTCATGTTCTTTGCTACGAATCCACGTCTTTTTTATTTTCGTAATTCTTGTTGGTTGATTTGAATCTTAAAAAATCGAAAATTTTGACCAATAAAATCGAATTTCAAAAACAGATGGCCACCATTTTCAAATTTCAGGCAAATCGATTAAGCCGTTTCCCCGATAACGTGGAGAATGGAAAACCTGTCACCAAGCGAAATGGTTGACGTTATTGTCGACAATAATGCTTCCCTTCAATTGATTAGAATTAAAAAATATTCAGAGTAAATTCCACCGACACACTTTTGAATGAAACAAACTCCAATCAAATTAAATAATTGATTGTTGAAACATATATTGATAATATTCACCCACTTTTTTAGACATCCAATCAAGATATGAGCAAAAAATTCTTCATTCTTGTCTGAAGAAAATATCACAGTATAAGTATTTGTACAAGAGAAAATCATACCTAGCCATTTTTTCAATTCAGGAAAATGTACCGAACACTGTGAATTGGTTTCAATACTCGGTTATCGGCGAAGTTTTACATTTTTTTAATAACAATTTGATAAAAACTCAAGTTTAATTTATATGCATAGATGATTGTACGTATTTGCTATCTACAGATGTAGTACATATTGACTAGAATATTTGCCTTGGAGCGGTAATAACGGGATAAATTGCCCGATTCCCCCGAAATTTCCCTGAATTTTCCAGACTGCATCTAATTCCGTGAGATTTCTTGGTTTTCCGGAAATTCCCTGACGCTAAACACCCTGATGTACACATAGAAAACAGCACACAACATAAAAAGTACATAGAATGGCCTACGGAGTGTAGTCGTGTCCATACTTTCTCTTGCATGAGTTTAGCATGGCTGGCTGTGTTTCCATCTTCATCCAATAGTCCTTCCTTAGCGAACGGGAATACAGCGAGGAAATTTTCCTTCTGAGCAAGGTCCAAATGCGGCATCAGAAAGATCTTTGGTATGCTCGACAAGTCGAATTGAGAACGTTCTGCAAAACGAATAAAGAATCAATATTTTCATCGTAGCCATTGTTCAGGTTACAAGACTAGCGTATATTTCATGTTTGCTTACCCAGCGACTTGACTTTCCTGAGATTGGGAAAATTCTGCAACAACTCGTTTGGCGAGGTGGAATTGTTGGAATTTGTGTTCATGCGCGAATGCTTACGATATCTCTGTAACAGAAATGAAAAGTGAATATGCGGTACAGGAAAATAATCAGGGAGAAAGAACTTCTCGCAAAATACTTGACGATAATATTATCTCTAAAAGATTATACAAACCCGTGCAATCTTCTTCATATAATTGTCGAAGTGCTGCATAGAGACGTCAGGCAGATACGGACTTTTGGGTATATCAACTTTTTCAACAAATGCATCACCCCATGTCTTGGTGAGAAAATTACTTTGCTTTCCTTTGTTGGGGTCATTCAGTACCGCAGGCAAGTTTTGCGCAGCTGAATAAATGGTCCACGACGGAGACGATCCGGTTACTTGACCGTTGCTTTTCTTTTGTTGCTGTTGCTGCTGCTGCATCGTCGCGTGTTTTGTCGCATGGGCTATGTAATCCTTATCCGAAACACCTTCGACCGGAAGGCTGCTGCATACACTGTTATACCCATAACGGCAAACAAACGAACCACCTTCTCTTGCGCAATGTTGCTCTCTCAAGTGTCTAAGATAAAGCATACATCATCTTTATATAGTATCTTATATAACACATACGATACTAAGCAAATTTTAATGGCACAACCTAAGAGATATCGAGCAATTTGAGAAAAGATTTTAGAATCAGAATTTTCAAAATGATTAATAAACTCTGGTGTTTTTTATGCGATTCTTACATGTTTCGACTCATTTTCGTCACTGATCAGATCTTCACAAATTGTCTAGACAACATTCGAGATAGACTCTTATATGATAATATAATGATAACACACGAATGTCATTGTTAACGAACATCTATTTTACCGTACTAACATAAACCTAATTTTATCTAGTTTCTAAATCTGTACAAAGAACAAAATGAGACCAAGACATCATAATTGAATGATAAACACCACAGTTTACTCATTTTGAACGTTCTGACTACAAAAATTTTACTCAAATCATTGATATCTAAGCTTATGTTATAAAAATTTGCTCAGAATCATTTCTCTTTGAAATTACGGATGTTCTATCACACATCTTCACTATCATTTATGCAAATAACATTACCGGAGATTGTTTAAATGATCTTTGTAAGGATTTCTCCTCTTTGCCTAACTTTTGACTTTTGATACTGGCCAACCAAAATCGACCAATTTGCCTTCATCGCAACAATTAGCTGTGAGAATTCGTATTGTTTAAGTTGGTAAGGTTGATATAACAATGCAATTTTAAGAAAAATCGTTGGTCCGCCGTCTTAGGAGGATGTGAAGTTTAAGCAACTGAAATAGAACAACATGAAGTCTAACAATCTAAATACTCAATAATATCAAAATCATTGTGAAATAGCGTATTGGTGATATTTTTGCAATGTTTAATGTTCTTCAACCTTGTTACAACTGAACAACTGCCGAGTGCTTAAGCATTTGACATATAATTTCATGTGATAAATCAAGAGAAGAATTGAAATTGTGTGGAGCGACTGAAAAGATATCATATCGTGGATCTTTCGAAGTATTTTAATCTTTAGGAGTACAAAAAAAATAATTACTGCCAGGTAGTGCGATGAAAAGGAGTTACATAAGCATCTAATTACTACCACAAGAGTCTGGTTAGATCAATAGCTTATGTTAATTTGAGTAATAATAAGTCGTTGCTTTAGACGAGTCATCTTTAATGGATGGAATATTTAGAGGAAGTCATTGAAATAAAAAATTTTACAGATTCACTGCAATTTTAAAGCGAGTCGCTAATGCAAACAAAGTAGATTGTTGTGCTAAGATTGTTTGCATAATTTACAACAATATCAATGCTTGAAAGTTGGCTCAACTATGACAGATGATGAGAGAAGAAAAGTGACCGATGGAAACATATGACAGTTTATTTAAGCATCTCGCTGAATAGATGAAAGATGAATACTGAACATTGAGTAAGACCTTTGAAGTTTTAACCAACAATACAAGGCGGGCTCAGATTAACAGGGGAGAATTTATTCGGGCAATGACGGCGGCAAGGTCAGCTGATGATTGCGGAAGGTGGCAATGATAACGCGGTGGGACGCAACGTGGCCAGATAAGTCGAAAATACTAAGGTGTGGAGTCGGGACCTACCTTATGAAGTCCTCGATGTATCTGAAGGTGATATTGGGGCAATATTCGCAGGAAAACGACGCGGTGGAAACCTCCGGTGCCTTTATTATTTTCGCCATTTTATCACACCTGTCAGCTCAGCTCACCATCACTTCGACTGGTGTTGTCGTCCACCGTTTCACCGCTCAATTCGCGTAAACCACTGCAGTTGACGACATCAAACGCCAACGCAGGCCATCAGCATCCAGCTGCTAATGACAGCCGTTCCACGGATTCAACTGGGAGTCTGGGCCGTAATGTTAGAAAGAGACGGGACTCGGCGCCGTGATGTAAACCGATGTAAACTGCTAGCAATACGTCATCCTTTTATGCATAGACCACGGATTTATGACATAAAGTATGGTGGATTGCACTGTGACGTCACAACATCACTCCCCCGACAATTCCAGATGCTAGACACTAGATCTAGCGATCGATTCTGTAATTTCACTTGTCACATATCCCACCATCCGAGAATTTTGATTAGTCGACTAAACTTTGCAAGGCAATCAGAATGTTTGGATGGTGGGGACTGTGAAAAATGCTCTGAAAGTACAGGCCGATGCACCGTCGGTAGTTCTGGGTCAGCAGGTACCGACTAGGCATTGAAATGCAGTGGACAATGGATGCTCAATCGCGGTTTTCACACAAACGGGGAAAGGAATGATCGTCAGAATAATAAAGTAAAAACTTACCTTACCTTTCGAGGATGACTGGAACTTGATGAACAATAAGTCGATGAGGTGACAGGAGTTCAGAGAAATGACTGATTTTGTTTGTTAGGTATTTGATTTAATTTGACATTATTTTAAAATTCAAAATACAAGTAGGCATTTTTGACTTTATAATATAATAGAATACACGGAATAATTCATACCAGCCCTCTGACACACGCTGCTAAAAGTGGTTTGCAAAATGTCCCTCGATTCTGCCGCCAATCTCCACCACTAGTGGCGCTAGTAGTTGTCTGACAAGCTCGCGCGCGGTCAGCGAGGGCAGCGAGCGTGTCAGAAGTCTACTAGCGCCACGTAGAGGAACTAAAAAACGGGGATAAAACGCGTACAATTTTTTAGTATACGAGCAGTGGTGAGTGTCAGGGGGCTGATTCATACTAACCACGTCTAACTTCGGTACGAAAATTCTTTGATAAAACCAAAAGTTATCAGATAACGTCTAGTTACACGAATCTAACTATGTATGACTAAGGGCGTGTTCGGAAATTGACTGAAAGTACTGTCAGTACTGAAAATGGTATAGTCCAAGTCACGTATACTGTAGATTTTCAGTACTGACAGTACGGTCGGTCGTTTTCCGAACATGCCCTAAATTGCGAACCAGACTTACCTGAAAGTTACGAGATCTTTTAACGGAATCTCGTAATTACAACTTTGTCTGTTCAAGGGTATTATTCAGCAATAATTATAGTCAAGAGAAAAAGCCCTAGAAATAATTTTCAAAGAGAGCAAAGACCAACGCCGCATTACAGGCAATCCCAGCTATCGAAGTAGTTTGTCGGTAAGGATGCTAGAGATGTAATCGAAACCTCTACCGGAGAATATTGTACTTATTCTTGATTTTCGTATTATAACCTATCTGTCGTGGTTGCGTAAAATTGTTCCGATTAATTTGCGTTTATAATTTTTTGGAGTCTGACAAAGATCGTTCTAAACGACAATTATAGGTTACAAATGCCTTGGGCTTCCGATTAACTTGTTTTCAGTTCGAAACACAATGCGAGCTGGATTCTCTTTGAAATATATGACTGTGGCAATGTTCACACGGCGCTGTTATTCCGGTTCTACTGCGGCCGACGTAGTAATACTGGATTCAAAAATTGCGTATAAATCTAGTATTACTAAATCGGCTATAGTAAAACTTTAGAGCATATACCTAAGAGTAAAACCGGAATAGCAGCGTCGTGTATACGTACTCAATGATTAGCAATGCAGCCAACGTGCGAGATTCGGAGTCATTGGCACATAATTTGGTTAATAAACATTAGCGCCTAGAGCATGTACCTATGTACAGTACCAAGCATTAGCGTACTTGGTTCGAGAGAGAAAGTGGTCCAGTTTATCCTCTCTGTCTCAGCGGATCTCTCACTGCCTCAGTGCACGTTCCGGTAATATTATAGTTCAGTGAATACAATCAGCTTTCTTCTGCTTCAAAATATGCGTTGGTCTATTACTCTATGTTGGAAAGAGCCGGAGATATTATTATGCAGTTGCACCGTCCGCTCTCTTTTTCAAAGAAAACATCATTCTGTAATTTTCGAAATAACATTTTTTCGGATGAATGACGAAGTACCTGTCTTTTATTTTCATGTATACTTCACGTGCGAGAAGTTTAAAGTGAATAAATAGAGACGAGGCTAAAAAACCTTAACATCTGTCCTGTTGGACGTGAAATTACCCATACAGATAATATTTGTGTTCCTCATTGTTGAGTCGGAAAACCTTCAAACCCTCCAAGTCTTTCAGGCTTCCGTGATTTTTTTGAGAGAGCATGACGATTGAAGGACGGAATATGAGTCGAAATAAATTAATCTAAACACTTAGTTGAGCCGAAAAAATGTATGCAATATATTGACTCGTAGGAGAAAAGCCGCTAAGGCATAAAAGCTCCTTGAATATACAGAAATGAAGTCGTAGCAAGACCATGTGAGGTGAGAGGTTACAATTGAAAGATTGTCTCGCAGATAGAGAGCTGCTGCGAGATTCAGAGGCCTGTACGCGTAAACCTACGGAGGATCGATCTACTGGTGAGAACCTACGGTTTTTAAATTGGCGTGGATCGGCACAGAGACTCGTTAGGGAGGATGAGGGAATATTGTAGCTGAGAGAGAGAGAGCTCGCGGCGCATCTAATGCCATCGAAGACTTGAATCAAACTCACTATCCGAGCCTTAATTCCCTGTTTTTTCGTGCTATCGTTTCGACGGCCAGCGCCCTCTTTCATGATTAACTACGATCCATCTAATCACCCGTCCCCGTGAGCGCATCTAAACTTGCCGCGAGCTGCCGCGAGTTATCTGCAGTTATCTGTGATGGTAGAGATCGCGGGATAGCAGACGGGATAGGAGGCTTCGCGCAGGTATGCAGGAAGAAGAGGGCTCGGTTCGGCCAGAACACTTATGAAATGCTATTTTCAGAAAAAACCTTCGATCAAGGACCGAAAAATATATTCAAAAAGCTTGAGTAAAACTGTGAGACTGATTTGTTCAGCCGTTTCCGGAAAATCTTGACTTTGAAGACACAGTTTTGAGAAAAACGCGTTGAAAGTTTAAAAAGGACTTTCAAACGTTTCTGGGCGTCTTTTCAAATGTGCGCGTAACTTCGAGAATATTTGTCGGATCGACATGAAATTTTCTGTGCACATACTTGAATATGTATATGTATACATGTATATATATATATGTATTAGGGTGGGCCAAAAAAATTGACTGTTTTTTTTCACTTTGTACTCCGAAAACTTTGGTTGGTAGAGACCTCAAAAACATTCTCTCCAAGTATGAGCTCTTAATTTCAATAGGAAGGTCCTCCGCCTCGCAGTTTTCTATTTTTTTCTTATGGTGAGGAAGAAAAATACATATTTCGGTATCTACTATTTATAAAAAAAACATGTATCACATTTTCGTAGGAAATTGAATTCTCTACAAAAAAGGTCTCTTACAATTTTTTTTGTATACCTCACTGTTCAGAAGATATTCACCGTCGAACTTCAATGCACACTATATATATATATATATATATACTTGTATATATATATTACGAAAATGAAATTCAAGAAATCGATTTTTGAAAAATCCGTATCCAGTACAACCCCTTGCGGCGTTCTTGAATTGTGGTAAAACCAATAAAAAATGTTGTTTTGAGAATAATACGTGTGAATATGATTACTACACTTGAATTTAAGACACGTGATTGTCTTTAATGCTCAATGTTGTCATTAATTATAAATATTCTGTTATGAGTACCAAAACCTTCCTAGTTCTCTTGAGCTCAGTTTTGCAAAGTTTTCAGTTCTCTTTGCGTGAAAATATTCGTGAAAGACTAACAGAATAGGTCAATAACAAAAAATTGCTGTTTTTTTGTGATTCTAAGCCTTCCTAGTCCCTTCAATGTTACAAAATTCGACCTTACAATGTTCCGTACGTTGCACGATTGTTTCATGACAATTATTTTTCAAATGCATGATGACATGATTGAATTAAATGCAAATAAATTCACAATTTAAATACATTGCTGAACATCTCTATTATTATCTTCTCATAATGCTCTTGTATTACAAGTACAACCTTAGGACATGTGATACTTATAAAGTATTCATAAGCTCTTGACAAAAAATTATTAAATTAAAATTGTTCAGCTACATTTATAATTTCAATAGTTTTTTTGATCGGCTATTTTCTCTTCAGGAATCTGCCGAAATTGGTCCAAACTGAATCGTAGTGATGATCCTATATACTTTCTGCTGACTTTACAGCGTCAAAGAATTTAGCATGGCCACTTGCTATCTTGAAAATTTAGAGGATTGGTCTGAAATGTGCCATGGTTGTAGACATTCTCTCAATAAACTCTTGTCCTGAAATCAAAAAATAGGACGCCCACTCTCAAAAAAACTGTTCTTCACTCTGGCATGGCCATTTCGGTTTCAATAAAAATCGAATTATTTCGTAAAGTAGACCTTATATCATCGAAAAAGTAGTATTTCCCCTCCGTTTTTTCATAAGCTGTGATAAAATTCTTGTTATTGAGATTAATGATATTTCCTTCCCGTGCAAATTGAATGGTTATGAGGTGCCATAAATCACCAAACCAAGTAATTTTTATATTTCGGCATATGAGATTTATGGCACAATGTAACCCAAACATAAGCACAATTCAGCACACCCCTTTATATTGTATTTTTGAAGTTGAAGATGAAAATGTGGACTTTTCTAACATAAAATGAATGACCCATAATAAAATTGCTGTTTTGTGACAAGTGTCGATAAAACGGACGTTGACATCAACCAATAGAGAGACAGGAAAGCTAGGGTAAAATACGCACTACGCAGAAACTCTATAGTTCTTAACCAATCAAAATACAGCAACTTACGGGGACGTGAGCTTGGCGCGCAGATTCTAGTTCCGAACCAACAGAAAGAATAGGGAAGACGACAGCGTCTGGCCAATCTAACGGCGCGGTTAGATAATCGGAGGAAGTGATACGTTGCGTTACGACCAGCCCCCTGACACTCACCACTGCTTGTATACTAAAAAATTGTACGCGTCTTGTCCCCGTTTTTTAGTTCTTCTACGTGGCGCTAGTAGACTTCTGACACGCTCGCTTTCCTCGCTGACCGCGCGCAAGCTTGTCAGATAACTACTAGCGCCACGAGTGATGGAAATTGGCGGCAGAATCAAGGGACATTTTGCGAACCACTTTTAGGCCGTGTTCGAAAATTGACTGACAGTACTGTCAGCAATCTTTTATCTCTTTTGCGCTGCCGAGTTCATGGACAACTCTGTCTCTGTCCTAGGGAATTTTCAGTACTGGCACTGAATTTACGAACACGGCCTTGGCAGCGTGTGTTAGGGGGCTGGTCACGACCTTAGCTCCCGATACTGACAACAATCTTTCATCTCCTTCGCACTCTCGAGTTCGTAAGTCAGTGCCTCTGTCCTAGGGACTTTTTAGCCCTGCCAGCCAATTTCTGAGCGCACTCATAGGCGTAACGAGAAGTGAATCATACGACGCCTGGACAATTGACAAAAAAACATCCACCAAACATAGGCGCGTTGAAAAAAAATAAAGAAATATAGATACGGTCAGCGAAAGTGAAATTAAAGAGAGTAACCGTTGTCACTAGCGCTCTATTCGGCGGTACGGTGAGTGAGATGTCGTTCGTCCGACAGTCGCTGCTCTGACATGTTTACTTCCGTTCCAAGTTTAGGAAAATATTAGAGCTCGTCGTGCACTCGCTTTCGGGTTGGTTGCTGCAGGCACACCGATTAAAAGGGCTGATATCGTGAAGTGTGTTCAGTGTCGTTCTGTAATTAGTTAGTTGTTAGTGTCGTCGGTCGGTGAATCGTTGTGTCGCGTCGTCTCTGGTCGGTGTCTCGTGTCAGTGGGATAATTATTAGAACTGTTTACAACTGTTCGATCTCATTGTTGTGTTGTTTATTGTGCGTTTATGTGCTCCGTTTCTTCTACCGTCACTCCATTTGGATTATAAAAATCATACACACATAAAATCAATCAGAGATGGGGAATGTTCACACTTGCGGACCGAACGAGGCGCTCGTCGTATCAGGTAGAATTTTGCCCATTTATTTTTTCCTGTTCTATACACTTTATCATCGGTTATTACCGATGATGTAACGATTCCGTTTCGTCTCGATTCCTCTACTTACTCACTTGCATCTTATACGCGGAGGTAAAACAAGCCGAGTAATGAATCTTCGCTCAATTTTGAGGTTATAATACACCGGCTTTTTACCACCACGGCGTCAGCCAGACGCTTGAAAAGCTTGATTATACCGACCTAGTTCTTAATTACGTTAGACTAATACGCTGTAACAGGGAGAAATCAAAATCTCCGGGTTACCAGTGTTGTTTTTGTTTATTTCTTCTGTCTTACCAGATGTCATTCCTTTTTTTCTTCTATGCAAAGAAACAAACGACAAACGTCACGTCTTTCGTGTTCAAATTTATTTCCCATACACGCCCGTCAATCCGCCGTGTACATTTCACAGTCCGTGTAAGTATGTGATAATTTGCTATGAACACCGATGGCTTGTTACTCTTGAGTTCTCGCGACAATCCGGTGTTGCATTTCGTAGCAGCGTCGACGTCCTTCATACGTCGTTGTCATCTATTAATACAGTCAATGTTTGTTTGAGACTGAAGTTAGCAACGTTATTGTAATGACTTATGTTTACAAATAATCGTTATTTCACAATTGCAGAAATGTCTAAAATGTACTAAATCATAACAAGGCAAATTTGTATTCATATTTAAAAATTTCTACCCCCCCCCCCCCCCCCCCCTTCAGACGCAATATTTTGTTACGTTATCGTTACTAACTTCAGCCTCGTTATTTTGTCGCATGTGTTATTCTCTCTACTCCGATATACGTAACCATGTTGGCTGCGTTGCGTTCGGTAATTCCGACAATCCCCCCCTCCTTGGACTGTAAAATTGCGGTGACCTTTGCTTAAAGGTTGCATGGGCGGTACTGTCTAGATCAAAAGTTAGGAAACGAGAAGATAGCGTTTCAAAATCGCCAGTGTTACATGCGCGAGTGAAACAAAATCATTACTAAATCAACTAGTAGAAATAAATCGGCGCATATTCGAATGATAAGCTAATTTTTCGCCATATAGATCTTAAGGGGTTGCTTTGACAAATTTTAAAACAGTCATCTCCAGAGTCGATGAAAGTCGTGGATTTATGCAACATACGTTACAACGTATGTTCGTCAACGATTACATTTGCGCGTTATAACTTGACTGTAATGTTTAAAATTTTTTTAAGACGTTGCTCAATATAATTCTGGGTATTTTGTTAGGGATAAAATTGAGTCGAAATACATTACAATCGGATAATATATACCAGGATTTGATCATTTCTAACGTAATTATAATTAACAAACTATTTCTGAAATCGTTAATATCTTAGCTAGTGGGTGTTAATTGAATTCGCTGTGATTCATTTCTGTTACATAGTAGGAATGCTGTTTTATTCGTGTTCATTATCATTGGCGCAAATGACACGAATGGAATTTTTCTTTAAAAGTGTTTCGTTCTTTTCCAAAGTTTCGATTTTGACGTCGCCGCTCATTCAACGTTGATTCTTCACACACGAATGTCATTTCCTTCATATGAGTGCATACATACATTATCTTCAATTAATGTCATGCAATGAACGCTCAAGAGATGACGACACTCGAACGTTCATTCTTGATTAGAGCAATAAAAACGTTATCTCATTTAATCTATTTCTTGCGGTACGATGCGGAATGAATTTGTTCTTTTGGTATACTTGTTTTTACAATCATTCATCGAATGTATAAAACTACCGCACACGGAAAGCAGCTCGATCGAGACTTTGAAACGTTTTGAATATAACTTTCCTCGAGTTGATAGAGTTTATTCAGCGTTCGCAATAATAAGTTACTCATCCCGTTCGAACTTGGCTTACAAATATCGTTATATCTACAAAACTATTGATCTGGTTGTAACGAAATACAGCCTAAAATCTGCCAGACGTTGTAGCTACACACAGAAAGTAAAACTATCAAAATCGCTTCAGTAGTTCTCGACTTGTAAGCGAATGTTATTGAGGTTGAAGTTAGTGACGTTATCGTAACGAAACATTGGATAAAAAAATCACTATTTTCTCAATTTTACAATGATTTTTAACGATCTAAGATCTCCAAGTGTGAGTTCGTTTTTTGTTATTACGACTTACTGAATTTCAGACAATTCCAAAATCGCGAAATACTCGTTTTTCCTTGTTACGATAAAGTTACATAAGTTTACGTAAGTAATAAAGTTTTATATAACATGTAGAGAAGAGATAGGGAAGATGTATGTACTACTGATCTATTTAGCCTACAGACTTGACTACCTCGTTTAGAATAAATAATAATCAATATGTCGACGAGTAATATTTTCGTCCCAGCGTCATGGTTGCGGTATTTTTTGGTTATTTTGTTATCGTTCACTTTGGGTGGAGTGCAGCTAATTCGTTTCCTTTCAAATCGTATTGAAAAAGTTTGCAATTATTGCAGTATTAATATAAGCAAAAAGAGAAAGATTTTTTGCTCGCCAAATGGTTTTAATTGGGAAAAAGTCATTCGTGCGAAGACGTAAAATTTAAAAAAAATCACTACCTTAATTGAATAAAATTCATCACAATGTACGACTCACTTTCATAACTTCGTAAAATTTGTTCTAAAATTAACGGCAGAATACCGAGTGTTCGCTAATTTTAGACTCTCGAAATATTATCAGGCTGAAGTTTGTAACGTTAATATAATGATGCATCTTTGGAGAAAGTCGTTATTCTGCAACTTTAGGTTTTCTTAAAATTTAGCAAACTCAGATTTTGTAATTTCAACTTTTCCAGTTGTTCGAAAGGTGTAAAATATTAATTTTCGTTTCTATGTTTCGATACATTAACGGTACTAACTTCAGACTCGTGTAATATTCCCGAAATCTGTTCGTGGGTACTGATAAAATGTACATGAGAAAGTATATTATCATTTGTTTATTCAATACGAGAATTAATACGTACACAATCTATTATCTTTCGACTGTGTATTTATAATGTATGTATAAGGATAGGGTGGAAAAAAAAATACATTTGGCGTGTATAATTCGATTTCGAAAAATTCAAGTGTACAAGTGAGCAAAAATTTTTTCGAAACTTTACCAAACAACATCGTGATGATGAAAAAAATACGGCCCATTAAAGATATTTTACGAAGTATATTTTTGAATTTACGTTAACGCAGTTTTTTATCTAATAATAACAACAACAACAACAATATTAATAATAATACGAATGGCTGCTCCGACCAGATAATTATCGAATGAAAAAAAGAGAAAAAAAAGTAAGCATCTTATCGTCATTTTTTATTGCTATTTTTGACCAAATCGACAAATCCTTTATCTGTGCGTACAACGTGGATGGTAATTTACAGTGTGACGTGCGAATTGAAGCTGCGCACAACCTCGTAGCATAGCGGCAACACGCGATGTATAAATAATAAAAAGGAAACGCTGCTCGTGCCTCGACAACCTTTCCTGACATTGGAACAATTGATAATCGGCGGTTTTGACGATGCATCAGGTGTAAAGTTGTTATTTTTAGCTACACCGAGTTCTTGAAGTACAGAAAATTTCGGAAAATTAGTTTGAAGCTCGGAAAAAGGGAACGTTCATAAACTACGTGGCTCTAATTATTTTCAACATATTTTAACCCCCCTAAGTCCATTTTAAATTTATTACATCGTTAATTATATTTTGTATCCTCCTTAAAAGCTTTCCACATCCCATTTACGTTATTTCGCACTTTTTGTTTCGAAAACTTTTCAGAATACAGTTCGCGATAAGCGTCATATATCCTGTGATATAATGACATTGCGAATAATATTACACTGTGCCGTTAAGGTCGTATAGTACTTCTACCCTTACCGACCGAGCAAACTAACCCTTTTTCTTCTTACATTGAATAAACAAACGAGTGAAAAGATTTCAAATTTCGACGGTGCATCGCTCTTTTGTACCGGAATTCATGCGTTATTACTGATCAACGTTGTATTTCGGCGCGTTATTTGAAATTTAAAATTTCACATGACTAAGTATATTGCATTATTTAAAAGAGTCTTAACCCTTTGAGGGGCAGCGGTACACATATGTACCACCTTTTTTCCTGCAGTTTTTACATTATTGCCAATACCTTTATACTTCTAAGTCGTTTCTAGTATCTTGAAGGTTCAAGCTAAAAGATACTTAAGGAAAAAAGTGGATATTTGTTTATTTATAATTAATTATACATCATTCAAACGCAAAAGACTCGTTTTTTTTCAGAATAAATTCAGCTGTTCTCAAACGAAGTGTCGAAACGCTTTGAAATTTTTTTCATATATTTTTCAGGTCTATTAATAACTTATAAAATTGTTTTCATATTTTTCGGCAGGCTTAAAATTTTCAAAATAAAATTGGATGCTAATTGCCATATCGGATCCGCCATCTTGAATTTTCTAATTCTGACTTCAGAATCGTAATCAGCGACCCCAAAAAACCCTCAATACAAAATTTTGTGCCGATTGAACGAAAAATCACGAACTTAACCTAAAATAGTCGCCATTTTGGGTCCGCCATCTTGAATTTTCTAATTCTGACTTCAGAATCGTAATCGGCGACCCCGAAAACCTCCAACCACCTATGATTTTCTAAATTTGTTCAGTAGAAAAATGTTTCTCTCAAAAGGTTAAGGTAGTACTGTCGCAAAACGATTTACCGCATGGATATCGATGAAATTTAATATGCTCGTAGACATTGGCCCAAAGGTAATTGGATTCAATTTTTTGTAAAGATTAAAATCACGATAGAAAAGTTCATTTTCACGTGTTCAACACTTAGTCTTACGGAGAATCACGCCTTTCGCAATTTCAAACTCGGATTGTGTGATCACTGTCGTTCAGATTTCAATGAACTTGCACGGAACGATATTTCAATATCTGCCGTACATTTTGGATGCTCGAAAATAAAGTTTAGGAGCGTGCGACAAGAAAGATAGGCAGACGTTGAAAATTAGAAACTGCGAATAGCTGACAACTACGCGGCAACGCCGTAGATCGTAATTGAGGTTAGGATCTGCCGCGTACTTCTTCCGAACACTTTTTCAATCGCTCTCCGGCCGTTTCGAAATGAATAATTTTTGCGTATCGTCACCGTCTGAGGATGTTTTACCTTCGACATTTTGGTAAGCGAGCGATTGTCCGTGCTTTGCGTGCCGCTTGAATTTAGTGAAAATATCGCGCGACGTTGCCACATCTAAATACCGACCGAGTCAAATGAGCGTCAGAATGAACTTGACTTGCTTTTTGTTGACGGTACTACCCTTAAGGAATATAAATGCCACGTGGCCTCGTGTAGTCCTTAAGTAACTTCTTGCCACACCGAGTTAACCCCCCCCCCTCCCCCTCTCCCTCCCCCTCTCCCTCCCCCTCCCCTCCCCTCTCCTCTGCCACCACCACGTGGTTTCAGAACGTTCCTAAAGCCGCAGGACCGATTTTGATAAGACCATATTCCATGAAAATGTAAAAAAAAACGTCGTAGAGTACGAATTAATTTTATTTCAAGGGTCAGATTGTTGTCACTTTTTGACCGAAGGTGATAGTGCAATTAATTTGAAAAATTTTATCGTGCGCATCACGTCGAGATGGAAATAATTTTCTAGGAAAAATATTTACCGATTAGACGAAGTTGTTTCTTTGAAAGAAATTATCTTCTCACTTGTACTTGCACAATGGTGAAAGTTATTTTTGCAACGTGAACACGAGTGAAAATTGGTTTTTTAAACAATTGGCAGATCGGCGTATATTTATCGAGTCGTTATAGTGCATTGGAAATCCGAGTATAGAAAATACGGAAATATTAAACAAAAGTTGAGTAGTCGATGTTCGTTCAAACGATTGTTTGTTATAAATTCACGGAAACAATTTTCTTCTTTTATCATGTTGGGATCGTTTAACGTTATAATTAACAAAGTCAAAATCGCAGTATTGAATTGAATACCGAGAACGAAGTAAATCTATTTTGAGCGAATTTGTGAAAAATAGACGTCTCTTAAGCTGGAATAACCACTTTATCAAAATCGAAAATGACCTATATGGGTATTTAGTGCTCTTTAGTTGCTAATTTGTTCCCCAAATTTTGATTTTGTTGCTCCAGTGATTTCGCCGAAATTAAGGGCGATGTCAAGTTTAAAAAAAGTTGGCAAAGCCGGGCAAACGGATGACGGAATATTAACGAAAAAATTATGAGAATTGGTTGCTAATTAGTTGCTCAAACAATACACTCATTTCGAACTGAAAGAATCAACCCCTGCTCCGGAAACCACCCCCAAGTCGTCACGTACAAACAATACGCTTGAAATGTAATTGAATGTACTGTACATTTTGTTTTCAACTAATAAATCACTGAATCACGTGAATTTGTCGTATCACCGATTTTGTTGCTCAACCCCCAACACCCGAAATTCACCCCCATGCCGACGGCGCTACACAGAAATGATAGAACGCGTGGATATAAAAATTCGTTAAAAATTGATTTCATATCCGCGAATTAGTTGCTCTCGATGTACCGTATCACCGATTTTGTTGCTCAACCCCCAACACCCGAAACTCACCCCCATGCCAACTACGTACAGAAAAGTGATGGAACGCACGTTTTCCATTGATATGCTGTTATTAGGATTCTGCCGTTGCACCCTTTATTCATTAAAATCACCCCTTTGTCAACTTATCTTGATAAAAATTAGAGTTTCACGTGTCAAAGTTGCTCGGCTCTATATCTAATGTCCAAAGTTAACGCTGCTGATGAGATTGCCATGATCGGAGAATGAGCTCGCCCACGAGTCTTATCCACTTTACAACTCGGCTTTCCAATCCAACTATTCGTGCTGTAATAATGTGTCGAGTTAAATAGTTTTGAGTGCCTGTAGAACGCCCAATATTATTTTATTCTCCCAATGTAATTCCTCGTGGCTTGACAGGCGTTTATGTCTATGGTATGTTAATGACATGTGTCGGTTGTTCCGCGATTATTTCAACAGCATTTCATTTCACCTCTAGTCTCATTTGTTCATTTGTAGAGGATTTTGTAGTCTTTCTACACCTTTAGAGGACGGTAACACCCATACACGGGGGCAACGCATGATCGACACTTTACCCATAACAGTTTCAACATATTAGATACCATTTTTATGCATTTTCTAAAGGAGACCAAGAATCCGAAATCCCTGTCCTCCAAACTTATCACCTCCGCTCTCGTATCAATTTCCCAAAGAGGTACTGATATAATATGTCGTATACAAATATCTGAAAAAAGTCTCATTTTACGCAACAAGAATGCCAGAAGATGTATTCCTGTGATTTAATTACCACTTATTGCAGGTATACATATCCTTGCATCATTTCCACTCAAAACAAAAGATTTTTTAACAATAAATAATTAATATAAACTGAAACTTGGATAAAGATGAGATATATATAACTGTATATGTCATGAAAAACAAGAAAATCCAAATATCATTCAAGGCCGAGTAAAAATGGGTCACGTATTGTAATGCAGTCTCAGGTAACCCTGTAATGTTTTTTTTTTTTTTTTTATGCAATAACGGAATAACGCACATATTTCTGAAAATCTCAGAACTTGTAATTTATATTGATGACTTGGAATTATGTCCAAGATGACCGTCGTTGGCATGGGGGTGAGTTTCGGGTGTTGGGGGTTGAGCAACAAAATCGGTGATACGGTACATCGAGAGCAACTAATTCGCGGATCTGAAATCAATTTTTAACGAATTTTTATATCCACGCGTTCTATCATTTCTGTGTAGCGCCGTTGGCATGGGGGTGAATTTCGGGTGTTGGGGGTTGAGCAACAAAATCGGTGATACGACAAATTCACGTGATTCAGTGATTTATTAGTTGAAAACAAAATGTACAGTACATTCAATTACATTTCAAGCGTATTGTTTGTACGTGACGACTTGGGGGTGGTTTCCGGAGCAGGGGTTGATTCTTTCAGTTCGAAATGAGTGTATTGTTTGAGCAACTAATTAGCAACCAATTCTCATAATTTTTTCGTTAATATTCCGTCATCCGTTTGCCCGGCTTTGCCAACTTTTTTTAAACTTGACATCGCCCTCAATTTCGGCGAAATCACTGGAGCAACAAAATCAAAATTTGGGGAACAAATTAGCAACTAAAGAGCACTAAATACCCATATAGGTCATTTTCGATTTTGATAAAGTGGTTATTCCAGCTTAAGAGACGTGAAAAATAGTCTCTTCCGAACAAAATAATTCATCTAGATTTTCAATTTTGAACAGCGATTTTATCGATACTCGAGTATTACTTGAAGTTTGTTTCAGAACGCGTTGATAGTTGACTTTATTGTTTTTACAGAAAAATTCACCTTTTTTTTTTTTTAATTATTGTATTGTTTAAAAAAAAAATTTTTTTTCATTTCATTTAATTGACGATCGAAAACGACTATCTTCCAACATAAAATCTAACATAAAATTGACACGAAATATCGATTTTTGGGAAGCCAAACAGCCTTTAACAACTAGATCGAGGTCTCTTTGCCTTTGACTATGTAAAGACGATATATCTGTCGATTGATTTTTTCGATTTTTTTTAGACTAACTCCACCGTTATTATGCACTCGTACCGAAGAAACATCTGTATTATTAACACACGGTGTATACCCGGCCGATTGTGAGTAAAGCGGACAAATGCGTCGATATTAAATATCGGCCTTGACATTTGAACGCGACTATCGTCGTAACATCTTGCGCTCGATTCTCGCTGCACTGTGTAATTCACGCGCCATTTCATGTCAGATTTTTCCTACCGATCCTCCCGTGCTCCCAGAGCTCCTTAAATGACGATACATATTTCGACAGTGATTGTAACATTTTTTAAAGTAATGAAAATAATTACATATACTTTGTGGCCAAAATCAAATATATTCCAACCAAAATTGAAATGGTTTCGAAGAGTTGTAAAAATCAAGGAATTAATTTTTGAACTAACTGATTTTTTTTTTTTTTTTAGTCGTTTTGATTTTTCTAATCTTCAGGGCCCGATAATACCATCTCCGATTCAACAACAATCTTTACATTTTAATTAAAATTCCAAGTTGAAAAATCAAAACAACTAGCAAAATACACCGAGAGAAATTTTTAGTTCCGGTTACCGCTCAGTTTTTACCTATTTTCATTTTTTTTACCACAATCGAAAAATATAGTTCTAGGTACAAAATAAAAATTAGTTTTCTAGCTGTTACCGAAAAGTCTAGTATCCGTTACTATATTTTCTTGTAACTGTTGCGAAACCTTAATGGTTGTGCAATAATAAATTGACGTTAAAGCCTTATTTAACTAAAAAAGTAGAGTAAATCTTACGAACCGATTTTGCGTTGCAATAACCAAAAAATGATCGAATTTTAAAATTTTTAAAAAAATTGTTAAAAATCGTAGATGCTAGAACTCTTGTTTTTAACCTTCAGGAACTGTAGAACTTTTCGATCAAAAACCTTCAGTACAGGAAATCAAATTACTTTTTCTTTCTAAATACGATGCCACGAAAATCTGGCATATCATTTTTTATGTTCGTTTTTTTTTTTTTTTTTTTTTTTCGTAATTTTCGCGAAACTTTTTTTCTAAAATCAGGAACTTCAGAAATATCCCGAGTGCCAGTGGAACAGATGGTAGACATTTTATTTTCTGCAAAAGAGATTTGGTTAATCTTGAACTTCATTCTTTAGCGAAATCACTTGGACTCGATCCGATAAATTGTGTGTATCTCCGCATTAACAAACTGACAATAAGTCAAATCTGATGAAAATCTTTTGATTTAAATTTCAATCGCGTATATTTTTCGAGAACAGTTTGTTAGGAATATATATTTATTAATAGGACACAGGAAAATGGAAGGTTTATATAATGTTCGATTCGGCCTTGAGTGAGAAAAAAATATTTTCAAGTTACATTATTTCGATCTTCAACTTTTATATAAATGAACAGTATAATAATTCAATAAGTATTCCGAATAATAATTTGTCAAGTCGAATCGCGATTGGATTATAAAACATCGATTTGCAAAAATAAACCTCAATCGATAAATGCAGTAAAACTTTTTAATTCCAATTGAATCTGTTGTTTGTACAGTCAGAAGTTTTTTTTTTTTTTCAAACTTTTATTGCCAAATCGACTAGAAAAAATGTTGAAAACTTTGAATTCGTTGCTAATTCTTCATTTCGACGGTGATTAAGGTCGTATAGTACGCCTACCGTTACCGAGCGAGTAAATTCACCCTTTTTCTTTCTGTATTAAGTAAACGAACAAACGGAAAGGGTTCAAATTGGAATTGCGCAAAGTATCTCAGCTATGGATTTTTTGGCCCCTGAAATACGGGAAATGTGGTTTGAACCCTTTCCGTTCGATTGTTTATTTAGTGTAAGAAGGAAAAGGGTGAGTGTGCTCGGTCGGTAAAGGTAGGAGTACCGCATGACCTTAAATATGCGCGACTCGTTGGTTTGGGGAAATTTTTCATTATATGTGCTTAATTTGCGGTGACCTTTATCTCGAATAACGTTCAGTCGTTGTCTGATAATCGGAAGAATGCATTTTTATCTTGTTTCCTAACGCTGCTGGAACGACGCGAACGAACTCGGAGACAGAAAAGTTTGCTTGAAATAATAACCTGTAAGATATTTTCGAATTCATTTCCCTCCGCAAGGTAGGATGAATAAAAAATATTCCACGCCTCTGCGAAGCTGAAGAAAAAGGCATCTTTTTCCTTTCACTAATTTGTCGAACTAACTTTTGCGATTTCCTTAGCTTCCAATCATAATATACCGTACAAAAGTAATTGATGAACTTAAATTACACAACTCTACATAAAAAATTTGTCGTCCGTTTCCTGAAATTTATTTTATGATTTTTCTCTTCATTACGCTCCAAAATAAAGGAAAAGTACCCATATTCCATGTAAAGTTTGCTTTTGTGGTAGTTTTGATAATAATATATTCTTTTCAGTTATCGTAGAAATATTAAATAGTTCTGGTACATTTAAAATTACAGCCAAAAAAAAAAAAAAAGGTTGGAATATAGTCTTAAAGCAGTAGTCTCTGGATTTTTAGGGAATAACAAAATTGAAAATTACCAAGTTCTAGTTGAAAATACGTTAAAAAACTTTACAACCATGGGTTGCGGAATGTCTCTAAAAGTACATATGCTGCATGCTCATTTAGATAAATTTGAAAACAACATGGAGACGTGATCAGAAGAACAAGGAGAACGTTTTCATCGAGATATTATGAACTTTGAACAACTTTATCAGGGCCAATACAACGAAAATATGATGGGTGACTACATTTGGGGTTTAGTGAAAAACGTACTTGTGAACATGAAAGAAAAAGCAACAGGGTTCACTTTCAAACTTTTTTCCACTATTTGTGTAATTTGATATGATAGTGAAAGTTGATAAAAATTACATATTTAAATATATTTGTTTCGTGTTATCAATAAATATTAAGTTTTAACTATGGATTTTCTAAAATACACTTCAACCGTTCTCCTGGATAGAAAAGCAAACTTTTTCAGGGCGCGTACATTTTTTTCATCCAACTGTCGATAAATCTATCGAAATTTGTTAAATCAATTAAAATACCCTCTTATCAAAGTCAAAATTCGTGTTGGCCTGTGTCATCGCATCATTCAGTTGTTTCGTATAAATCTTCCTTTACAAGCAGCTCATGATTGTTGGTCCAATGGTCTCTGATTAAAAGAAAAAAAAGTCATCGGTTTGCACGAATATCATGATATCAAATTCGCTGGTGTATGTAATTTTCTATAAGGAAAGATATTAGGTATATTGACTAATCGATTTTTCACACGAGTTTTGACAAGCCGCCTAAACTAATTGATTAGTCAACGAATTCTGTGATGATGTTACGTAGAATTCCATAATCCAGAAAAGCATTAAAATATGGTTAAATTTCAAAATTTTTTTCTCCTTGATAGTTCAATTATGTAAGTTAAATTGGTGTCTATAGACTGTGTTTCTATAATAAAAATATGTCGGAATATTATCCGAGGTTCGGTAATTATCGAACGATGCCTTTTTGGTACAGCGGACAAAATCTTGTAAACCGACTAGTTTCATCATTTGTTCAAATAAAAAGAAGAAACAGAAAATTCGTGATTTTGCATAAAATGATGATTTTGATAAATTGAATAGTTGAACGAGAATTCAAGTTCAAATGACTTTTAGGCAAAATGAGCTACGTGATTTGTTGAAATTTTATTCACTGTAGAGCAAAATTCCTATGGATTATCTAAAAGTTGTCGACAGCAAACCGACGAGGTTGAAATCCGTATCGTTATCCTAAAAAAATCAGTATCCTTTTATTTTTACAATTTTTTTGAATGAACAAAGATTTGAGGATACGCATATTCTCTGTAATAATGATTACGTTTTGTTTTATTACAGTTTACTGAATTTAAAACAATTCCAAAATTGCAAGGTGACGATCTTTCTTAAGCATGACATGATAACCGAGCTGTTTCTGTGCAAATCTGTTGTGTTTTATTTCTTCCTCTTTTTCGAATCTAAAAAGTTCCGAAAGTGCCTAATTCCGAATTATTCGGTTGCGAAACTCGAAGTAAAGACATCGAATTTTTTCGAAGCAACAAAGTTTCGAATGGTTGGAAACCCGGCGGCTCAAAGTTCCGAAATGCAATATTTCGAAAATTAAAGTTACGATAGGGTAAAAATTTCGAAAATTAAAATACATTCACCCAGCGTACTTTACTCAATGAGTGGGTGTAAAAAATGAGAAAAAAAAAAAAAAAACGTAAAATTATCGAAAATTCAAAAATTCAAAAATTCAAAATCTTCCATCATTCGGAATTTCGATGCTTCAGATGTTTAAATCTGTCTCACTTTCACCCTTTCGAAACTCTTTGTGCGTCGGATTTCGGAGGATTCGAAACTTTGACGTTACGTCAAGGTTTGATTTCTTTACTTTAAGTTTCGCCGTAAAAAAAAAATCAGAATTTGGCTCTTTCGGAACTTTTTAAATTCGGCATTTCCACCCCGCCTCGTCAATGTTCAATTGGTCGAAATAGAAGTCAAAATTAGATCGTTCCGATACCGAGTCGCGTGAATTGAATGGTTGTTACGTATGCTATCGATCGGATATTCCACGTTTCTAGACTCAACGAGTTAGTGAGTCATACGTCCACTTATTGGGTGGCTGCTGAGGGCTGTTCGCTGGCTGGCTGGCTGGCCAAGGGTGCAGAAGAGACGGCTGATCCACCCTTCCGTGGGATCGGTTAGCAGGGGGAAAGTTCATCCGGGTTCGTCGCTCGTCCCATTTGCATAACCGCATACGTGCCGATTTGAAGATGAACGGGGACCACGACGTTTGAATTCGAACTTACACTTAGAAAAATTTCATTTGTTATAGGAACTAGAAAAATTCAATAAAACAGGTGAGGGATTCTCCGTCAACTCGGCCACTTTTTTTTCGATCATCTCAGATCTGCCTCATAATTAGTTATATCAAAGTACTAGTAAAAGGTACTCTATGTGAATTTTTTCAGATTTTTTAATTCGTTATTTGAGAAATTGCCGTTTTTTTTTTCAAATGAATATATCTCGGAAACTTGAAGTGACTGAAAAGAAATGACTCTGCATAAAAGTTGTAGTTTTTTGTTAGATTTCGAGAGGAATTTTTTAAAAAATTCTTACGTTCCGGTGACGCTGATTTTTTACCAAAATAGGAAGAAATTATTTTTTTTATTCAAAAAGGACCCTTTTTTTTCTGAAAAAATTACAGAGTGACAATATCGCAAAAAAATCACCAGAGTGGCACGGATCGAGGTTCTAAGGTAAAAAAAAAATGAAGCCACACAAGTTAATTTTTTTATACCGGAACCTCGACCGAATTTGTCGCTTTATTTTTTTTACCCTAGAACCTCGATCCGTGCCACTCTGGTGATTTTTTGGCGATATTGTCACACATATTCGAAGACTCTGTAATTTTTTCAGCAAAAAAAAAGGGTCCTTTTTGAGTAAAAAAAATAATTTCTTCCTATTTTGGTAAAAAATCAGCGTTACCGGAACTTGCAAATTTTTTCAAAAATTCCTCTCGAAAGCTAACAAAAAACTACAACTTTTATGTAGAGTCATTTTTTTTCAGTTCCTTCAAGTTTCTGAGATATATTCATTTGAAAAAAAACCGGCAATTTCTCAAATAACGAATCAAAAAATCTGAAAAAATTCACATATAGTACCTTTCAGTAGTACTTTGATATAACCAATTATGGGGCAGATCTGAGGTGGTCGAAAAAAAAGTGGCCGAGTTGACGGAGAAACCCTCATATATTAATTACTGATTTTTGTTTATCCCGTTGTGGACACTCAAGTGAACGCTGTTCTTGAACAATAATAAATAGTTCAATGCTTTAGAGTTAATAAATACGGTCGGAGTGACGAACCTCCGGGTCTACTATCTATTGTTCGTTAATTTTCATCCAACCCGATGTGGACAGACCCCAAAATAAAAACGTAAAGGTCACACGGGGTGGTTGACACCCCGTAATATTTATAAACCGTTTAATTTTCAATATTTTTTGTTGAAAATTTAACCGCAAACTCGCAGCATAGCACATTTCAAGATAAAACTGTTTCCATAGGTCTAACCGAAGAAAACTATATAATAAACATTTTGAAGTTGGAAGTAATCGATGTTGATAAAATTGTGAAATCTTAGAAATGACATTCAATGAAATGAAAATATGTGAAAATTTCCATTTTTCCTCAGAAATAGTGTAATATGAGTCACGTACTTGGCCCGGGGTGGTTTACAGCCCAGATTTTCACACAGGTTAGACTATATATTCAATCCTGAAACAGTGGCTCGAATTTTTTCAGATATTTTATTGAACTGCTTAATTATTTATAAATATTGTGAGTGATTTTGAGAAGGATCTTTTTTAAAATTCTCGAAATTTCTCAAAAATTGTATAATTATTTTTTTTTTTTTTTTGGAACATTCCAAGACCGGGGATTTGATAGACCGGTTTAAAGAAAGAAAAAATTTAGACACTTGATGTTCTTGATGAGAATTCCCAAAAATTCTCGTAAACTTCTATTTTCCACATTGAACAATACTGGACTGGTTTTATTAAAAGTTGATAGTAAAAAGTTGATGTACCAAAAAAATAGACAAAAATCGCTTCATAATGGAACTGGTCTCAAAATGTTCTAACGGAAAAATAGAAGTTTCTAGCATTTTTCAGGAACTTTCAGACCGTTCAAACAATGTTCTAGTAGAAAAAAAAACAAAAAAAATCGGCCCACCATAAGCAATTGTCATGATATTATTCACCGAGATTGTTAAATAAAAATATTTTTTTTTAAAGTTATTTTAATGAATAGAACTGACGGCACAGTAAGACCTTGGCCTAAAAACAGGTATAACTTGTCTTTTTCTTTCGCACTTCTACAAAACTATAATTTTCTGAGACGTTCGTCAGATTGTTTAATTATACCTGCACACAAAAAAAAAAAGTTGTTTGTACATTTGACCGGACCCACCTACGGACATGTAATTCGACCCGCTGAATCCGAATTTGAAGTCCGTTTGGCCCGTTCACCCTCCAGATTTGAGTAAAATGCAAAAAACCCCAAAAAAAGGCAAAAAATTGAGAAAAACTGCAATCACAGCGATGAAAAAATTTTTGTGGACTCGGATCAAGTATGATTTTCATGTATTTCAATTCACTGAATCTAAATCTGAACGTTCATTAGCCCGTCGAGCCGTCAAAGTTTGAAAGAATTGCGAAAAACCGAAAAAAATCGCATAAGATCATGATAAACCGAAACTATCGAGATGAAAAAAATTTTTTGGACTCAGATTGAGTATGATTTTCATGTATTTTGTTCCACTGAATCTGAATCTGAAGTTTTTTTGTTCCACAACGTTTCAAAATTTAAAAAAATTTGAAAAAACCAAAAAAATTGGGAAAATTGCAGTTATAAATATGAGAAAAAATCTATAGATCTATAGATGTTATGATTTTTATGTATTTTGTTCCACTGAATCTGAATCTGAAGTTTTTTTGTCCGATTAACGTTTCAAAATTTAAAAAAATCTCGAGAAAACAAAAAAATTGGGAAAATTGCAGTTATAAATATAAGAAAAAATCTACAGATCTCTTCCCAATTTTTTTGGTTTTTTGAGATTTTTTTAAATTTTGAAAAGATAATGGGACAAAAAAAACTTCAGATTCAGATTCAGTGGAACAAAATACATGAAAATCATACTCAATCTGAATCCAAAAATTTTTTTTCATCTCGATAGTTTCGGTTTTTCATGATTTTATGCAATTTTTTTTCGGTTTTTCGCAATTTTTTCAAACTTTGACGGCTCAACGAACTAATTAACGTTCAGGTTTAGGTTCAGTGAATTGGAATACATGAAAATCATACTTGATCCGAGTCCACAAAAATTTTTTCATCGCTGTGATTGCAGTTTTTCTCAATTTTTTGCCTTTTTTTTTGGGTTTTTTGCATTTTACTCAAATCTGGAGGGTGAACGGGCCAAACGGACTTCAAATTCGGATTCAGCGGGTCGAATTACATGTCCGTAGGTGGGTCCGGTCAAACGTACAAACAACTTTTTTTTTTTTTTGTGTGCCGGTGTTATCTAATGTACTCCGCTTAATTAATGAAATTGACATTGGGCTCGGTCAGAATTCTCTTCCTTTTTTACTCGCTGGTACGTGACTCGCTGCTATTCCTCACGTGGAAAAATTAGCTCATAGATATCACTTTTCCTTTCGTCGATTAACTGCTGTTGAAAATCAATTACGAAAACTTGAATATCCCAATTATGTTTACAGAGTTAATGCAATCATTATTAATTTTTTTTTTTTCTCACAATCCAATCGATTGCAGTACTCAAAGCAAAAAAAACAAAAAGACACGAAGAAGATATCGTCTGACTCGGAGAAACAAGCCGCATGTTAATCTGTAGACATTTTCTAATCGTCTTACATTAAATTATATAACTCCGATGATTTACAGTTTGAATCGAAGTTGGAACAGCATTGCTGCCAATTTGCTGTTCCGTAATCGAAGCAGCGTATTTTTAAATTTAATATTCTCAACAGCGCTATAAATATGCGTTAAAGATACGCTGTAGCCGATTTCATTTCATGCATCGTGAACCGCGAAAAGTGCTGATATACAAATCTCAATTAACAAACATAGCCATGAATAATTATTTTTCAAAAAGTCGTCACACTTTTATTCGCGGTTCAAAATATTCGTCATTTTCTATAAAAATTATTTTAAAAAATCAACACGAATATTCAAAAATAGTTTCATGTTTTTTTTTTTTTTTTTTTCAACGAAGACTTCATGAATCAATGAAGGTGTCACAAAGTTCTTCCTCATTTTCTTCTCTTAAAGTTCGCGCAACATAACACGACACGAATTTCACGCAAGTGATATTTTTTTTTCTACGACCAATATCATTTTTGACATTGTATAGGTATAACACGGCGTTTTTTTTTTTTTTTACCTTTTAATGTTCGATTTTCATAACATTGCCAAAGAAATTGAAAAATCGTCATTCCATGGTTTACAAAGGCTTGTAACGTTCGTAATTTGACAAAGATCAATTTAAGATTTGATTTTTCCAAATAAACAATCGCGTATTTTCAACAGGCGAGAAAATATTGATTATTTTCGTTACTGCTGGTTTTTATGATACCGCATTTTTTTTTTTTTTTTCTCGAAACCACGTTCAAAAACAATACGTTTTTGTTCCCGACGTTTTTTTTTTCCAATACCCATTTTTTCTACCAGAAACTTGGCCTTGAATATGAAATTTTTCAAATCGACCGAGAGTGATTCTGTCCAAACGAAAGCGGCAATTAAAAAATCCATTTAGGATTATTTTTCCAAAGTCAAAACCTTTCACAAAAAAAAAAATATCCGACTCAAATTCCCGATCTCATCGGTTTGACTTGGTCGTTTATTTGCGAAATGCCCTACATATGAAAACTACAATTCTGTAAATATGTGCGCTCACAGTCGAAACTTGCTTGAAAGCAAGGCGGTTCATGTTACTGATGTTATGTATACGTATGCATGCCTAGGTATATATTATTATAGTATAAAAACCTGCACCTGATGTGCTTGGCTAGATCCTAGGGCTTCTGTCAGTTTTGTCCAAACATCGAGAGGAGTGTGTGTGTACAGAGTCGGCAACATGAATGGCTTCCTTCTTGTTTCGACGCGGTAAGAAGAAGAAATTGAGAACTGTTGGAAGCACTCAGATATCATAAAAATCCGACAGTCGCAGAAAGTATGATGAATTACAATCTGTACTTGAATGTAAATTTGTAATCGTAAATCTCTCTTCAATTTTTTTTTTTTTTGAAGTTATACTTCTTTAGGCGCGTTATGAAAAACTGATGAGAGTGAAATTTCAAGATGCGCGCGCATCACTGTAACACAAAACTGTAACACAAAATTAACAGGATGAAGTTGCCCACTCAACCGAATTCATTAAGTCTCGAAAAAAAGCTGAATACTTATCCACATGGTTTTAGTTTTTACAGTCACAACACGTGTTTTATTTTCATACAAGTGCGAATTATATATGTGGCAATAAAATATATTCAGTAGTGATTTAAATTGAATATTTGGATAAATATTATTTACTATTTGTGAATATTAGTGAAAAAATTGTGCTAAAATACTTTTTCAAGTGCTCCAATATAATTGAGGTTAGTTATCCGTATCTACTATTTATTGATATAAATTAAAATATCATTATTTAATATAATTAATACTAAATATTATTAAATTATCAATGTTGAATATTTATTATTGGTTTTTTTAATATTTACAAAATAAAGAAATAAATTTAATAGAACATTTAATAAAAAGTTCGTGACAAAAATTTAATAGATTATTTAAATATAATGTAAGACATCCGTTATTTGTTTTATTGTTTTTTATTACATACTTCTTTTCTTTATCATTGTATGACAGAAGATTTTGACATGTTGTGTATTTTTTAATGATGCCAAAGAAGTATAACTTCTCATGCGCGTACATAAGTACACGCACCCTTTTTTTTTTTGTGATATTCCCTCTTTCTTGCATCAAAATCAGAGTGAGGTCGATGTTCGTAACGTTTAGTTGACGGAACATTGAGAGGAAATCGCTATTCTTTAACTTACAGAATGATTTTAAACGAGTTGTGTTTTATAAATGTAGGTATGCATGCTGTTTTAATTTATCAAACTTGACTGTATTTTGGACAATTCTAAACTTACTAAATAGGAATCTTTACGAAAAACTTAGCGTTGCGGTAACGTTGTGAACTTCATCCTCATAAAGCAGAACATTGTGGTACATAAAATTCTGAATCCTATCTGGATATTATAATTCGTTATTTACTATAAAGTGTAAGGTGATGAAAAAAGATCTGTGAATTTTTAAATTCGTAAAGATTTTTCAAACAAACATGTTCGAAAGCATTTTGTAAGTATTGCATAATCTGTTTCTCGTATTCTTTTACCGCCCGCGTGAATTGCATAATGCAGATTTAATCAGTCGATCGTCTAATTTTGGCATTATTATCCGCAGCACAATTCAATTCAGATGCTTTTCCGGCTTACAATTAGGTTATTGTGAATTCTTTCGTTCGGCAGAACCGAGTACAATACATCGAGATGTCAGGCACAGAATCGTTACGTGAGAGCAGATTTTAGCGCCTGTGAACAGGCAACCGAATATTCATTCCCGCAACGCAGGCTGCAAGGCAATTTTACGAACAGGCGTCATGTACAAAATCATTACAAAATCATCAATCAGAGGAAGAACACTTTCTATATTCACACAAAATCATTACCATAGGTTTTATATTTATTGACAGTTGGTAAACTTATCCTCTACTATGGAAGATATTAACGTTATTCGAAACTCGTTTAGAATGGTTTTTTTCAGGGATCAATCTGGGAAATAAATCATTCGATCGAATGAGACTTTTCTAAAGGTATTGTAACGACTAAACCTTCTTGAAACGAATTTGCCAATTTGAATTAATCATTGTATTTTACATAAAGGAGACATGATATATCTATGAAATTCGAATCAATTACAACTTTGGTTCTACCGTTTAAATTTTCAGTTCATCCGCCGTTGACCATTTTTATTTTTTTATTTTTATTTTATTACAAATCTAAACTATCACATATTATTGACAATATGATATCGGTTACATTTTCGATTGATTATTTTTGTTCAATGTCTGTAAATTTACAGTTTGTCCAATGACAATAAATTATAGCTGATTTTCTACTGAAACGAACTTTGCAAAGATCGACTCGCATGGATTTTTCATTATATGAATATATTTTTGAACAAGGCATTAGTTTATTACACGAAATGTGTATCGGTTTTGCATACAGGAAAGTAGGTTGTATCTTACCACCAACTAAATCGTATCGTTCGTTAAATGTATTTCCCAAAGAGTGGTAAGATTCAACCCACTTTCCCCTAAGTTGTTTTTCGGTCAGTTGAACAGTTGAATAATAAAAATTCAAGTTCACGCGATTTATAAATAATTCAATTATAAAGGCAAACGAGGCGTGATTCGTTGAAATTTGATGCATCATACGGATTTTTAAACTAATAAAAACTGTAGAATACCGCGATGTACAAAAAATTTTTGACGAGTGAGCTTTTTACGTGCAGCAAATACTTTTTTTTTTTTTTTGTTCTCCACTTTGATCGCTTGCTTTTTGCTTTTACCCAATTCAACTTGATTCCCCTAATTTCACACATGTTCAGTGTTCTTATCATCATTCCATCGTTTCGAAATTGTTTTACTGGATTGTACAGACACTCGGATTGATAACCGGGGCGTGATTGAAATTCCAAAATTGAAAAGTTTCGAAAGCGCTAAATTATGATTCTTTTTGTGGTGAAACTTGAGGTGAAGAAATCAAACTTTGACGAAACATTAAAGTTCCGAAGGGTCCGAAACTCGACGCTCAATATTCCGAAAGGGTTAAATTCCGAAAGGTCGTAACTTCGTCAAATCAAAGTTCTGAAATTCCGGCAATGAGAAGATTTTAAAATCTGAACCATCGAAATTCCGAATGAACGAAGATTTTCAGTTCTGTAAATTTATGGCTCGGTGAAATTTCGCCACTCTGATCTTTCTTTGTATTGGATTTTTGATATCTTTACGTTTGGAATCTTGGTAATTCCGATCTTTTACACTTACTCGTTGAGTAAACTCAGGCCGAGAAGCAAACGAAAATTCGATACCGTTAGTCGGAACATTTTTAGAGTTATCGAACGTGTTAGAATCAATCTAACATGGAAGGTATCCCAACTCGATCTCTCCGATTTGATTGTATGATTGATTGATGTAACATGTATGATGGCAGATAAAACAACATACGTGTCGCTCAGTTTTTAGTCTAATATAACATAGTTAAAAAAGAAATCAAATTGGAGAGATCGACCCGGGATACCTTTTTTGTAAGTGTCTGTAGAACTGATACGTCCTCAACTACTTTTCTTCCCACTCATAACCAGCGGTTATAGGCATAAATGCGCACTTTCTTTCGTTGAACGCACATGATTCGAGTCGAGATATCGACGTCTGTATACGTGACACACACACACTGATATACGTATGTGTTTACCTTACGTCAGAGTTGAGTGAAATTTTACTTCACTAAATTCACTCGCGTACAGGGCATTCTCTCCAGACTGAACGACGTTCGCAAAATTTGATTCTCAATTTTTCAATGTACAAAATTTTGTCACAACTTCGGGTTATCGTAGTAATCATAATCAGAGGCTAATTAATTTTGTAAAACTTATAACTAGAAAATTTAAGGTCCATGATATTCGACCAAAATAATATTGCTTAAGAATTTTCATTAGGCAAAAATAGTACGTATTTTTAATATAGCAAATGAAATTATGCAGTTTGAATATTGAAACTTTTTTGAATTCGCACGTTTTCCAGTTTGTAACACATCGATTCGAAGAAAAATTGGGACTTCTATAACGATTCCGATTCAAATTTTGAAGTCATTTGCGAAAGCTTTCATATTTCTCGAATAAAATAAAAACGCGATTTTATAAATTTCGGCAAATTTTTGCTCCAAGAATTCTTGCAAGTATTGAAGCAAAATATTTTCATTGGTTACGTACATTCGATTTAACTTGTGTTCGCTGCGAAAAAGAAAGTTTCGTTTTTTTCTACCAATGATTTTTACTGCAGCTCGACCAATTGAATATAAACGACCATCGTTTTAACTCGTTATGTAATCGCTACCATGTAAATGTACGCATAGCTATGTGCATAGTTAGCCAATGTCAACATGTTGTATTCATATATATTCGTATTTTATCTCGTTAAAAATCGTATAGAGTTTTTTTTTTCTTTTTTTAATGGAAAACTGCAGCTTCAAATATGCAGCGTTGTTATTTCATGTTGCGTACACTTTTTATTATAAAATATTTAGTACAAATTGTCGATAATTTTTATCCCCATATCGTCCTAAATGTGAAAATATAGATTGATAATGAAGAATTGAATGTACAACTTAGAAATCAAAAGATCTGAAATTTTACATTCGTTAGGTTAGCTCAACCACTCAAAAATAACCAAATAAAACCTTTTGGATGATAAGCCGCTAATTAGCCACTAATAAACCTTGGAAAAATTTGTTTTGCTTTTTGTCAAATTTTTGAAAAAATCGATGGTCCGGTAAACTTCACGATAAGATAGCACGATCACTATTGAGATAACTGTGAAGGGTGGATGATCGTAAATTTTGAATGAGACTATAATTTGCCGATAATTTACCATTAATGATCAGTTGTACTTTTAATTTTTTTGGAGCCCAAATTTTTTTAGAAATTTTTCTCCAAGCACTGGATTTGCTACGATTGTTACGAAACGAAAATTCAGCGCTTATAGAATGGAAATAATATAAACTTTTCAAATCTATGCATTAAAGTCTGTTTAACTTTCACGTTGAAATGTTTTTGTATTCCGTCAAGTCGCTTTTTCAACTTTGCTTTACGACCTTTGAAGAGTTCCCGCGTTATTTATGGCGCTTTCCATCATCGAATAATAATTCAAAGAAGATCAGTGTGAAATTAAAACTCAGCGATAAATTCGAAACGAACTCTTTGTTGCTCACGAATTGCGGGTGAAGAATTTTCGTGAATGAAAACCTGCAAGGTAAGCTCAATATGCGTTGATAATAAACATGGATTATACTTTGGGACGTGAATAGAATTGAGAAAAAAAATTACTTGGTTACATTATATATTTACAAATTACAAGGGTTTTTATACTCCAGCCTGCTATATTTATCAGTGAATACGCTTAATTATAAAAACAACATTTAACACTAAAACACGTATGTTCTCTAACAATGAATTCTATGGCAGAAATCCTTAACTTTTTACATTTATTTTCATACCGAGTTGTCCGTTTGTTAATTTATTCAACATATTTCTTTCAGTGTAATATAACAGCGTGAATAGTTATTTATTATTAAACAGCCAACAAACACCGATATCAATAAATACTTATTTCGAAATTATGTTTGGTAGTTAAGTTTAAAAAATGTTTACACTTCGGTTCATACTGACCTGAAATATTCCAGTTTATAATCTTACTTGAAAAAGTTGCGAAAATATTGAACGTTATATTATCAAGAACATGCGGCAAAAGACAACTTTGCACAAACTTGTAATACATTTTTTCTAACACCTGCTCTTAAAGTATTCTTGTATGTACTGTCCACGGGCACTCGAAGAAGTCTTTCAGGCACCAGTGCGAGAAAATTTTCGCACACCGTTTGCGGTCAATAGCATTGCTGGTGTTTAAACGTCGGTTTAAGTACCGGTGCATAACGAAATAGTGTTTTTCGATACTAGTGCGCGAAGGTGGCAATGCCCGCACGAGTGTGAAGGCGCAGCACGAGCCCGGAGAGGAGTTGAAGGGCGAGTGTGGCGCATTCACGCGAGATAGGCATTGCCAACTTTCGCGCGTGTATCGAACTCTATTTTTTGCTACACCTGTAATAGAAAGTCCGACATACACGATTACATTACACGAAACCACGGCACGATGTCTGTTCATTGACGATGTCGAGCACGGCAAAGAGTGACAAACTATTCCGTCGGTGGCGCTAGTGCAGCTGTTTGCGAAATGCGCAACTGTGGATAAAAGCGCGACCGTCTTTTTCGCACACCGCTAGCAATGTGCGAAGGTTTTTTTCTCGCACCGCTAGCGATGCGCGAAAGTTTTTCCCGCACGTGTGTATAAAAGACTACTTTCGGTGCTTGTAAATGGTTCATAAAAATGGACTTTCTATGCAGGTGTTGCAGAAAAGGACTTCACGTTACTGGCGAAACAAAATAGTGTAGTACTTTTTTCTATACATATGCATGGAAAGGCTGATTTTTCTCCCTGATTAGGAAGCAAAGTGTCACTTTGTCTCTCTGGAAGTATTGGCTCCCAGTATAGAGGGAGCAAAGTGTCGCTTTTTCTTCTAGTATCGATCGGTCCGGTCGGTAAAGTAGTCACACCGCCTACGAAACAACAACATCGGACGTTACGAATCTTAACCTTGATCGCAACGACGCGTGATCGATGTGGTGTGATCCCTCACTACAAGAAGAAAAACCGGCTTCCGTGCATAGTGCAAAAAAATATCGTGTATTGCCGTAGCAAACCACACGCTGGGTAGCGGAAACGGCTTCTGCCCCCTTGGTACTGTTAGATGATTTTAGAAGATCCTCTCAAATCCTGTGATCAAAAAGCGAAGTGGTATTGATATTCGAACTTATTTATTTCAATCTTTTACTCTGTAAATGGCAAATCAGAAAGAGAAAATGACTGACGATGAATTGGTTACGTTAGAACTATTGCGGGACGTTCTTGAAACTATCATAGAAATCGTGGAGTTGGATATAATCTTCAATGCATAAATGACTCCTGAATCTTGCGATGGAAAGGTAACGCGTTTTTGAAATTTCATCCAATTTCGTTCATTGGTTTACGGATTGAATCACCGCAACGATTTGGTTGATGGAAGTTTTACTATTACGTAGCCTTAAAACAAATGCGACCAGAAATGAATAGTCACGTTTTAGAATTTGAGTTCGTCGAGTAACTGGTAATTCGAAACTATCTCGATCGCCAAGTCTGCTTGATCATATCGGCAGCCTTTTCGCCGATCATGTAAATCACAGCGTTGGAATGTCCAGTGGGAATGGCAGGCATGATTGAAGCGTCGGCAACGCGGAGACCGGTGACACCATGCACCCTGAGTTGCGGGTCGACAACGGCATCGACATCGGAGGCGGGTCCCATCTTGGCGGTGCCAATTTCGTGGTTCATCATGGATGGCAGATGCTTGATGGCGCATCGCCAGTAGTCGTCGGTGCCAAAAGGCAGAGTCCGACACCCGGGGATCTTGATATCATGAAGACGAGAGCCATATTTTCTGAAAGGTTCACTCTGCGATATATTGATAGCAAGTTTGACTCCCTCTAAGATTATCTCCAAATCGGCCGGGTGGCTGAAGAAGTTCGGGTCGATGATTGGGCTCTGGAAAGGATCCTTTGACTTGAGCTTGATCCTTCCGACGCTGCGAGGGTTCTGAACAATGGGCCAGATCGACCAGGCATCGCGGCCCTCGATCGGTTTGTACACCGCATTATAAAGCTCGTCGGTTATCCCCAGAGCCCTTCTCAAGGTCAGTCCGTTGTCGGAATGGAGTGAGCCGGATGCGAAGAGCAGCTCGATGTCTGGTCTTTCGTCCTGGGCATATTTGCTCCTGATAAAAGCTAGCGCTTCAGCTCCGCCGGGTATCGTCATCGGCCCCTTTCGGTTCATCACGTAGTCCAGTAGCACGCCGGGTCTGGCCAGCTGCCTGGGGAGAAGAGTTACGCTCTGGTTGACCAGGAAACTCAACCCCAGGAAACCGACGTGCTCGTAGAGGTTATACCCAACCTTAGAGTCCTTCAATACCGGGATGCCTAGTTCCTCCAGGTGCTCCTTCGGTCCGATTCCCGAGAGCATGAGCAGTTTCGCAGAGTCGATGGTCCCGGCGGAGAGAACGACTTCTCTGGAGCACCGCACCTGGTGGAACTTCTTTCTTCTGACATACTCGACCCCGTATGCGCGTTTGTTTTCGTCGAAGAGGATCTTGGTGACCCTGGCGTTGGTCATAACGTGAAGGTTTGGTCTTTGATCCCTGAGATACGCCTTGGCGGCGCTGCACCTCGCGCCCTTGTCCATGTTGACCTGAATGAAGGAGAAGCCGATCTGGTTGGCACCGTTGTAATCGACGATGGGATAACCGAGTCGTTCGCCGGCACGGAGAAATACATTGGCCAAGGGCGAGTGGTAGGGAACGTATTCGACGCAGACGTGTCCCTGTCTGTTGTGCCAGGTGGAGTTGTTTAGCTCAGGGATGTCGAAGCGCTCGCTCTTCTTGAAGTAGGGAAGCACCTCGTTCCAAGACCAGCCCTTGTTGCCCATTTTCGCCCAGTTTTCGTAGTCCTCTTTTCCGCCTCTGGTGTGGATCATGTAGTTGAGTGTGCTCGTGCCGCCGAGGGTCTTTCCTCTGGGCCAGGGACACTGTCTGTTTATCATTCCCAGGCAGGCGTTAGTCTGTGGCTCGACTTTGTAGCCCCAGTTGAACTCTGTGAGCTGAAAGACGCTCACCAGCATAGGGATGTCGTTCAGAACGTTCATCATTCCCCCGGCCTCCAGTAGCAGTATTTTCCACTTCGGGTTCTCCGAGAGACGATTCGCTACCGCCGAACCCGCCGAACCTGATCCTACGACGATAAAGTCGTAGGTCGTTCTTTCAGGCTTGTAGTTTGATGGGATGTTGTTGCTTTGAGTTTGACGATAGTTTCGGATCACATCGAAGAACGATTGGCCCTCCACCATACAGGTCAACGATATCAGGCACATGATCTTTTTCAGTTCCATCATCCTGCAATGAAAGTTTTCTTCAATTTTTCATGAACAGATTATTCACGGCGCACGGGATCTTATGGCCAAGAAAATTTTTAAGTTTTATCATGATTGACGATGCGAGGTCAGTGAATGCGAAATCGAGTGTACTTCAGTTGGAAACAAGACTCAATTCCATTGATGTTCTTCATCATGGTGAAACTAGCCGCCAATTTACAGAAAGTTCCTACGAATGTATCAGCGGATAAGTATCAGAAACGTTAAAACGCCACTGATTGGAGTTAATTTTTCATGAAAATCACTGTGTGCAAGGAATTTTTATGAACTGGAAGCTCACTAAAGACGATTGGCGATTTTCATATATTTAGACAGCATGAAGTTACTCTTAAGAAATTGATACAAACGCACAAAAGTTGCGATAAAACTGACGTAAATTTCAAGTCCAAACTTATTGTACGGTTGTATAATCATTATTTACTGTTCAAGTCAGATTTCAACATTTTCCAAAAGCTCCGAAAAGACGACTTCATTTCGTTGTTGATACAATACACATTGCGTTGTAATAATTGTACCGAGCTCTCTTATAAATTTGAAGAAATCATTCATTAAACCAACGATTCTGTCGTAAATAAATTGGGTATTTCGAATTAGAAAGTTTGTTGCAACGAGAAAATACAAACTCAGATGTTTCTAAAGTTGGACCGACCGCATCATTTTCTCGAAATGAAACTAAGTCTCAAATTTTTTTGCTTTTTTGGAGGAAATTTCGTGTGCAAAGCCCGATTTTGGTGATTCAGTCCGTTTTGACATAATATTTGTGGTCACTGGTGTGAAAAATTCTGGTTTTCATTTCTCCGCAATTGTCGAAAGTTTTTATAGTAGAAAGACAAAATCAAACCAGGTATACCAGTCAAGTAATGAACTTTCTTGTAGCCCACATTTTCTTCTAAATTAACACCGTTATTAGGTACGAATCGTGAAACTCACCTTTCGGAGACTTTCAGTGTTGCTCCAACGAACCAAAATTCAAGATCAAAAATTCTTCTCCCTCCGCCTCGCCACTCTGTCCTTCACCGGGTCATTCACACTTTGATCTGATCCGCAGTTGCTTGGTAAAACTGAACATCAAATAAGTTTGGAATCGAATCCCCGAGCAACGGCACAGCAACAACAACTCAACAAGTTCAAAAACAAGAAAAAAAAAAACACTTCAACAACGCAATGATCACACGAATAACAATGATAATAATGGCATCGGTTAACCGGTCACTATTGCCACACTTTGAGCACGCAGTGTATAACAATAATGTGTAATAAATGACGTTGGGAAACAATAAACTACCGATTGTTATTGTCAGCTAACTCTTGCCAAAGCGATCCTGCGGAGACGGTGTCTGACTGAGAAAGGCGCTTTCTCGTTACTGTCCACGCGTATTACTTATGTCCGTACCAAACCGGAGGAGAATGCATACGATGAGCACAGGCCTTCCACCACCTCCACTTGCCTCTCTTCCCTTCCCTCGTTCCATTTTACCTATTACCTTTACGATGATAATCACACGTGAAATATTCCAGCTGTTTTGATGGTTCGACTGGGCGAACATTCAGATTTACTGAAAATATTTTTGTGAACAATTTAAATCGCGACAGTTTGTGAGAATGAAGTTTAGTAACGTTACTGTAACGATGCATGTTTAGGAAAAATCGCTGATTCGCAACTTTGTGAGTTTCGGACATTTGGTAAACCGTTTAAGGGGGGAGCCTGCTTTAGAGGCTTCAAAAAATCGGTTTTTTCAACGATTTTTTTGGGAAGGAAAGAAATATCCGATTAAAACGAAACTTTCAGGGTTTATTGTCATGTATTTCAACAGTCTTCTCGAATTTTTTCATTAGGATACATGTCATATTATGCCTGGTACAAGCATTTCACCGAGGCGTCTCGAGCATGCATTTGTCGTGCGGCGGGAAAGGTGCAGGTCGCAATTTCCATCTGAAACAAAGAAACCAAAAAAATTTTTACTTCTCAATAGTATAGCTTCTAGTTAAACCAAGAAAATTCCACAAAAAGTGAAAAATTCAACAATTTTTCGCAAATTAAAAAAAAAAATTCATTTTTCTTGGAAAAAGAATTCACTTTAGATTGTTTAAAAAGTGGGTTAATCTTAACTTTCTTAAGGTTTTTTAGGTTCAACTAGAAGAGAATTTCATCCCGAGTACAATGCAATTTGTCTCGTTTCGATAGGACGTTTAGTTTTTTCCCTATCTTTCCCGCCAATTAGGAAAAAGCGTAAAAATGAAAAACGGAGAAATCGTGCGTCAAAGTTTTCGTACATAAAAAATCGTAATTTTCTTGAACTTACCGCATTAATATGCTAATCAGCGATTCCTGGTCCATAGAGTTGCCCTTCAGACTCTTCAAAAAACTGGTTCAAAACTTCAAAAAACTGGTTCAGACTCTTCAAAAAACTGGTTGAAAACTTCAAAAAACCGCTCGTATACCTGCTCGACGCTTGCTCACTATATCTTCTGTAACTCCGAAAATATTTCGAATTTGCGTCTGAAATTTTAGGGACACATTCTTGGATAGTTTGGGAAGACATTTGTGCAAAAAAAAAAAAATCGATTTTTCGAAGCCTCTAAAGCAGGCTCCTCCCTTAAACAAAATATTGGCCTTGCGCTCCATGTTCTCATATTAACCTCGTGGTTTATTTTTATTTTTATTTTTATTTTTATTATTTTTGTTATTGTAATAATCGGTGTGTGTAATCGTTAAGTGAGCACCTATTTCCAATAAAAATCATTCGCTCGGTCTCTCTGTAAAAATTTTGGTCGTTGATTTTCGTCAACCGTGTAATCGGGCTCTGCTCGTATTTGAAATAAATGAAATGAAATGAAATGAAATGAAATATACATACCGATTCTGAAAAGCTAACTTCTTGAAAATCATCACAAATTGACCAATAATGACGTTTTTTCCCCGATGTATCGATACGTTGACGCTACTTGCTTCAGCCTCGTGACGGTTTGCTAACCGATGACGACGATGCGTTTCTCATCCATTTATTCATTTCTTCTGCTTCGTTGTCTGGAAAAATGCTGGCGTTGGAATTTTTACCCATTATTTAACTACGGTCTTATTTATATTTATCTTTGATTTTTCTTATTCGACCGAAAGTGTGATCGTTATTTCTCAACATGGGGAGGTTTTTTTCTGCGTTTTCGAATAGACACAAATTTATCACTGAATTTCAATCAATCGAAGGATACATTTCTGTAATATTGAGCTGTGGTTTTGTGCTTTTTCTTGTTCTCTGGTTTGAAAAAAAAAATAGGTGCGTGTACTTATGTACGCGCGTGAGAAGTTATACTTCTTCGGCATCATTGAAAAATACACAACATGTCAAAATCTTCTGTCACACAATGATAAAGAAAAGAAGTATGTAATAAAAAACAATAAAACAAATAACGGATGTCTTACATTATATTTAAATAATCTATTAAATTTTTGTCACGAACTTTTTATTAAATGTTCTATTAAATTTATTTCTTTATTTTGTAAATATTAAAAAACCAATAATAAATATTCAACATTGATAATTTAATAATATTTAGTATTAATTATATTAAATAATGATATTTTAATTTATATCAATAAATAATAGATACGGATAACTAACCTCAATTATATTGGAGCACTTGAAAAAGTATTTTAGCACAATTTTTTCACTAATATTCACAAATAGTAAATAATATTAATCCAAATATTCAATTTAAATCACTACTGAGTATATTTTATTGCCACATATATAATTCGCACTTGTATGAAAATAAAACACGTGTTGTGACTGTAAAAACTAAAACCATGTGGATAAGTATTCAGCTTTTTTTCGAGACTTAATGAATTCGGTTGAGTGGGCAACTTCATCCTGTTGATTTTGTGTTACAGTGATGCGCGCGCATCCTGAAATTTCACTCTCATCAGTTTTTCGTAACGCGCCTAAAGAAGTATAACTTCAAAAAAAAAAAAACATGTACAAATGGTCATCGTTCTTGAAAGAAATGATTTTTATTCTTGAATAAAGATGCATATTCAGAATCACCTGAGTTTTATAACAATTTGAAAAGAAACATGTAAAGCATAATTATTTTTCATCGAATTTCAACAAATTAGAGGGAATTTTTTTTACTAAAATTGACCTGCTATTAAAAAAAAAAAAAGTATAATCGTCATTCCTGTAATGGAAAGGATTTTTTGACACGCGAACAATTCGTTAAGATTTCGTCAATTTTGTAAAAAATTAATGTTTACGTTTTGGACTCTATTTTTCTTTGAACTTGTTTTACCAGTAATTACTCTGTCGATTTTATTATAACTTATTGATTCGTAAATTTAGAAACTGAACAAACTACTCTCTATAATTATCGAAAATCATTATAAGATTATCCTGTCGTTGATTTTATATCAGAATAATAATAAACAAAGTTTTTTCGGAACAAGGTGAGGAGGTTGCTTGAACTCGTATAATAAATGCGCTTACATACAGGCGATTCGTTGAAAAGTGGGTCAAATTGTTTATAATTAGTTAATTATTGCTGGAAATATACGTGAATTTCAAATTATTCTCGTTATGTTTTCATACCTGAAATTTTTTTATCCGACGATGCAACAAGTTACACAATTTCAAATGAATCATTTACAATTCTTCGCTCGGCTTGTCGCAACAGTGACTAAACACCCGTTTCCAGGAAAGATATTCTCTGCTAAATTAACTCATTTAAATAATTGTATTAAAAATTTGAACGTAGAACTTTGCAAACCTTTAGTCTGCCCAGTATGAAACACAGGTTTTCCATTTATTTTCCTCCTTTCTGTTGTAATGCACTTTCAACTAGTCACTTGGCTGATCTTTGCGACAGCGATAATTACAAACCCGCTAAATGTATAATATTTCAGTTTATTTATAATGTGACGATTATTTCGAATGTGTAATTTAATAATAATATCCTGATCAGGTCAACAATTAATCAACAACCCATTTAGTTCGACGCAGTATGTAAAAAAGAAGAGAAAACGGAAAATCATTTTAAACTGTCTAAACAGCACGTAATTAACATTAATTATCTATCCCCCTTCATTACACGACGTCATTTAAACGTTCTGCTCTCTAATATATATTTTAATTGTCATTTTGTTAATTCTTGTATCTTTCTCTATTTACAATGTTTTTCGATTTTCAAAATTCAACTATACTTTTTTATATTTGGGTAGGAAGGATTCATTTTATGTTATACGATAAACTTGTTGGTATGATTCGTTAATAACCAGCTAAATAAATGAATAATTTGTTTTTATCGACACCATCTTAAACTAACTTGTGCATTTTTCTTATTGGTCTCTTTTACTTCGCGTCATTAAAACGTTTACAATAAGATGCGAAATATCTGCGAAGTTATTCCTGTAATATTCCGTCGAAGAAAATAAAGGTTTCATATTGTTCGCTACACCGAGTTAAAGGATTTCGAGTCTGTTTATTTTGTTTCTTTCATACTGCACCCAAAAATAATATTCAGGTTTATAATTCGCGTGTTGATTCACTTTCTTTGAAATAATTCTGGCTGAGATAAATTTTTGCAATTATAACAGGTCGAAACGTTATTTGAGGCTATTCAAAAAAAAAAAATATCAAAAAACATGATAAAAATAATAATAATAACGAAATGAGGGTTATAAAGTGAAACTCGATTCAATCGAGTGCTGAATGTTATTCGTAAAATCTTTCCTTGACATAGAAAACATTGTCGACCGCAGGTTCAAGTAGAGAAAGTTTTTTTTTAGTCATACCAACAATTTTGAACGGTTTTACGCATCATTGTTCCGGTTTTTTTTTTTTTTTTTTTTTTTTTAATCAATTTTCTTCATATAATTATCTATGGTTAAAGTCAATCGTTCGTCTCACTTCGATGTTCGACCTTGGATTTTTCCATAGGTATTATTTATAACCGACCTTATACAATAATGACGTGAAAAATTGGCTGTTCAAATTACGCGCAGAAAATGCATCATAACACAAAACATGTTGTGGTTTTTAAGCGACATGAAGGAATTCGCTGATCGAGAACAGAAAAAACAAAAAAAAATAATAATAATAAATCAAAGCACGATCGTTACGCGCAAGGACGACCAGAATTTACTGTCCAGCAATTAATTTTTACACTTTCGTGCAAATTATGAAAGAAAATATCATAAGAGGAACAGGTGTTTGGTAATCTGGTTTCCAAAAAATAGATTAATCTGTACTAATTCATAGAAAGCTAGGTTTGTTTGTATGCTTATGAATGCGAAACTCGGCAAGTCGGTGACCAATTCACAATAAATCTGTAAACGTGAAATGGGGTAAATAATAGGATGGTTTATCAGAAAAAATGATCGGATAAGATTTTTAGAGGCCCAACTTTTGAGTTTTCGTTTTTACATTGAAATTCAATAGAAATTACAATGAAAAATATTAAGATATCTTTCTCGTAGGCAACGATATTTAGTACAATTAAGGCAACCACTTTTTTTCTCGTGTTATTTTCAAGTGAAAACGAAAACTCGAAAGCGGGACTTCTTAAGTCTTTTTTTCGATCAAGCTCAAATTTGCAGATTTTTTTTTTTTTTTTTCGTAAAACTCTCTAGTACACAAGTTAGACAATATTAGTTGATTTGCATGGAAAAATTGTGAAAACATTACAAATACGTAGACTTTGGATTTATAAATAAATTGCTAACAACAACGTTTTCTGTTTTTCTTTATTTAAAAAATGAATAAACTACGTATTATTTTGTGCGTTTTAATATCTATACCTGTTTCTTGTGTTTCCTAGGTTTGTTTGGAAATCTAGCTGCTTGCTGAATTCATAAACAGAGTCCAATGTACGATGCAGGTTATCGGATACAAAAAGAGGACAATGAACAAACCCAAAACTAAAGTATCCACGCAGAAAGGAATTTTAAACATTAAAATGGAAAATTTTCAGTAGAAAATTTGTGTCTGTTCATTTATTCGTTGTATATTTATTTCCTCATTTTCTCCGAGTATTGTCACGATCAGATTACGGGTGTAAACCAAATGGAAGTGAATCGATTCCACAGAACAAGTACAGGAAAATTGTTCCAATCAACATTTTTCCACACCGGTTCTGTAGGATCAAAACGCGTTCAACTATATAAACAAAAATATGTTAACGATCTGTTTACGTATGTCTATCCGCGTAATGATAATAATGATCATAATACTACATTACTATAACAGCATGTGAGGAAATGTAGGCTAGCAACTATCGTGGTTATGTAAGAAATACTGACCGTCTGGTCCCTGCTACTTTACTCGCTGAGAGAACTTTCTCTAAAAAATTTCCTCTCTCGAATGCACGGAGTCCTTCCCTCCGACAAGTGATTGCCAAGTTGTTACGCTTAAGCTGTAAATTAATAATTTTCCTTCGATTTCAAGGATTTTTACCAACCTTGAGCAGTTTTTTTTTTTTTTCCATCGCCAAAACCTTCCGGGCACGACTAGTATTGTTCTACATTATCACCTCTGGATTATTCAGAGCTTAGAAGCTCTGAGATGGTCTGCGAATGTTCTAATGCAACTGGTTCCTAAACTAGAATTCGAATATGTATCGTTTTCATTAAGGTTTACATTGAAATTGTAGGGTCTCGATTGGAACATACCGACGCCGATGAGACAACTTTACTTATCGAATAATGAAAATGCCACTTGCCGAGATTTTCTATCACGTTATTCCTATCCAAATATACTATGTAAAATAAAAGAATCTCAATTACAATCATGGTCACTTTCAATCGAACTTGAACAGCTTGTAACGTTGTTATTTCAAAAGAGCTTGAAAAGCAAACGACTGGAAAACGAACAAAAAATGGTTTACTTGATAGTTACCCATGAATCCAGTTATCAAAAGCATCGCACAGACGAAAGGTTTATTTTATCGTTTCACGTTTTGAACCAAGCGTGAAATTTCTGATTCGAATTCATTGGCCTTGGAATATAATTGTTATAACTATAAAAACAAATCGCACCAATCCGAATGATCGCCAAGCTACAACGCGTCTCTTTACCGAGCAACTATAAATATCGATACATCGTTTAACCCTTTCGCAGGATTTCAAGTTCGAGGTCAACAGACAAACCACTTGTTAAATCAATCCATACAATCTATGCAAAGCTTTTATCGCGGAATTGCAATTACGCACTGAAAGGTTTCAAGTTACGCGTTTTCCGTCTCGATTACACCATATAGCGTTTTCCGTTGGAGCGAAATTGATAGGAGGAGATTGTTTTTCAAGCTAAAATCCATTTCCTAACAACGCTCAGGATAAGGTATTCCATTTTCATTTGTGCCCCTTACAGCCCTTACGTAATTCTTGGATAGCCTCTGAAAAGTCTCGGCTCTTTCACTCTACACGGTACCCGATTATAAGTATAATACCCTGGTGGCCTGGTCAATTTAAGACCTTCGCCCATGGAAGCCAAATTTTATTGACAGCAAAATTTTGTGCTTTTTTTTTTGTACCCAACATAGAATTTTTTGTGCTTCAACTGTACAGCTGGAATCATCAACCTGTGGTAAGTGTGCCGAGTTGTTTCGATCCCAGCATATCTATGACGAAACACGTTACATGATCAAAGTGGAGTGCGCACCGTTATTATGTACTTTTTGTGTGCTTTCCAAAAACCCTAGAACCAATTTTAAAAAATCAGTGATTGTGACGCAATCCAATCGTTACATCTCACCGAAAATCCCTGGAACGTAAACGTCACGGGATCGAAGTGGAATGCGTACCAGAATTATGTACTTTCCAAAGTCCACAGCCGTAAACTGTTAGGCCATAATTTTCAGTTTTCATTCGATGTCTGCACCAATTTCACTCCGAAATCTTTCCCAAAAGTTAGAGGTCCTACAAATATGTTACATTTCGTTCATATACGTTACCGACGTCGAATTGTTCGAAATTTTCAAGTAAACGACTTTCGACGAAACGTACCGCAGTTTACTTGACTTCTTATCTATTACGGTATGTGAATATCTGACCATTCTTGATTTCTCGTTAATTTCTCAATTTTTTTGGCAGGGCCACCATTCGTTGGAAAAGAAACGTATATACTGATATCCCAACAAGAGTGTACGCACTTTTACATAGATAGACTTTCTCGATTTTATAATTGTTATTGGTATCGATGGTATGATGTATTCTTTTTCAAAAGTAAAAAAAAAAAAAAACAAAAACGAGAAAAGAGACGTCACCATTGGAAGGAATCCGTTGATCCGCTGTCACAGAAAAAATTTTGCTAAACGCTGCTTAACGGATTCTTAAATGAATATCGTCATGAAGAATTAGATCCACGATGCGTTAGTAAACAATAAATAATTATATTTCAATCAATTTGTGTCAACGACATTTAGTTCTACAGTTTTACGAGAACACCGATTGATCATCATCGGGTCTTCTCATCAACAGACATTTGTTTCTTTGTAGCTACTGATTGTGAGCTAAGAGTCGATCGTTTCGTCATTGGAATGGTTGTGTGTAACAGAGGCCTAAAAACGGCTCCAAGTCCTCTTGATCATATCAGCCGCCTTTTCGCCGATCATGAAGCTCGGCGCGTTTGTGTGAGCGCTCCATGATTTCGGTATGATCGACGTGTCCGCGACCCTGAGGAAGTCGATACCGTAGACTCTGAGTTCTGGGTCGACGACTGCTTCTGGGTCGGTTTTCGGTCCCATTTTGCAGGTTCCGACCTTGAAAAAAAAAGATCAGTTCAAGTTGGTACCGTGACTGTGAATTCGCGAGGATACGCTGAGAAAACTTTCATTTGTTACAGTAACTAGAAAAATTCAGTAAAACGTGTATCGCTAAAAAAAAAAAAAACTGTTTGAATATCGTTGGAATTGCGAAAAATTAGGTACGCGTAACCATTTTGCGCTTTTGTCGATACTTTCTTTGGTAATTCCAACGCAAAATCAGTTTGTTCGGTTTACTCTACTTTTTTTTAAGTTAAACAACGCTTCAACATCAATTTATTGTTGCACAAGCATTAAATTTTCGCAGCGGTTACAAGAAAATATGTTAACAGTGATCGTAACGAGAAAGAATAGTAACGGATACCAGACTTTCTGGTAACAGGTACGAAACTAATTTTCATTTCGTACCTGTAACCATATTTTTCGATTGTGGTAAAAAATGAAACTAGTCAAGGACTGAGCGGTAACGGGAACTAAAAATTTCCCTCAGTGTAACAACTAGTACCGACCTGATGATGAAGAGTGGCGGTGATCATGCGCACGGCGCATTCCCAGTATTCGTCGCTGTTGAACTTGAGGTGAGCGCATTTCGGGAATGGTTTGTCGTGAATACGAGGCTGGTGGATCTTGAAGGCCTTTGTCTCGGCGATACGGATTCCCTCCCTGATCCCAGCGACCATTCTCTTGACGTCGATATCCTTGGTAAGGTAGTTCCCGTAGAATTTCGGCCAGGCAAATGGATCCCGACTCTTCAGCCGCAGCTCGCCTTTACTTTCTGGGTGTAGAAGCATCGGGATTATCGTGAAGCAGTCCGCGTAGTCGATTTCTCGGTAAACTGCTTCGTACGTCTCTTCGTTTATGTGGAAACTCTTTCGGTAGGTCGATCCTCCGTCAGAGCTTAGCGATCCCCTCAGGAAGAAAAGCTCGATGTCTGGCTGGTTACCCGGGAAATTGTTGTACTTGGTTTTTACGTACCCGATCGCTTCTACCCCTCCAGTTAACGTCAGAGGACCTCTACCTGTTTTGAAAATACTTTACTAAGTTCATTTTCGTTTTCCCTTCATTTGTAATGCATGCCAAGTTTCAATTGATCAACTTTGATCGAAAGCTCAAGTCTCTGTTTATTCTGAGTTCCGACGATGAACGAATGTACATCTGTTGAATACGTAGCCTCAAGTTCGCTATCTAACTTCATTTACTACTCGAGATCTTTATTATTAGAATTGTCGTTCGAGCATGATCGACCAAAATTTCACGCGTATATCATGAGACTGAATAGTTGCATTGAATCGTTTCTTTCCTCACTCTTTCACACTCGCAATGAGTCGTGCATTATTTTCAATGAACCCAAATTTTCTATGAATGTCACAACTAAACCGTTGAAACTTGTTTTGCAATCGGAAAGTGTTTGTGTCATTATTGTCTAGTGTTTAGAAAATAGATATTTCAAACCTCGTCTTAAACTATGGCTGTATAACTTGAATTGAATACGTTCACAATCCTGACTAATGACTTTTTCACCAGAATCAATCTGCCTGCACACAACCAGGATTTATAGCTCAGAAATGCTTGAAACTTTTTTTGAAATCGTATTATATCATGTTGCATGAAGTTTTAAGTTCGATTTGTAATATTCAAATCGGACTGAATCGTCCCGCTTGAAGGTATTTCGCGAATGAATTAGATTTAAAATTCAGGAAAGCGTCAATGAATTCATCAGAAAATTTACGCCCGAATCGAGCAACCTGCTTTACGCCGGTGATTTCGGTTTGCCTAATCACCAGGCGTAAATGTTATTCACGATCGTTTGCCAAACCGGTTTCACAACTTCTGATCGTCGACAGCTAATTCTACTAGATTGTAACCTATCCTTACTCTCAATGACAGAAGACATGGAATATGTAACTGCAACACTCGACAAACAGCGCTTCGATTAAATATTTTAACGAAAGATTGAAGTTGCGTTAAAATTTTTTGTGGAAAAGAAACGTAACGTGTCGGGAATAAGCTTTTTTCGATTGCTTCTTATTTGACTTTCTACTTGACTTGAACAACTTTTGCCACACAAGAATTCTTCTATTTTAATAATGACCCGAATCACGTGCAATGGTTTTTGTGGAAAGAGTTACATGCACATTCTGCTTACCATACCGAAGCCACTCAATCAAGTATTTTGGATCGTTGAGGAGTATCTTTTCACTCAAGCTCTCACCAACATTCGAAGCGAGGAATGTTAGGCCCAGAAATGAAATGTGATCCTGCAAATTTTTTCCTACTCTAAGGTCCTGGACAACAGGGATTCCCAGTTCCTCCAGGTGTTCTTTTGGCCCGATACCAGAAAGCATCAAGAGCTGAGGAGAATTAAATGCACCGCTCGACAGGATCACTTCTTTACGCGTGAATACTTGTGTCAGCTGCCGTTTCCTTATGAATTCAACTCCGTAGACGGCCTTCGATCTCGGATTTATTAGGATTTTCGTCACTCTTGTATTGGCCAAAACGTGCAAATTCTTTCTGCCAAGAACCGGCCTCAGAAATGCTTTTGCTGCGCTACATCTGCAAAGTTGATTGATTTATTACTTCAACAATTCAACTGAGTCTATATCGCATTATCTCACAAGTTTCAAGTTAGTATTGTCGTGTTGGTACAATAAATTCTACCGAAAGAATACTGTTTTTAAGTCTTTGAATGATTTCAAAGAATACAAGTCGCTAAAATCTGAGTCTTTTGTGGTTTATTATCAGGGTTCAATGAATTTCAGACAGCCCTGAAGTTGCAAAATAATGTTATTTTTTTCTTTTTCTGTGAATATAACGTTGTTATACATTGACGTTAGGAACCTCAATCTCACGTTATTTCGCAAAGATCTAACACAGCTTAAATCTTCCTGTATTTATGCTATTCAGTGTACGTTTTATCGAAATGCGTCTGCATTTTGATGGCTCAGAGTATTTTCTACCGATCAATTGTGTCCCATTTTTTGAGATTGGCCGATGTATTGGCACGCACCTTTTCAAGAGAAAAATTACTAGTCCAAGAACCGGGTACTTTTTTTCGGCAATTTTCTACAGAATTGATTTTCTTGTTGGAAAATATTCGGGGGTATTCCCTGAATGTAAATTCAAGTTGGCGGGACGCGGGGGTTTCAGCTTCAGTCGCCATCTTGGAAAACACTTTTTATCAAATATCTCGCGAATTGTACATCGTACGACAAAAACAGCAGGGATTGTTTTTGGTAGATAATAAAATTTTCTACAACTTTTATTCTAAACTTTTTTTCTGCATAACGCATTGGTTTTTATATACAGCGTGGCAAACTTTTCTCAAAATGGTTGGACGAAATTTGTAGAATATAAAACTTGAAATAAATCCACAAAAAAAAAAAAATTTCCACGAATTTTTTCATAAAATTGAAAAATTTTGGCGCGTTATAAATAAAAATCCTTGGACTGTACAGAAAAAAGTTTTCAACAAAAGTTGTATAACATTTTTTAACACCCAAGTGCGCGTGCGCCAAGTTTGTCATCCGCTTAGACAGCAGGCTGGCCAACTCTATCTGGTTACACCCTGCGACGATCTATCAATAAGTGCAAGCGTTTTGAGGTTATGTTGAATCGAATGCAGAAATTGGGACAGGGTCCGTCACATGATGGGTACCTCAAATTTGTAATTCAACACAATTTCGAGATAACTACAAATTTTGATAGCTACCACCTGATCTAAGTGAATTGGCCAATTTAAAAAGTAAATGACAAAACTCTGCGCAAACTACTGAATCTATGAATCACATGGTTTGACGCAGGCGCAATTGGTCGTTTTGTTTCACGAGAGTGTTGGTACAGAAGACTGTACTTTCGACTACCTCTAACTAGGAAAAAAAAAGCTGACCTTCTGCCATTCTCAATCGTCGACTGAACGAACGAGAAACCGAGTTGGTCCTCGCCGTTGTAGTCGAGGATTTTATTCCCCAGTTCTGCGGTGGCATCGAGGAAGGTAGTTGCCATCTTGGATCTGTAGGGTACATCCCCAACACTGAGATAACCGTCGCGTCCGTGATACCGAGAGTACGGATGGGCGGCCAATTTTGACCTTTCACTTTTCATGTAGTAATAAAGCGTCTCGTTTGGCCCCCAGCCGTAGTTTCCAGCGGCTTCGAGATCCAGAAAGTCCTGTCGATTGCCTCGCGTATAGATCATGTAGTTTATTATGCTCGAACCTCCAACGCCTCTGCCACGTGGCCAGTGGCATCTACCTGGTGGTTTTTAATCACGGTTCAGAGTTCAAATCACATTAATTTTACTTGGGAAGCTTACTCAACTCAAGGCTTCAAGTGACGTTAAGCGACTTCGTGAAGTAGAAGGACTTTAAGTGATAACAAATAACTCGGAACGAGTTCAGGGGACTTTTCAACTTTCCACTGCCAATTTCTTATAATCGACCCAAAAACGAAATTTTGAGTTTTCAGCACATGTCCACGTCTCAAGGGCGAGAAGAGTACGTAACCCCGTCATTTTTAATTTTATCGATCCAGCAGTGCCCGAGTCATTTGAAAAACGAGGTCAAGAGAAAACATTTTAATACCATTTTCCCAGTTCGACTGATCAAAGTTAATCGAAACCACTTGTGCCTCGGATGTACTCTGATTTGAAACATAGCGAATCCATTTCAAACACTCCATCTTCACCGTCTGATTGGCTAACACTGTTGGAGTCCGATTAATCTCGGTATCGAGTAGTCATTGCTTTGCGCATTGAAATATGGGTTACACAAGTTGAGGTGAGCTCTCATTACCATCGGTCATCGCCTCGCAGACTCCTTCTTGGCGTTCCATCAGGTAGTGCCAGTTGAAGTCGGTGAACTGAAAGTAACTGACCATCATCGGTACATCGGATAGGAGTGTCTCCCAACGGCCAGCTTCCAAGAGAAGAATTTTCCATTCCGGGATTTCGGACAGTCGGTTGGCCAAAACACACCCGGCTGGCCCTGCTCCAACGATCACAAAGTCATACTCGGAGAAAACCTGTCAGATTGAAACTTTCATCACTTGATCAAACTTTGCGATTACAAATTTCAAGTACGATTTGTCACCACCTGGTATACAAGATATTTCTACAGAGATCATCGCCATGCTTCTTATAACGGCTTCTAGCCGTCTGATTTACATTTTTTTAAACTGCCACGGTATTTTTTCCAACTTACCACTTCCGGTTCACGGCTTATAGCGTATTGTTTTGGACCGCGAACATGTCGCAGCACAGATTCAAGGTAGGTGAAGGGTACGGCGAAAGATCCCGCGACGAAAATCAGCACCAGGATTAGAATGAATTTCATTCCTGAAAAGTTTGCCGTAATTATCGTTGATTTAATAATAATCAAAATTACAAGATACGTTGTTATTCTCGTAGCGTATAACGAACCACAAATATTGCTTGCCCCTTTTGTGATGTAAGTTGTGATAATACGAATTTTTGCGCCCATTAAGGTCATGCGGTAATCCTACCTTTACCGACCGAGAAAAACTCATCATTTTTTTCTTCCCGTATTAAGTAAACAAACGAACGGACAAGGGTGAGTTTGCTCGGTCGGTAACCGATATGAGATTAGAGAATATCAAGAATGAAGAGAACAAAAGTAACGAAATTTTTTATCCAACCGCACACAATTATATATGGACGCAGGCTGACGAGAATACTGAGAAATGGTGTTCATTTTCAATAATGGTGTATATCTTATTTATCGCCTGATAAAATGGTACGTACTCGGAGAATCGAAAGAAACGTTTGTAGTCTATTCGCAGTATCGAAACCGACAGAATCGGACCGCAAAGTTATCCCGCAATATATATCGGAGACGAATGGAGGGGGAAATATCTCTTTAGTTTCTTTGCGGGCATTGATAAGTGGTGACCAGTTTTCAAACTGATATTTGCAGAGCTATTCGAGACGAAAGTTCACGGTCAAAACTTACACAGATCGACGAACTTGTTTTTTATTTATTTATTTATTTATTTATTTTTGTTTTACCGATGAATTGAGATTCTTACATCTCAATGGTTTAGATGTAATTAGTTACGCATTTTCCTATTTTTTTTTTTTTTTTCTGCTTTTATTTCTCCTAAGATTTCTCAAAATCAAATATTAATAATGCGTAAAACCAAAGTTTTATAACTGTAATTATGATGATATTATTGGTATGAAAAATTGAAAACCCTTTGAAACAATTGAAAAGATTAACGTTATAAAAAGATGTTTATAACGAATCAAACAAGATTTTGTCAAAGAAGTTTTATAGCTGTAATTTGAACTCCGATCAGATACGATTAATCCGGTTTTGATCTTTGATTTTCAGGTCTGCCTAACGGAATGTTGGTTCAAATATCTCACGTTCGTGTGCTTTTGCGTTCATAAATAATTGATTATTGACGAGCCTGTATTGGTTTTTGCGGAAAATGGAGCCTCAATTTACTTGATTGGATTTAAGAAATCAATCATCTTACAACTCCAATCGCCAAATTTTGAAAAGCTAGCGCTCGCAATAACGGGTTAACACCGAATTGAGTCAGAAAGTGCGCAGCGGTTGACCAATTATTTATTTCTTATTTGTTTGGTTTTTTTTTTTTTTTTTTGCCCCCACCAGTGGCGAAAATTTGGTATTCTAAAAACCCGCAATTTGCCCGTCTGACGATTGTCGTATACCGTTGTTTATTTTCATGCGCGAAAAATTTCAGGTCAGATTTGTAACGTTAATTTTCTTTTTTTTTTTTTTCTCTTACCCACAACTTGCAGAAATGCTTCACAGGCGTTACAATTTTTACTTTAAGGGCTTTACTGTGTTGCCAAATATGTATAGAAACTTTGGGCGGGGGTAAAAATGTAAAAACACGAAACATGTAGGAAGATGAAATTATAGCAAGCCACTATATAAAATCGTCAGAATGAATAGAAATATGGATAACTGAATTATTTTGACGATCTTATTTTTATATTCTGGTTTCTTTTTATACCTAAACTTCGCACGTTTTTTATTTTATTTTTATTTTTTATTGCGTCTTTTGTATTGGAAAACTTCCGTAAGATGGACATTCGCGTATTCAAAAATTCTACATTGCGATCTTACTATTTTCGGATCCTTAAACGTTCTAATATTCATCCGAAACTTTTCTCGATAATATCGTATTTCAGAATGTGGTCAATTCGAGTAATTTTGTTCATTTATATCCTTACACCGTGTTGGTATATTCTTTTCTCTTCTAGTTCTTCAATGGAATCAAGCCTATACAATTCATCTCCACGCTACACTTCGGCTATTTTCGATCGCGAACATCGTTCGTTTCGTTATATAAAATTTATACATAGCGTATGCCACGCGTGACATCAACATAATGTATAATAATCAGCGAAACCGGTCTTGTAGGATTTTAATTAGCTCATAAAAATGCGCGGAGGCAGTTTTTTATTTCCCCTACGTTTCTTTCTTTTTATTTTCATTTCTTCCGAATCGCTTCACACGATCCGTTACACCAGACTTGGCAAAAGAATTGTTCCGTTAAGTATAACCGCTAAATTCCGTACGGTTACCGCTGTACTATAAATATACGTGTACATAAATCTTCACAGTTTTTTACATGTTGTGAAAATCAGTACCATTCCATATCGTGTATACTTTAGTGTTTCGAAAAAAAAAAATAAAAAAATAAATAAAAATTTGCATTTTTCTTAACGTTACCCGATAAAATGCCTGTTTGAAAAGAAAAGTCAATATTTGAAGTTGTAATTTTGCATTTTGTAAGTATCTTGATAAGTACGCAATATGTGAAAAAATCACAAGAAACTTTTTTCACGGTCAATTGAATTTCATGAAAAAGATCTCCTTAGAATTTTTTTCGTACATGTTATATTTTGGGGGTTTTTAGGAAAAAGTGGAGAAAAAAAAAAAACGAAAAATCAATCGCGCCAGTTCTTACGCGTAAGCGACGTGGCTCAAATTTTGAGAGGTTATTTTTTAGGTCCCAAGCAGGCATTTTATCGGATATCGTTATGAAAAATCCAAATTTTTTTTTTTTTGAAACAGTCCGACATACCTATTATTGTTTATATTGATGTTTCAGTTAAAACGCTGTTTTTCTGTTGTAAAACGATGAAATTTTAACCCTGCCTAAATGTGTATTAAGTAATACCTTACGTTTTCTTTTCAGTCTTACTTCTTTTGCAAGAAATTTGAAATTTGTCATTGAAATGTCCTCGGAAATATTAATTTTTCACCCGTTATTAGTGTGTAATTCTTGACTCTTTGAGACTTTCGTTTTTTTTTTTTTTCTTTCTTTTTCTTTTCTGTTTTACTTTGTCTATTACAAAATCATTTGGACCTCGGTATAAAAAAATTTCCGACGTTTTTTCGGCTCACTTTTATCAAATCTATCGGAGGGATACTAATTTTTTAATTCATCCTCATAGAGAACAAAATAAAAAAAAATCAAAAAAAAAAAAGAGAAATTTGTTTGTTTTTTCGACGTGGCTGTGTTACGTGTAAATCGTTGATTTGTTTTAGTTTTCTTTTTTTTTTATTCCTTTTTATTTTGACCAGAATGCCGTGCATTGAATATAATGTGAAAATTGTTAAACGAAAGTAGTATAAGATTAAAGAGTTGTCTAATAATTATTTACAAATTTAATTTTAAAGATTCGCTTCATTTTCATTACCTTATCACTTAAAATTCGCCTCGTTGGTTCATCTAAAAATAAATATATTCATTGTAATGTTATATGAATTAGCGCCCAACATATTTTCCTAGTAAGTGAATCCAGTCCTGTGAATAAAACCAAATTTCATGATCGGTAGAAATCTTGTTTACCGATAAACTTACCGATAAACTGAACTGAGAACGTCTTTATTATAAGCACCATATTACCATGTGAAAAACATGTGATTGATTAATTAATGCAAATGCATACAGAAAAAATTTAATTCCTTCTGGATATTAAAAAATAAATCCACTAATTCCACTATATTCATCAATTGAATTGTTATTCTCCCGCAACTACGCAGATCGATCGGTAATTGCTGGAAACAGTTGACAGTTGATTCGCCCGCTGCGGTCGTAATAATGAGCGGAAATTTTTTGCATGTGTAGAATTCAAGTTAAACCTCTTCTTTATAATTTTTTGAGTGAACCAGTCTAGATTTACAGAATAAAAAAAAAATTTGAAGAACGGAAACTGATGAATATGTATAGTCAGAAATATTTAATCGACGTTGTTCTTTTGACGCGTCGGTAAAGTGTGGAGAGGCGTTATCGATCGAATTTCGATCAAAGTTTTTATGTACCGCCTGAATCGTGATTGAGGTTCTTATTTACCGACCGAATCCTCATTGATATATGACCTACCGAAACGTCAAAATTTCCTACAATTTTGCTGTCTCGAAATTTTCCCGCTTCAGCTTTCGGTGTAATTTGATTGAATCTATTAAGATGAAAAATTTGGCAAAAAATTGAGAAAATCGATTCACTCCTAAAAAGGGTTTAATTGGAAGAAGGGTAAAAGAATATTTCGACTACTTAGATTTTCGTAGTTGAAAATTAATTTTTTGTTTCAATTTGACCCTTTTTGGTATGAATATCGATTTCCAATTATTTTTAAACATAATTTCAGTCACGAAAAAATTGATTAGCGAATGCATGAAGTAAAGGAATAAATTGAATTTAAATGATATCGTTCTCTGTTTCACCCGGCATGTATATTAATTCGTTTCTATCGGTCTGCCGATATATTGAGTTATAATATATTTATACATTCAAATTTCTATTCAATCTGTAACACGGTTTACATGACACATCGCCGAATACTAATGTAAACGTTTTTTTCTGTGTATTTCAGGTATGCATGTAGCGAAACAGCAGCAACGACATCGATTCAATTCGAGAAATCAACACGAGTCAATTTCCGCATCGGTCGAAATTGTGCGGCAAAATATCGAATGGATTCAAACAGGAAGGACATGTTGGCACCGCAAGTTTTTTTCCCCACACTGCGGAAACTTTTATTTTACCCGGATTTCGTTGTGAATTTTAAATGTCAAAGTACGTTGTAGTGGTTTTTTCTTTCATTTCTTCCGGTCGAAAAACGAATCAAACAACATCGGTCAAAAAAAAAAAAAAACAAACAAAAAACAAACAAATCACTTTACCGATGAGGATATGCTTTTATTGCTACATTGACCTAAGAATTTTGTTGTACAGGTGAATGTACTTCAAGTTAACGATATAAATTCGTTTAATTGTTGCTATGTTATCCCTATTTATGTACGTTTTTTTTTTTCAAATTGATACAAATTTAACGGAGAAGAAAACCGTTTTCGTGCAGTAAACGTTTAATTACAAGACTCTGTTTTTTTTTCAAACTCGTTGAATTCTCGATATACCGGGACAATCTCTTGAAACTTGAAAATCAACTGCGCATGCGCGAGTTTTGCCGGCGATGTAGTTGATACGAATTTTCGAGGTTAGAATCTTAGATACTTGAGGTGGTGACCAGGAAAGGTTTGGAAAGCATTTGTTATTGGGCCGGAAAGTTGATTCCTCAAAGAACGGTCGGAATTTAATGCTTATGCTCTTTGAAAATTCAAACGTACTCATTTTGCGTACGTTGGTCCGCCTGTATCGCAAAAAAAATATCGCTGCGGGAAGATTTCGAATTATTTGGCGCATGCGCAGTTGATTTTCAAGTTTCAAGAGATTGTCCCGGTATAATCCATAAACTCCGGTGCGAATTTACACTTTGAACAAAATTCAAACTCAGTTTTTGACGATTTTGAAAAGTTGCAGAACATTGAAATGCCCACGAATAGTTTTCCCCCTTTTCATGCGCAAAATTCGATCGACTCAATACGTTTTCTTCCATTTACCGTTATTCCTGTTTTTACTTTTGCCACAGCTGTTCCCGAACTATTTTACACAAAAAAGTTACAATCAATTCTTCGGAATATTTGAAAAGACCGAGAAAGTGTTTTCAATTCTTTTTAATGTTCACGTTAAAATCTTTGAAAATACTTATAATGTCATCCTCATCTTCGGTTATTTATGTATCATAACTTTGGACTGAAATTCCGTGCGTGAGAATTTTTTTGCTACGTACTTGGGTCGTTTCACTTGCAGTCTGACCTCGACCAGCCGGTTTTTTGCCATCGCGCAAACTGCAAATTGCATACTTTAAACCCATTGTGCAATTCCAAGGCTTGTAATTGGCCTCATCACCGTAAAACGAACCCAGACTCGAAGATATTCGGGTCGGTCGATCAGTATCGAATCGGAAACTGGTTTCCGTCTCACCATCTGCACGTGTAAAATATTTTCGCCACTATTACGTCAGACGATTCCCCATTTTTTCCCTTACTGGAACGTGTTCTCAAGTTACGTTCAATTAATTAACTCGTACATGCGTATTTTACGGTTTTTGTATAGCTTCAGCCTATTTTTACCTTACATAAATTTCACTCGTATTGCAGTTTTACCAAAAAGTTAACAAAAGGAAATCAAAGTAATAATAAAATAGAATTTCATAATATTTTAACTATTTTTGCCGCTCGTTTTCTTCGTAATGAGATTAAATCGCTCTTTCCAGTGTTGTAAATTTTGTTTATTAATGACTTAATTTGATCTTTAGTATCTTTTTGATTACTTGTTTATAACTTACCGAAGGGGATTCGATGGAGTTTCGGCTTCACAATGTAATTCAGCGATGTTCAGCGGATGAAACTTCCAGTAGAACTGGAGTCGATGCATTTGAACTTCAGGTTTCAGTATGAAAAGAACAATTTTTCACCATGAGAAACCAGTTACAGATCTGCATCGATAGTATCACCAGTTCAAAAACATCGGCGAAATCTTTTTCCATTGCAGTTCGATAATTAAACCAACAATTCCCCTTACAATTATAAGAACGAATATGAATTATAACTAATCTATGTACTTGAAAATGATAAACATGCAATAAAAAAAAAACGGGACAATTATTTCAGGCTGAGGCAATGAATTGGTTCAAAATTGATTGTGAATCGTTTAATGAAGGTACTTTATTGTCAAATGGATTGATTGTATTTAAAAAAAACTATTGTTTGGTATTTATTCGACCGTTGTTTATTTTTTTTATTAAACATTTTTCGCCTGCAGCGTTGTTGTACAGATTTCAGGAGAGTTAAAGTTTCGATGCGTAACGCTAGTTTTTCAGGATCTTGCGGCTTTTAATCGGCGGTGCATGCGTGAAATCCAACGCGATTATTTGTCATTAAGAACGTTGGTAAGATTCGGTTATGATTTTTTGAATTATCTTTTTACGAAAACTCGGCACTTTGATTATACATATTTAATCTGTGTATTAAAAGAAGAAAACGAAAACTTTGGTACGGATTTCTCAATTTTGATGGTTTCAAAATTTTTCAAAAACGAATCAGATTCGTTAAAGCGCATATCCGAGTAAGAATGCCAAAAGTGATCAACTGTTTTCTGTTGATCAAAGACTGACCCATTAGGCCAGTCAAATTAGACCGAAAAGTAGCTAATATCTACAAAACGGATTGAAAAGCTAAATTTTTTAGGACAAGTAGAGGGTCATCTGAGATGCCCAAAAACACCAAAATCCAACAAAATTTCCTTGTGCTTCGGCCGCCATCTTGAAAAACAGGTAATCCTCGACATCTCGGCTCCTATTGGTCGGATTTTTTATTTTTTTATTTCAGTTTTTTAGAGAAAAATATTGTCTACAACTTTTATTCAAAGTATTTTTTGATAGCTGTGAATAAAAACGTTTTACGATAAAAAAAAGTGCCATAAATTGATGTGATGTCTAATAATGTTTATTGTCAATTATATTGACCCCTTTCGATGTTATCAATAAATTTTTCATATAAAAGTTGTAGAGGACTAAATTCTGAATAATTTTCGTTTATACGATGTTGCGATTACTCGAATATTACCTGAGATAGAGAGCGTCAAAGTTGTCTCTGTCCGCATTCTACCTGTAAAGCTTACGGACACAACAGGCGACAAAGCAGCTGCATATAATCGTCGATATCTTGGCTTCTAGTGTTTCAATTTTATTCTTTAGTTTTCAGTTTTTCAGAGAAAAATATCTTCTACATCTTTTATTCAAATGATTTTTTGATAATTGGGAAGGAAAAAAGGTTACGAATAAAATAGTACCATGAATTTATGATAAAAAAATATTTATTGAATGAAATTTTATAGCATAATCATGCGTATTTGGTCTTTTTTGTCGACGGCCCAGGCATATTGACGTCGTCTAGGTCATCGTCATCATCCTCTCGACTTTCTCGGATTTCGTCATCTTCGGTTTGTGAATCGTAGATCAAACATTAGTTGCATTCAATTGCAAGTGAATCCAAATTATTGCAATCGTCTTCGTCTGCAATAATTTGTTGCAACTGTACGATGTTAGTACATAGTTCGCCACTGCAATCTGCACATACCACGGAGTATTGAAGCCCAGCTTTGCGGCAACTACAGGCTTTTCCACATTTAATCTTGCATTTGCACGATATCGATTCTGGCAATATAATTGACAGTAAACATTATTAGACATCAATTTATGGCACTTTTTTTTTTATCGTAAAACCTTTTCATTCACAGCTATTAAAACGTACTTCCAATAAAAGTTGTAGAGAATTTTTTTCTCTCTAAAAAACTGAAATAAAAAAATCAAAAATCCGACCAATGGGAGCCGAGATATCGAGGATTACCTGTTTTTCAAGATGCGGCCGATGCACAAGGAAATTTTGTTGGATTTTGGTATTTTTGGGCACCTCAGATGACCTTCTATTTGTCCTAAAAAATTTGGCTTCTCAATCCGTTTTGCCATTTTCAAGTTCTATTTGACTGGCCTACATATCAAATTTTAACTAGCTAACTTCGTTTTACTCAAAGTTATCACAAAAAACTTCTTTATTTTTTATTTTAAATTTTGTAAGTAAAAATAGCTGAGTTAACACGGGTTTTCGTAATAATTTCTAGCAATTGAATTGACACTGATTTTGATCAACAAATAGAAAAGTTCAATTGAGTATCGAAAAAGAACAAAGATAAAATTTGGGAGGCTATTGGTTCTACACGGATCAGTCCAGCAAGTGAACAAGTCAATTCGTTTCAATGAAGGAGGATCGATTCTACAGAAATCAGTTCTACAGAATATGATGTTAAAAATAGCGGTGTCAATATTTTTCATGCCATGTAGTTCAATATTTTTGGTGTCTCAGGTGAATATTTATTCTTGATAGCATAGGTTTTGCGTATTTTTGAGGTCAAAGAATCCGATTATGACCATAAATGCTTATTGTTTTCCGCTCGATTTTTTCAATCGTTTTCTCAAATGGCGTCATAGAACAAACTATCATTTTCTTCTTTCGTGATGGATTTTTCATTTGAAAAACACTGAATAATACTACTTTTGAGTCCAAATACGCAACTTTAAGAATTACCGAGTCAATATGATTTATTATATAGTATAACTATAGTTTATATTATAGTAGTTATATAGGGGTGGGGAGGTTCTGGCTCAAACTGACTTACCGGCCTCATAGGATGTTGCAGAACGCGCCTCGCCTGTAGTCGGTTTGTTACCGACCTGAGCTAACCTGACTCAATTTTGATTAACCCGAAAGATGGCTGACTGACTTGCAAGATGGCTGACTGACCTGCAAGATGGCTGACTAGCCTGCAAGATGGCGGACGAGATGACGGAGCATGTAGTCGGTGTGTTACCGGCCTAAGCTAACCTGACCCAACCCAACCTGACCTAACCCAACCAATGTAAACAACAAGACGGCGGGAGCAAGATGGCTGACATGATATCGGAACGGGTTGCTAACATAACCTAACCCAGCCCAGCCTAATGCATGTAAACAACACCATGGCGGGCAGGATTGCAAAGCAGGATGACGGGGCAGTATTGCAAAATGGCTGGCGGAATATACCGTTTTAAAAATAATATTTTCGGCATACTTCGAATACATTGTTTTGTACTAATTGACCGGATGGCGACACCGCAATTAGATAGGCTGGGAATGTTGATGACCCGTAAACTTTCACGCGCAAGAATTTATTATGGGCAAGGGTGTGGTTGGTATATAAATCGCGAGCTCATTCAACACGTTATATTGTTCTCATAGTTTTCCTATTGTGAACTTCAGTATCCATAGTACGTGAAATTTATAAAATCTACATCAAACGCGATGGATCTGAATAAAATCAACCTCGTCTGTCGCCTTGAAACGCTACCCAATAAGAGAATATCGGATCTGGAGGTTGGGGAGGAGTACAACGTGACGGGGGTAAGGCGCGTCAATACTAAGTACGGCACGAGTATTCTGTTCGCGCTAAATGAGCGATTCGAAATATTTTTATCCCCTCGAATCGTGAGTCTTACGGAACATGATGTGGTGCAATTCAACGGAATGCAGAGGACGATAATCGAGGGCATTCTACAAACGAAATATCATGGGGGCGAATACAACAAATTTGAATTTTTGTGCGACAGATGAGCATAGTCAGCAAAAGCACAACAAAAAGATATCCCAAGAATAGTATGCTCTCTCGGGGAAATGTTAGTCTGTTAGTCGGTGTCGCTCATGGCTTGGAAATTTCCCCCCCCCCCCCCCCCCCACACTTTTCATTGAAATTCCCGAAGCATTGGAAATAAAAGCGAACGTGGCAGAAACCGAATCGTCAGTCTTGCATCAATATTCATACAAGAAAAATCAACACTGTTCCAAACTGCAATAGGAGATGATCATGGACATTCAAAGTTTCGTTGGCCCCGACGATAAATTTATACCCAAGGAACTTCGCATCAGAAACATAAACTCATCGGGTTTGAGTCGCATTCTCTTCAAACCACCGTACGCTTGGACAGATCTACCGACTGATCACAAAGCTACTAACGCTTGGTTAATACACAATGCTCATGGAATACCATGGAATGCGGGAATCGAACCTTATGCTGAGGTGCAGAAAGTTGTAACAAAGGCTGTTAAACATGCATGCTACGCATATGTCAAAGGTGAGGAGAAGAAACGGTGGCTGACGAAGATCCTTGAAGGGGCAAAACAAGTAATGAACATGGAAGATTTACACATTTCACCACCATCACTGGACAAACTGAAACATATGGAAGAGGCGGATTGGTGCGATGATTACCATGGAAACGTTTCAACGGGATACAACTGTGCCTTCGAAAATGTTCAGCGGTTGAAGAAGTGGTATGTCAAGGAGTGCACGGGGTCTCTCGCGAATCGTTCTGTCTATTCAACAAATTGGGCGTTTGGTTGGGAGTTTGAGGCGAACGTAAGGATGAATTCCTCTGGCAAATTGGCGATATTTTCAGTCTTCATTTCCTTCAAACCGCTCAACTTTTTGAATAGACAGAACGATTCGCGAGAGACCCCGGGCACTCCTTGACATACCACTTTTTCAACCGCTGAACATTTTCTAAGGCACAGTTGTATCCCGTTGAAACGTTTCCATGGTAATCATCGCACCAATCCGCCTCTTCCATATGTTTCAGTTTGTCCAGTGATGGTGGTGAAATGTGTAAATCTTCCATGTTCATTACTTGTTTTGCCCCTTCAAGGATCTTCGTCAGCCACCGTTTCTTCTCCTCACCTTTGACATATGCGTAGCATGCATGTTTAACAGCCTTTGTTACAACTTTCTGCACCTCAGCATAAGGTTCGATTCCCGCATTCCATGGTATTCCATGAGAATTGTGTATTAACCAAGCGTTAGTAGCTTTGTGATCAGTCGGTAGATCTGTCCAAGCGTACGGTGGTTTGAAGAGAATGCGACTCAAACCCGATGAGTTTATGTTTCTGATGCGAAGTTCCTTGGGTATAAATTTATCGTCGGGGCCAACGAAACTTTGAATGTCCATGATCATCTCCTATTGCAGTTTGGAACAGTGTTGATTTTTCTTGTATGAATATTGATGCAAGACTGACGATTCGGTTTCTGCCACGTTCGCTTTTATTTCCAATGCTTCGGGAATTTCAATGAAAAGTGTGGGGGGGGGGGGGGGGGGGAAATTTCCAAGCCATGAGCGACACCGACTAACAGACTAACATTTCCCCGAGAGAGCATACTATTCTTGGGATATCTTTTTGTTGTGCTTTTGCTGACTATGCTCATCTGTCGCACAAAAATTCAAATTTGTTGTATTCGCCCCCATGATATTTCGTTTGTAGAATGCCCTCGATTATCGTCCTCTGCATTCCGTTGAATTGCACCACATCATGTTCCGTAAGACTCACGATTCGAGGGGATAAAAATATTTCGAATCGCTCATTTAGCGCGAACAGAATACTCGTGCCGTACTTAGTATTGACGCGCCTTACCCCCGTCACGTTGTACTCCTCCCCAACCTCCAGATCCGATATTCTCTTATTGGGTAGCGTTTCAAGGCGACAGACCAGGTTGATTTTATTCAGATCCATCGCGTTTGATGTAGATTTTATAAATTTCACGTACTATGGATACTGAAGTTCACAATAGGAAAACTATGAGAACAATATAACGTGTTGAATGAGCTCGCGATTTATATACCAACCACACCCTTCCCCATAATAAATTCTTGCGCGTGAAAGTTTACGGGTCATCATCAACATTCCCAGCCTATCTTATTGCGGTGTCGCCATCCGGTCAATTAGTACAAAAGAATGTATTGGAAGTATGCCGAAAATATTATTTTTGAAACGGTATATTCCGCCAGCCATTTTGCAATACCGCCCCGTCATCCTGCATCGTCATCCTGCTTTGCAATCCTGTCCGCCATGTTGTTGTTTACATGCATTAGGCTGGGCTGGATTAGGTTATGTTAGCAGCCCGTTCCGATATCATGTCAGCCATCTTGCTCCCGCCGTCTTGTTGTTTACATTGGTTGGGTTGGGTCAGGTTGCGTTTGGTCAGGTTAGCTTAGGCCGGTAACACACCGACTACATGCTCCGTCATCTCGTCGGCCATCTTGCAGGCTAGTCAGCCATCTTGCAGGTCAGTCAGCCATCTTGCAAGTCAGTCAGCCATCTTTCGGGTTAATCAAAATTGGGTCAGGTTAGCACCCTAATATTCAGCTTTAATTTTTTTTTTTTTATTCAACATAATATATCGTGACGTGATTAATCTGGTTAAATTGTTAAGTACCGAAACAGGTTTTTGGTTGCAGCATAAATATTCGGTCCTCAATTTTACCCTCGCGTCTGATCGATGTGAAGATGAAGGAAGTAAAAAATTATTATGTTTAAAGTGATTCGCAGACAAACATCGAATGAAAAACAGTTTTAACAATAATTACTGTCTCGTTTTCTTGTTAGTTTCGACAAGTGGAAAAATATTAAATTATTTTCAATATTCGTCAATACATCAAGAAGGTAGGAAAAAAATAATCAATTTGTACATACTTCAACGTCCTGCAGCCTGACAGGGAAAGGTGGGGTAAAAAGACAAAGTTAAGGTCCGGCAATGACGAAATCAACAACGAAGTATAATACTTCCTTTCAGTGATAAGTTAGTATGTAGAAAAAAGACAAATCTTAATTTGTAACGATAAAGATAAATTGTATATTTTGTTCGTTTGGCCCCCACCTATTATGAGGCAAAATGAAAATTATTTTTTAGTTCTACAGAATGACACTTTATCAGAGAAAATGAGTAATATGAAAAATTTGCAACAGGAAACTCGAAAATCAAAAAAATACTTCATATTTGCGATGTTCATTTAATCTTGCGCTTTCACCGATGCCCGTAAATTGACTCTGAGGCCCAATTTATTACAATAGTAAGCAATTACAAAATAATTTTTTTATATTCTATTGCGACTTGTGTCCCACCTTCCTCTCTGATATAATTGCACAGTCACAGTCTCGTTTTTTGCACCTAGCTGCAAGGGTTACACTTCGTTTGCAATAAATAGCCTTGTCTCGAGGTCGCGAATATATCTATAATAAGGCACGTGTCGTTTGAACGCGGGCTAACCGAAAGTTCGGGGACTTCTGGTTCGGTTTTTTTTTTTTTTTTTTTTTTTTTTTTTTCCCCTCTCAAATGGGTGTCCACGAAGCCTAAATATTGAGCAATTTTTTCTTTTTTTTTTTTTTTCTTTGAAATCGGATAACGAGTTATTCTAATTTGTGTGGAAAATTTTGAAAGTTAAATGATCTTTTGAAGCAAATTATTTTATATTATTTTATATTATTATTTATAATAACTTTTTGGATGGAAAATTAATCGAGGCCAGTGAAGAACGTCAGAAAACTGGCATCGGTAAGTAGACAATTGAAAAAGAAAAATTCGCCCCTTTATTACAAGCGTCTCTATACAACACAAGCTGGCACAAACTGGACACAATCAAGCACAATCGAAAAGATTGTCAAATCTCGGAAGTCCTTGGCTGGGTATTGGCTTTTTTTTATATGTTTCTCAATATTTCTCGAGTTTATCCTGAGTTTTTGGAACAAAACGAGATACGTCACAAGCTGACACAACCCAGCACAATCGAAAAGGTTGCGAAATCTCGGATGTGCGTGGCTGGGTGTTGATTTTCTAAATTTTTTCGGGATTTTTCGGTGTTTTGCGGTTTTTTTCCGGGTTTTTTGAAAAAAAAAAGAGTTACGTCACAAGTTGGCACAAGTTCGGCATAACTTGTTTCAACTTTGTTTAGATTTTTTTTTTTTTTTTTTGCGATCTTTGGACTCTTTCAAAAAACGAAAAACGCACAAATCTGGCACAATTTTTTTTCAGCCTGGGCTTATTAGAATTTAGATTTTTGCGATTTTGTGGAAAACCGTTGAAATTAAAAAAGATGGATCAACAGCACAATTCAGCACAATTTTATAATTATTGTTTTCAAAAATTGCTGGAACAACTTTACACTCATGGATACTCACACAAGGAAGGTATCCCAGCCCGAACTCTCCGATTTGATTTATTTCGTAATATGTTATAGTAGACTAAAAACTAAGCAAGACGTATTTTTTTTTTTATCGGCCATGAAACACTTGAAGGGGGTGAAACCACCCTTAAAAGTAAGGCATGTCAAGAGGCGATTTCACAGTTTCACCCACAAGAACATAATATTTTTCAACCAATCGAACTGGAAAAGTTTTCTCATGAAGAGAGATGAAAAATGTATTTTTCTCAAAAAAAAAAAAAATTAAGGGGGTGAGCCAGCCCTAAATATAATAACATTTACGCGAAATATTGTCAAATTCAAGTCTAAGAATCTGAAAAAATATATATTTCGTATGGATACAAAAGAAAATTTACGTGTTTTTGGATTTTCCCGAAAAATAGTATTGGCCGAGGTAACTACCCCCGAACGCTGTTTATCTTGCGCGTATGCACAAAATGGTCAAATTCAAGTCTAAAAATCTGAAAGAAATACACAATGCGTGCGAACACGAAAGAAATGTGACATATAATTGGATTTCCTCGAAAAAAAATATTGGAGGGGTAACTACCCTTGAACGCAGTCGCATTTCCATCGTGTTCATACGCATTGTATATTATTTCAGATTTTTAGACTTGAATTTGATCATTTTCTCGCGCAAGCGCAAGATAAACAGAGTTCAAGGGTAGTTACCCCTCCAATATTTTTATTTTCGAGGAAATCCAATTATATGTCACATTTCTTTCGTGTCCGTACGCAATATATATTTTTTCAGATTCTTAGACTTGAATTTGACAATATTTCGCATAAATGTGATTATATTTAGGGCTGGCTCATCCCCACAATTTTTTTTTTTTTTTTTTTCTTCCTACTTATTTTTGTCGACGTTTCTTTCTCGAAAAAAAAACAACAAAATCAGAACAGAATGCCGGCATACTCCGGTTGGAGTTTAGAAATTTTGATATTTGACACAGGATTTCTCGGAATTATTTCAGATTTTTCAATTGTTTAGATCAACATCTTTATTTGAAAAATTGTAGAAAATTCACATGAATTCGAAAGAGTGAGACAACAAGCGGCTTTAGGCTAGCTCGAACTTCCCGTTTTCACACTGCAGGTTCCAATTTCACAGAAAATATAAAATACTAATATTCAATTCGAGTTTCGAGTTAAAAATTCACATTCGTGATTAAAGATTTGAAAGCCTTCAGGTACCATATTACATGAAAATATGACCTTTTTTTATTTTGAATCATTATAATGGATCCACCATTACAAATTTTGGAATTCTGACCTTGGATTCGTTATCGGTAACCCAAAAAACCTCCGTCCACTAATTTCTACCAAAATCCGAATACTTTTAGACTTTTTTTTACACCATATTGGATTCACCGTTTTGGATTGAACAAATCTAATCTCAGATTCGTGATCCGCGACCGAAAGAAACTTACGGTATCAATTTTCATTCGAATCGATTTATCCATTTTCAAGATATCATTATTTGTTATTTCATTTTTTTGCAATTTTGTTATTTAAATAACTGAATAATCACCCAACCGATCAAAGCGAAAATCCAATCAGTTCTAAGTTCGGAAAAGCCGCGTTGATTGAGATCAGAATCATTGAAATCCGGTTACTCGTTGTCGAGATATTGTCGGATAAAAAATTTGACCACACACACCTCGAAATGTAGTAAAAACCCAATTTTTCATTTTCGGTGTGATTACAATAACTTCCCTTTTTCTCTAAAAACAGAGAAACGGGAAGTTACAAATGAGTACTTTCGACGTTGAGAACAATCATGTGGAACATCGTCGGTCCGATCGGAGAGGTCAAGGATCAAACCCAGATCGAATTGACATGGAATGCTCCATACATAATACATAATTGGAAAACCGTGTTTTTCCGCAAAAGGCAGCAGTTGGTTAAAATATTATGTTTATATTTGCACACGTCAAATTGTATTTATGTATGCGAATGAATTCCTCGCAAATAGTCACGCTTTTATTATCTTAGGTTGGATGAAGGAACTTGGAATATAAATCGGCAAGACAAGTCGGACAATTGTAAACGTAGCTCATAATAAAACAAGATTTGCTTATGCAGAAGATTTACGGGGTGATGGATACACGGATAATTATTGGAGTAATTTATTTGGGTGTTTAACAGCCAGCACTATTTTAAATGTGTTTGAAAAATGGACATACAGACATGGGATGATACAACTTCCACTATCGGATAGTTATGCAGGGTGAATTGCTAATGATTGAATAGTTTAATGCGCATCCGCTAAAATTCTAGAGCAAGAGCAGTTTTTTGGTAAGTGCTAACGTATCTACCAAATAAGGACCACCCTAACATTCACCTTACACATCATCTTCTTGCGATGAGAATAGTTTTGGTCAGTGCTTGAGACGATTTATTACATGAATTGTCTAAATTTTAACATATATCAATCATAATCATTACTTATAAATAATTCATGATAGGAATATCGGTTATTCACTATACCGATGGTTTTTTATACCTACATTATATACATACATTATAAATGGACATAACAGGTTAGTTCGTGAAATGTTTGATGGAAGTTTCAACACGGGGTAAAATCTAGCTAAATTTATGCAATCCGGGTAGATTTTATCGATCCTGATATTAGGTCTCGTTATCAGCAATTGGCGGAAGAGTTAGGAGTCGATCCGTTGTGAAAAACGAAATGAATATTGATCAGTAAAATGTACCGGTTGACGAAATGCAGGTAGATTTATTCTATAGTAATATACCAAATCATCCATCTAACATTATCACAAAGTAATTTGATATGCACGTAATTTTTTATAAATATTCTAAATCCTAGCTAATATTTGGATTATTATAGAAAAAGCTACGCAGATTTCCGGTTCTTGAAGTTATGGTCGAGTCTTTGGGTGCACAGAACAGTGTAATGCTATCTAGCTACAAAAGCGGGAAAATAACGTTTGAAATCTTATCTTTGAATAAAGATGATCATTCCACGTTATCTCACGTATTGTTACAGTAAAAAACACGCGAACACGACTGGATTTTTGTCAATTGTTGTCAATGGCAATGCGTAATATTGTTGCGTTTTTGCGAGACAGGCTTGATGCTGAACCTGGTGGTGTAGGTTTCAGTACTTCTCTTGGTCGCATGATGAATAGATTCGGCATCAGGTGTGTTTTTAAAAACTGTAACAATTTGTCGGATAAAAAGTTTATGGAAACAGACTGATTATGGTGATGTGTAATATTGTTAGTGATAATAGTTGCGTTAATCTTGGGTCTGACAATGACAATTTAAGCACTTCATGTCATGATCTGATTTTGAATAAGTCCAGTAATGTACAATCCAGTAATGTAACCCCTTTCATGACAAGGGATCTAACTATTAAGATTTGTTAGACTTGTTGGCGCCATGACAGTTGATATCGTGCTTTCATGAGTTACAAGTTGCCTTTCTTTTGTTTCTCGCTGCTTAGGTTGACTACTTGTTGCCGCCTTCCGGACTACAAAGGGTCTTGGACCCGGATTTGAGTGTTACTTACAATTAGGAATCTATTCAATATGTCACCCAAGAAGCTGGACAAGCCTGCTCTTATTTTTTTTTTTTAAGTGGTTGATCGACTTCTTCCTTCTTTGCAGTGTTGTTTTCTCTTGAGAGTGATAGCTTATAACCTTGTTGCCGTTACAGATTGGCAACCTTCCAATGTTCTTCTGACTTGACTTTTCACAACGTTTTTCTACTTTCTTGATGATTTTCTCATTTCGGAACCTTATCATGATTTTTGGCGATATGTTTCGTATTTGATTCAAGTATTAGGATTGTATATTTTTTTTTCCTATTGTTGCTTCTTCTGGTTACATATTAATTCTTTTGTATAACTTGTATCTGTATTAATATATTATTAGCTTTTAAGGTGGGCTCCCCGGCAAAGGGTCGAAACGTCAAGCAATTAACAGTTTTTCATTTGGCCGTAAAACACCGAGAACCTTCATTCGCATACATTGGATAAGGTCGGAAAAACACATTAATTTACTCTCTCTTCTCTATTATGCGTTTCCAATTTTCTTTCTTCGCTTTGTTGAACCGTCGAATGACCGCGATTTTCGTATTGCTCAAGACTTCTTCGTGACTTTGAAATCTCGCTCGTCATTGGAATTTCGAAAATCGCTCGCCAATTTTGGAATCAGAGGATTCATAAACGGGCGAGCATCCGCCATTTCCCGAAATTTTGCCAAGCTCTTTCCGCCCTCGGAGGTCGAGGCGACAGGAATTTCATCGAAAGATCAGCTCCGCTTGTTTTCGCAACTGCGCCAGACTCCTTAGCGCCAACCGAGCTTCGAAATCCCAAGGAATCCTCATCCTCGTCTCGCCGATCTCGCCGATCTCTCCCAGCCATCCGTCGTATAGCCCCAATCTTCTTTCACCATGTCGGCCAGCTTCTCGCCGATCATAATTACCGGGATGTTCGTGTGCGCCGTTGGAATCTCTGGAATTATCGATGCGTCCGCGACTCTCAGCCCCTTAACGCCGTAAACCTACGAAATTACGTTGTATTGTAGTAAAAATTCTCGTCTTAAGAAAAGAAAGAAAGAAAAGTTTTGTCTGACTTTATTGTAATGATTACCGACAGTTGGTCTACTTTGATTTTTATAAATATTTGTTCCTCATTAAACTCGACGATATTATATTTTGATGGTAACAAAAACAAAGTTCTTGAAAAGTGGTAACGGTTTTCTTCATCTTTGAGGTGAAAGGAATTAGATCAAACTTTGCTATTCTCAGGCACATAAATCCCGATTAACGGTATTATCAACGATCCAATGATCGAGTGTCACATTCTTAACGTCCTCTGCCCCTAGATATTAGGTACACTTGGGGACAATGAATCTGAGATGGCTAATTTTCTACACTAATCGGTTATGTTGGCAACACAGAGAAACCTGCAGCGCCACAGTCGGCTGAGCGCGAAACAAACTCAATCTCAATAAGCATAACATAACTCATGGCCGTCGAATCTAACCTTAGAATTGACGTGTCAATCCAACAAGTCATTATCCCCGCGGTATTCTAAGGTTAGATTCGACGGTCATGGATTATGTTATGTTTATTGAGATTGAGCTTGTTTCGTGATCGGCCGAGTATGGCGCTGTAGGTTTCTCTCTGTTGCCAACATCACCGCTTAGCGTAAAAATTTAGCCATCTCAGATTCATTGTCCCCAAGTGTACCTAATATCTAGGAGCTGAGAACGTTGAGAATGTGACACCCGATCATTGGATCGTTGATAATACCGTTAATCGGGATTTCCGTGTCTGAGTACAGCAAAGTTCCTAATTTTGAAAGTCCCGAAAGCGTCTGTCTTCGAATTATTTGGTGGCGAAACTTGAAGTAAAGAAATGAAACTTTGTACGAAACAACACAAATTCGAATGGTCTCAAACCCGACGGTTCAAAGTTTCGAAATGTAAGATTCCGAAAATTCAAGTTACGGTAGAGGAAAGTTCCGAAAATTAAAATATATTCACACAGCATAGTTTACCGAACTCGCGGGTGTAAAAAATGAGAAAAGCCAAAAATCAGAATCACCAGGATCCCGGACGTAAAATATCGAAAATTCAAAACAAAGAAAGACCAAAATGGTGAAATTTCATCACGTCAGAAATTCACAGTACTGAAAATCTTTCGGAATTTCAATGGTTCAGATTAAAAAAAATTTTAATTTTCGCACTTTCGGAATTTTGACTTATCGAAGTTACGCCTTTTCGGCATTTTGTCCTTTCGAAATTTTGCACTTTCGGTACTTTGAGCATTCGGTTTTGGACCATTCAAAATTCTGATGTTTCGTCAAAGTTTGATTTCTTTACTTCAAGTTTCGCTACCAAAAAATTCGAAATTTGACACTTTTGGAACTTTTCAAATTCGGAATTTTCACCCCGCCCTGTAGTGAACGTAATTCTTCCACTACCCTGGGCCGAGGGGGTAGAAATGTATGAGCAAATTAAAAGGCGTGAAACGTTTTTGCTTCTTCTTGTTTGGCTTGTCTGGAAATTGTGGGGAGCCAATCAGGGAGTTCGTCAAATTTTTCCAAACTCTAAGGGAGATTCTGTTCAATAAAGTCTTCACTTAAATTAATGCATTCGAATAGTGCAGTACTTCAATTTTTGCTTTCGATTAGTGTAGACTTGAATTTGTGCATTTGATCAGTGCAGTTCTCCAAAGTTCTCTCGTGTTTTTTTTTTAAATGCGTAATTTGCAAGAATCTTGTTTTGCGAATTTCTATCATTTCTTTTAAAAAATTAGTTATATTTAACTTCTCATGTTGAACCAAATATTTCAATATTTTCGTTAAAGTGTCTTGAATCTCATCATTTCATTTAATAAACATTTTACTATTGTGCTGCTAATTCAATCATTACACTTAACGAACATTTTGTTATTTTGTTCTCAAACCTGATTTCGCGAATAATTAATTCAATGACCGATCCCAATGAAGTTCGTAAAATACATTCTCGAATCTTCCGCTGAAAACGCAGCGTCGCCTCCCATAGCCCGAGGCATCAAGGTCGACGAAAGGTGAGTGGCATCGTTTTATTAAAAAAATTCACCTTCATTTCAGGTGATCATTGTATGATAATTTCTGCATTCCTATCTCTTTGCAAAAAGATTATGTGGTGAGTTGGTATTTTCGTACATAATTAATCTTCGGTGGGCCGGCGTTTTTCCCTTGAAATTCAATATTTTTTAGAGGTATGATATATGTATAGAAATAGTCAATATAAAGAGGTAGGCCGGTCCTCTGAAAGTTGATAGTCAGACCCAACCCGTATAGTAACACAAAAAAAAAAAAAAAACAATCATTCCAGCCGTGACGTAATCTTGAATTTTTCACTATCATTATACGATATTTATATTTATATATATACATATATACGTATATATATATGTAATTTTTAATCAAATTTCTTTTTATTTAATTCTACCGATCGAAACCCGTTTTCTTTCTTTTTTTTTCACGTGTAACAATGAAGAACGACTTCCTCGAATATTAGTCACAGAATATTCGTTAATATACGAAAAACCACGCAATGTGGTGAGAAGCTTCTCATACCTGACCCGGAATTAATATTTGCTCAAGTAAATTCGTTACTTCCTATTATTATTTACCTCGTGGTGGTCAGTCATTAATTATTTGCTAGAACTGAATAAAAAAAGACATCATTAAATTGGCCTTCTCATCAAAGTTATTATTAATTTCTGGGAAAAACTTTTCTTCTGCGAATTACAGGTTTTACATTTTCTGTCTCCAATTTCACGTTTAGGAGAACTTCTGTTATCAAAATTCGGTTCAATTTATTTGAGGTTCTCATTTTTCAAACTCTGATTTTATTATCTTATTTCGTCCTTTCGTTTATTCTCTATTTATTTGTTTATTTTTTTTCTTTTGATACTTGAGCGATAAAGGATTTGATATATTTTTATAAATAATTTCAGCACATTAATTTTTTATTGCAAGTGCAATAATTCATTCATGTTACAACTGCCAAATGATGCTATACAGCCGTTTGAGGGTTACCAAATCGCATGACATCTCAATACGACGAAGTGTAAGAGATGTCAAATTCATTGTTGTCCAGTCTATATTTCCGTCAATTAAATTTTCTCGCATTCAATTTTCTGGGCAAAATTTCCCCTCGGCCAAATTTTCACCGATTAAAATCTCCCCGGACGATTTTCCTTGGCTAAAATCTCCAAGATGACGAAGAACAAATAAATTAACGTGAATAAATATAGAGCAACTAAATATACTTGGTGTACGGAAAAAGTTATGAAATTTGAAATAGATGAATAAATTGAAATGATTGTCCAAGTGAATTTTGTTGTGCCGGGGTTGATGTCCGTAGAAATTTTTGACTTGGGCGATTTTTATAATTTTTTTTCAACGAATATACTGATTGACATAATTTAAAATTCTAGGTAAATTCCAAAAATGAAGCAAATCACATCATATTTGGAATATAGGGATGTTTTGAGTCGCTGAATCGATTCTTGTGGTTATTAATACGATTTGCCATCTCCCAAGCCCTGTAAATAGGGGTTAATTTTTCAATTTTTCCTGTTCGGCAGAAAACGTTTTTGAATTTTTAAATTGAGGCAATTGCAGCAGATACTCTAATTGTGTCTACTACTCTCAATTCCTAAACTTGGGGATGGGGGTGAATTTTTCAATTCATGCAATACCATCTAAATTTCAATTTCTTCTCGTGCTTGTTCGTGCTTTTAATTTTATCAGTAATAATTTTTTTATCCATCATCCCTGAAATTTAAAAAAATGTAATTACGGGTTGATTTTTTAGTGTCTTGTTTTTATTTTTTTTTTTTCCATTAAAAACTTGCAAATACCTTAATTTCCACAATTTCCACTCCAAGATTTATTATTTTATCTGATTAAGCTTGGTCTTAGTACTAAAAATCACCGATAGGTGGCGAACAGCCACTCTTATAACTTCCACAAGTAAAACAACGCAGGAAGATACATAAGTAGACGAACACTCGAGCTAAGATTTTGATAACATATGAACTGTATCGTATGAACAATTTTAACCATTTTGGGTCGGCCATTTTGGATCTGCCATTATTGAATTTCGCAATTCTATTGCCAGATTCAGATTCAGTGACTTCAAAAACCATTGTACACCAAGTTTCATTCAAATTGGTTGAAAAACAAGAAAGTTATTCGATTTGATCATATATGATACATAAGCAGTATTGGCACAACTTTTTTTTGATCATATATGATACAATGCCAGTCAACCGTTTAAGCGGGAAATTTAATCTGGAAGTCAATCCAGGGGGATTTAGTCCTAGAATCAAAAAAACACCCGAAATCTCTGAAATGTCTGGAATTACACAAGTTACTTCGGAATCCTTTAGAATGTTGTTAAATTTTGCGCAAATTTATGAAATTATCTGGATTCTCTGATATCTCCGTTATCATGCAAAATCTCTTAGAATCAGGCAGTTGTCTAATCTGAGGTGAAAGATTAGCCGTCTCAGACTCATTGTCCCCAAGTGTACCTACACTTAAACTAATGAGAAGTTAACGATATCCATCGAACAGGGGTTCTGTAAACGAGAAATGATGCATTTCTCTGAGGTTATCTCTAGTGAAGTTTGTATGGTACTGACATAGGGGAGCGGCATAGTGTGCATGATAAACCATTACTACTGAAATCATACGACAGCTCAAATGATTACTGACATCGCGGTTTACCCATAAAATGTAAATCACGTCTGGTATAATAACTTTGATCATTTTTTTCGAAAGCAATTGTGGCTCCGTGTAAGTCAAAAGTTAATTATATCTTTTGGGTAGAATGAGCAGATTAAAAGACTGAAGTAGTGAAATTCTCGAAAACAAGAAGAGAAATATTTTCAGAATGAGAAGAAAATAAAACTCTCACCTGAAGTCTTGGATTAACGACGGCGGTTGGATCGCCCTGAGGGCCCATTTTAGCGGTGCCAGAATGATGGTAAATGGTGAAGGTGAGAGTGCGGGCGGCGCATTCCCAATAGCCGTCCGAGTCGTAGGTAAACCTTTGACATCCGGGAAACCGGACGTCGAACTGCCTCGAGCCGAACTGCCGCATGGCACTCGTGCGAGTCACATTTTGGGCGGCGCGGATGCCGGCCACCATGAGGCGCACGTCTTCCGGGTGGCTCATGTAGTTCGGAATTATTCTCGGCGGGGATCTGATGTTCCTGTTCCTCAGGAGGATCTCACCGCGACTCAGCGGTCTCAACAGCATCGGAAGAATGCTCCAGGAGTGTCGATTTTCGATCTCTCGGTATGTCCGGGACCAGAATTGGTCAGATATTCCGAATCCGCGACGGGCTCCTTGGTCAGAGCCGAGCGAGGCACCTTGGAAGAGTAACTCGACGTTTGGCCAGCTGCCGTGGTCGTTGGGTGTGTCGGTGTTGAGGAAGGCCAGAGCTTCGCAGCCTCCCGGAACCGTCAGAGGGCCTTGACGATTGGTCAAGTAGTCGGCGATGTAGGGTTTCACGGGGTTCATTATGTCCCTGGTGATTATCGAGGCGGGCTGATCGACGAGGGCGATGAAACCGCCGTAGGCGATGTGGTCCATCAAGTTCTTGCCGACCGGCGCGTCCTTGACCAGCGGAATCCCGATATCGGCGAGATGCTCGGCCGGTCCGATTCCACTGAGCATGAGAATCTGAGCGGAGCCGATCGTCCCGGCGCTGAGAACGACTTCTTTTCTCGCCTTGACGGCGAACTTCCGGTTGTTCTTGTAGAACTCGACGCCGACGGCCCGTTTGTCTCTCGGGTCGACGAGCACCTTGCTCACCAGGCTGTTCTTGCTGACGAACAAGTTCCTCCGAGTCTTGACGGGGTGAAGATAAGCTCTGCTCGTGCTGACCCGCGATCCGTTGGCGGTGGTCGTCTGGATGTAGGAGAATCCGGTTTCGGTCCTTCCGTTGTAGTCCTGGATGTCGAAGCCGAGCTCTTCCCCGGCCTGGAGGAAGGCCGTCGCGAGGGGCGTGTGGAAGGTCGGATAGTTTATCGCCATCGGGCCTTCGGTGTTGTGCATCTTCTCGTCGACCCTCAGCCCTGGGATCCCGATGTTCTCCATCTTCTTGAAGTAGCGAAGCACCTCGTCGTAAGACCATCCGACGTTCCCCAACTCCGCCCACCTGTCGTAGTCCCGCTTGTCGCCGCGGGTCGCGATCATGTAGTTGAGGACGCTGCTGCCCCCCATCACCTTGCCCCTCGGCCAATTGCACCTCCGGTCCGTCATCCCCAGGCAGTAGCTGTCCGAGGGCTCGGTCCGGTACTTCCAGTTGACGTCGTTGCTGAACTGCAGGTAGTTGACCAGCAGTGGGATGTCCATTATCAGATTCTCGCTCCTCCCGGCCTCGAGGAGTAGCACCTTGAGCTCCGGAACCTCCGTCAGCCGACTCGCAATGACCGCGCCTGCGCTTCCGGCCCCTACGACGATCACGTCGTACTCGGCATCCGGTCCCGGCGTCATGTCTGGTGGCTCGGCTTGGTGATAGTTTCTGCCCTCCCGCAGGAATTCCGCAATCCCAAATGTCAACGAGGAGATCGTCGACAGAAGCGGACGGTAGTTTTCACCGCTATTGAATCCGGCGTAAATCCGTTTTGGTAAAGCTTGTCCTTCCGCAATTCGAAACTGCGCGCATAGCGTCGTGATGAATAACGCGCCGAAAATTACGTACTTCAACTCGGCCGCCTGCATGTTTCTACGATATGCTTGAAGGACAACTCTTCACTGCAAACTAAGCCGGATGAAATTTGTACCCCATTTATATATTGGCAAAAGCTACGTTCCGTGGCGTCCACCTCCATCCGTACCTCTTTTTTACATTCTACTTCATTTAATACTCGCGCGTCTTCCGCCATCTCAACCTCTAGTTGGATGATTTAATCGCCCCTCGGCTCATTTCATCGACTCGGAAGTATTATCGATCGGTAGTAACGGGTGAAAAAATAACCTTACTACATCAGCTAGGATTTGTCAATATTCTTTCAGTTCCCCGCACTTCTTGAGCTTGTTATTCTTCATTCACTCGTCGATCTTTCAAATCAACCGAATCTATTTTCCAGTTATTGTCGCCTAGCTATTATATCTCCGCTATTGTTCTACGTACCTTTTTATTCAAACTGCAACACGTACGTTTCTCATGATACGATTACATTCAGAATATCACACGGTATTTTAATTCCAGTTTCATACTATCCTCATATTTCTCAAACTTACATTCACTTTCAAAATAATTCCCTCATTTGTTCTAGTTTATCCCGTCGTTGGTTCAGTCGTCCAGTGAAAATGATTACCTGCGGCAGAATTGATGTGAACGATTACGTAATCGATTGCCTGATAGAAGATCAAAAACAGAGATGCGCTTGATGCACTCAAATCTTTACTCGGCTCGAAGATCGGCATTCTTGCCTTGAAATTTGATAATTTTTAGAGGTATGAGCCATGTATATATAAATAGTCAACATGTGCGATGGAATTTCCGAGTTATCTGCTGATTCCTCAAATGCCAAACCGATAATCCAAAGGTTAAAGATGGCTACTCGAAATCGAATGACGAGGTTTAAGATGGACAGCAAAATACGGATTTCAGACGAAAGAGCATGGGGGCCAATTTCAACAAACATTAAGATGACAGTCAGACTCACGATAACGGCAATAGATTTGCGATTAAAATTGTCTTTTAAAAAAGTAGTTCCTCACAAGTGTTACCTCGGATAGACATTGGAGGGATGAATATTTCCAAAGCTACTTTTTTCCATTAAGTTGAAAACAATGCTTTTAACACAAAAATGTAAAGGTGAAAAAGCATTTGAACGACAATTTTGTTCGTGACAAAAAAAAGTTGAAACACCTTTTCCCCTGGGAGTTATAGCTATCGAATAAAGTGCAGTTTTATTCAAGTTCTTTCGAAAACTCCATATCTACGAGCCAATCATTTCATGCATATAAATTGAACTCGTCTTAGCCTTATAATGATGATTGAAATTAGCATTAAACTCACCTCGAGTGGATTCCTTTTCCCCAGTTTCTCACAATTGTCTCCTCAATGCTGCTTTTGACGAAAAGCCATTTGGAGTGAAATTCTCAATAAAAAAGGTCGTTTCAAGTTTTTTCGTTTATGAATAGCTTGCGAGATGAACGGTAAATCCATTTGAGCGGTTCGACAGATTCCGAAATCCCCTTCACAAATCACTGATTAGTTTCATTTTGAGTGAACCGCGTCTTTCGATCATTCGGATTCAAGGTATCCGATCAAAAGCGGAACACCGCGTAGTTGAATAATTTCGTGAAACCTGTTTCGCGTGACGTTAAGCGTTTGCCCTTGTCGTTTTGTCAATGCATTTTACTTTTCACTTGTTTCGATAAAATACTGATAAATATTCATTGAGTTACGATTTCGGGTGGGATTTGAATATGCTTATTAATTATAATGTATTAACATTTGGCTGACGGAGTATTTTTTGTTTTCCTCTTTGTTCTCGGCGTCTAGTTTAGCATAGAAATTCCTAATTTCCACCCACCAACATCGTTTTTAGACAGGTATTTCAATTATTATTGAATATTTAGTTCTATGGAGACTTGGACATATTGTTGCGGATTTTCAGAAGTGAAGTTATTGGTTATATTGTTTATATTGACGCCTTAACGAACTTGTAATTTTATACATTGATTAGGTCACGTGTAGGAAGGTACAATTATTTACACGAGAAACATAAATCGTGAAACAATGTAAAGAAACGTGGCTTGGCACGGAACACTCTTTGGTGACAAGAAAAAAATTGTACATTTTATTGAAACTCTCGTCTGAAGAATACGTTTTATTAGTATCAATAGTTATCGAACAAAAAATGAAAACGATAATATTGTCCATTAGCTCGAAAAAAAATCACCTGATGTCAAATGCTCTAACTCAAAAAACATTACATAGACTTTTGTTTTACCGCTTTTGAAGAAAAAGAACACTAGTAGTCAACCGCTTCATAAGCTTACAAGAGAAGTATTTCTCGATCAACGATTTATGAGTTGAGTAATATCGATAATAAATAAATAAAAGTATACGATTCATCATTTTTCGGAAGAATCGGCAGAAAAATAGTAGCACTATTTTTCCCAACTTAAATTACATAGTAGAATTCTATTATTATATACGAAAAGTAGAAGAATATGATTTCAATAGATGAAAACTTGAAAAAAAGGTGTCTAACCCATTGAAAATGGTCCATCAGCTGAAAACTATGATCCACCAGGTGGGGTTGGGTCTCAGGATAATTTTTCCCGAAAGAACCAAAAATCGATTTTTTGACCGATTTTGGTCAAACTTTCGGTAGGGTCCTCGATTAAAAAATACTTCTCGTAATTGCAATCCTAATGAACGATGCATTATGTATCGACAGCTGATAACCAAAATGTCGGAAACTCACTGTTTTCGGTTTTTGGTGACCTTACTGTCATAAGGGCGTACTCCCAACTGGTTAACATAAAGTCCGTTAGTGGAAAATTCAAAGTTGGTAAGTGAAAATTCGAAAATTGCCTGCGAATTTTGGAATCAGAGTTTACAAAAACGGGCGAACAATCGCCATTTTCTGAAACTTCTTCATGCTTCTTCCGCCTTTCTGCTTTTTTCGATGTGATGTTCGTATGAGCTATCAGAGTCTCTGGAATTATCGAGACATCCGCGACTATCAATCGAAATCATGTCCTTTTGCAATGAAAATCATTTTTCCTTCGATTGTACCGATTGGAAACGTCAAATGCTAATTGTCAGTAAGTCGAGCGACTTACTGCGCATGCGCGAGGTTTCGTAACAACATAACCTCAATTCGTGATTTGACGCGGAAGCCTTCGACAGCAATGCTCCTTGACTTGCAAAAGAAAATATTGTTGCAAATTCAATGTTGCAACGCTGATAAAACGGTTCCTGGTCGAAACGAAGTGACCATACATATAAAACTAAACGGTAAAGAAAAAAAAAAAAAAAAAAAATGCAGTTTATTCGGTTTCAAGTTTGACGCAGGTTTCGTTATAACGAAATTATTCACTTGCGTCAACTTAGAAAATAAATAATTCTGTATGGGGATCCATTACGAATCTTTCTTCGTTTCCAAAGGATGAAATAAAAATGAGATTTTTCTAACAGGAAACAACATTCATATTACAAAATAAAGGGTTTCAAGTGTATAATTAACGGGTTATAGAAGCAGTATTTCTTGTGAGATAGAATGATTACTCGTTATCTTGATTCACTAATCTTTTGTTACTTGAATCTTCACACCTATATTCAGACTTTTGTTACTCCAATGTTTATAACTACATTGAGTGACATTGAGACTATAAAAACAACCATAAATTAGAACGACCCGTAAACTCAGTATTTATTAGCTAATCAATATAGTAAATAATTAAAGAAATCATTTTCAAAACTCTGTGTCTGTAGGCTTATTCCTATTTTGAGAATCATTAAATCACGGCCTTTCTTTTTGCAATAAGAATATTCTGAAACAGTTATAGCTTATATCCTGGTTATCAATTTCACCGGTATTGCGATTGTTTTTGTTGCCATTTCGAGAAGGACCACGATCGTTATTATTAGCCTTATTATACGTTGTTACGAGGAAGCGGTGTCTTGTTTCGTCTGAGAGAGGCAAGGTCTTCATCGCGAGCTTGTTTCCATTTTTGATTTGCGTTATTTAAAGTTTCTTAAGCTGATCGTTTCCGTATCCCGATTTGATCGCGAAACTAAGTTTATCTCGGTCACAAATTGGTGATCGAGCTTAACCCATTAACGCCCGAAATGACACTTTTCATAAAGTCATGTTTGACCGATTGCCAACAACGCTAGAACAATGGGGTTTTAATAAAAATTGGTACCTGACTATTTTCAAGGGTACTCTTTCAGAATAACGAGGTCAGAAGCCATGAAAATTAGATTTTCTATGGAAAATTTGCAATTAAAAAAAAAAAAAAAAACAGTAAAATTTCGGTGTAGTTTTTTTGAAAAATTATTTATATCGAACCTTTATAATACTCAAATCAGACTCTTTTCTGCAAAAATCGTGGAATTTTTATCTGTACTTTAAAAACCTATTGGTTAGGAATTTTTTTTTTTTATCAATTATTTTCAGAATGGCGGCTCGAAAAGGGTGAAATTTTACGTAAAAATCAAATAATGGCCTCTTGCTTGATTTCTCGATCTAATCGTTATATCTTGGGTTCAACTTTGGATATAACCTTGATTCAGTGTTTGAATTTCGAAAATTGTGGAAATTTTGAAAATTAAAAATGGCTGATTCAAGATGGCGGACAAAAAATCATTTGATTTTGTGAAAACTGATCTCAGATTTGTAATCAGGGAAACCCAAAAACCTCTGAGAGCGATTTTTTGCGAAGGATCGTGTAATTTTGATTTTTGGTCCGTCATATTGAATCGGTCATTTTGTATTTTTTCAAAACTGACCTCAGATTCGTAATCAGCGACCCCGAAAAAAAATAGTTTTTCAAAAAAACTACACCGAAATTTCGCTGTTTTCTTTTTTCAATTGCAAATTTTCCATAGAAAATCTAATTTTCATGGCTTCTAACCACGATATTCTGAAAGAGCAACCTTGAAAATAGTCGGCTACCAATTTTTATTACACTCCCATTGTCCTAGCGTTGTTGGCAATCGGTCAAACATGACTATACGAAAAGTGTCATTTCGGGCGTTAATGGGTTAATAACTCACGGAAAAATAACTTATGGCAAATATCTCTTTTGCAATTTCTGATTGGCTTATGAACAATCAGGCGATACGAATTTGACGGTGGCCTGAATGGGCTTTTAGGAACCTGGAAGAGTCCCGCGTGAAGTTAAAAGGCCCTAAAATTTTTAAACCGAGTAATAAAACATTTGATCGCCAAATAATTGTATAACACAATTTGGCGGTAGCCGAAGCATGTATGCAATTTATGTGGTTTGTCATATTATTCTAGAAACATATCGATATGATTATTAAAATTAATGCATATTTATGCGAATTCGTGATTAAAGAGGAACAATGAATGCGAGTTCGCTTTAACTTATTGTTCAGAGATTGATTGATTGACTGTTTATTAAATTAGCCACGGAGTATGAGACTCCATCTGGCCTAAAGTCAAGTGACTAGTGAGTTTCGATCTTAATACAACGGTAGAACAGTAGAATAGTAAAGTATCTGTCGCGATAACAGGGTTACGATAAAAAAGTGCGTTAAAGAATTAAGAATAAAAAGAAAAGTACCTGATATAAATACGAGGTGATTAAAATAAAATAATAATAGTAGCTGCTTAGGAGAATCAATAGAGCTATGCGGTAGCTGATAAAGAGAAACGAAATAAGGTAAGGAGAAGATGAGGTTGAATGAGATAAAGTAAGATAGAGAGATTGATTCATTGATTGATTTACGAAATGGTTTATTACCCAGCGTTGAGCAGAAGGTGTAGAAGAGCTGCAAGAAAGTCACCTCACTTGACGTGCTCTGAAAAGTAAAAACTGCGAAACTTGTCTGATAGAATTGCGTGCGGGATCGTATCGAACGCTTTAGAGAAGTCAAAAAGGACCAGAACGGTTAGTTTGCGATCATAGATGCCTTTAGGAACATCCTCGGTTAGTCTGATGAGAGCAGTTCGAGTGCTGTAGTCAGCACGAAAGCCAGATTGTCGGTAATCGAACAGCTGGTGGCATTTGAGAAACGCGGAAATTTTCTCGTGGACAATGTCCTCGAGAACCTTAGATATTAAACAGTAACTTAAGATAGGCCGCACCAGATCGAGAGAGGTGGGCGACTTGACCTTGCCTAGCGGGAAGATTAACGCCCGTTTCCAAACTTACAGAAAGACAGCAGTGGAGAGCGGTTGGTCGAAAATAGCTAGGAAGTATAGAAAGATAACCGGCAACGCTTGGTGAATGTCACGGAGCGATGGTTCGTCAAAACCACACGTGGACGCGAATGAATAGAGAGTAATAGAAGATAGTCTATCCACGACACGGTCTTACATAGAGGTCTGTGAACTTGAGTGAGGTCTGTGATTTTCATCGTTAGTGTGACCAAATTGTTAGTTCCTCGTTTGTCCACTAGCTGCGTCGTCGTACTAGGGTGTTGTAGATATAGATATACAGTTGTAGACAACCTCGAAAAGCCTCGTGGTCGTGGCGTATATTCACATAACAGAACAATTTTAAAAAAATACAAATTTACAAACGAAACATTATACCAGAAAAATTAACACTACTGTTAAAAAAAAAAAGAAAAAAAAAACGGTAATAGGATTTTACCTGCGTCAACCACGTGCGAGGCAAGCACTTTTCCACTATTCTACTAGTCGATACTGTACAAATTTATATATCAGTGTCTCAAATGTCGTGTGCCCCAAGCTTAGGATTCACAGTTTGTCTGACAATTGCTGAACTTGACTTCTTTTGACGATAAAAAATAACTATTCTTGCCACAAGTTGAGCGGTAAAAAAAATGGTTACATCTGAAAATGTTATGATATTTATTACTGCAAAAGATCGTATACATATATCAAATAAATAATCATTATAACCATACGCGTATTTCGTTCGTGAAGAGAAATATTAAGTTTTAATGAGTATTGCACTTATTTTTTATCGATTAAAAATATTGTTTACGTTCTGTCGTAGCACAGCTGTTCAAAGCTACCTCTTGACTCTTCCCATTCTAATACCCGTATTCATAGTCTCTCCTTATCTTAAGGATAAAGGATGCCTTGATGAAGGCTTCCTTGAATCTCAGAGGCGTCCTCGTTTCATAGTCACAACTTTGCTCTCCCTTCCAGAAGGAAGATATATTTAGGGATATGTGATTGCTTATGGTGGTGAAACTGCTGATCGAAGCGCCACTCGGCTATATTTAAATCTAACTTAAACCGCTTGACTCTCATTGTCAAGTTGCGTCGGTTGATGAGAGTGTATAACCTCGAAGAGGTTAACCTGTAGACTGGCTGTGATCTCTGCGTCATACGGGTCATAAGTGCGTAGATACCAAGCGCAAGCGCAAGCGTTGGCTACATGAAACGAAACAGCCCATCGCAGTGCCGAAGGTTTCCTCAAGGAATCTCGAGACCTGCCTTGAACGAAGGAGGCCAATAAGGCTCCTTGTTCTGTCGAGGAAGGTCTATGAAATGTGAAATGAGGAACGAGGAATCCTTGTTCCTCAAGGAAGGACTATGAATATAGCTGTAACTCGATTGGCTTACCCCAAGGCTGCACTGCTCCAAGTGGCGGAAATGAGCACTACGCTTTGCCACGCTATTTCTTACGTCCGTGGCCATACTATTTGAGTTACTCCCACCGTACGAGTTTCCAGACCTGTATGTAAGACCGTGATCCACGATGAAATAAACGCGTGACGCAGAAACACGCCTATGAAGGTGGTCCCTCGTATCACGGTAGCGCAGGAGAGCGACCTGAGAACGAAAGCGCATGCAACCCAGAAGCAATCTATGGTGGCCTTCTTGGTTTATGGAGGACGCGAGACGCGTAAGGTGCCGTGCGCTTGTCAAAAACGGTGATAATATTACCCTACAGACAGGAGCCGGTTATCGACGGGGGCCTCAGCATCGAACAGCGACCAGTCTCTTCCCGCAAGGTCTGTCAAAAAGAAATCCGCTGGATAGTCGGTGAAAGAGCGGACGATGACTGTCTTGCGTGGGAGCGGAGGAGCCGGAACTGAGATGGTGACCGAGATGAGGTCATGTCCCATCGTTTGCCTAAGATAACGCACAGGCGGTAGGTTAGACTAAGGCGGTCAAAGTCGGTTTCAAAATCAGCGAGATTGATTCCTTTCGCTGATTTCCGTAAGGAGGTATCGGGGCTGCAGGGGGGATGGATGGACGACGAATGAACGAATGAATGATATTTATTACCCGTCTCAGCTATTTGTCGTAGGTACAAGTCTCTTACAAACTAGTCACCAATATATTATAATTTTATAACACATTCTTTTAACATACGATTTAATGTTGTAAGTCTATGACACTGCTTTAGTTCCAGCGGCAACGCATTGTCCATTTTCAACCCTTTATAGAATAGACTTTTTTCAGCACTTCTTGTTCCTTACAATTGTATGAGAATGTTTCCCGCTTACCTTGTTTGGCACTCATTCGTATCTCCTACTAACACTATCTTATTTCCTAATTGCTTCGGCAACATACCTTTTACTAGTTTAAAAACAAATACGTAAATATTATAATACAGTCTCTGTGTTTGCGCTCGGCATCGATGGCGGTAAGAGATCTTTTACCAACGAGGGTTGTAAATCCTCGTCAAACCAATCGGGAAAGATTTTCGATGCACTGGCTTCCTTGAGACAATCGGGTTTGACTCAAAGATGATTCAATGTTGTAGGGTTTAGTCAACAAATATATTTATTAACAGACTTGAAATAATTTGTTTACACTGTTGAGTTCGGTTGTATGAGATTCACGCGGGGTAGTGAGAAGAAGTTGTGGCGGTAGAGTAAGTTGGTCTTCTCTTCGCGTTGGTTGAAACGAATCTGATCTTAAAGGTAGGTTTTAAAAATTAGCTAAGTTCCGATGGCCAAAAAACTACTGGAAGGGGTAGGATTGTCCCTTGAGAGAAGGGATGAATTTTGCTTGGGAGTGGGAGTGAGCACGTGAGCCAGAAGCAGAAACGTACATTCCCAATGTGCGATGCACGTGCGGGCGTTTTAGGATACACGTCATAAAAAAACCAAGGAACGAAAAGTGAAGATTGGAGGATTGGTAGGTAGGCAAAGGTATTTACGAGTAGAAAGTAGAGAATTTGTCGAGATTGCAAGACTGGCTGCCAGATGTGGCAGACCGGCGTAAGGAGTATCCTTTTTTGCAAATCAGTCGACGCAATTCGTCCATAAGGGATGGGAACTTCCAGCAGTTGAATAGTTTATGACCTTAAAACGTGACTAAAATGTCCACGCAGAGATTAGGATTAAAGACTGTAAAAAAGAATGCCGCTAATTTACAGCGTGGATTCAACACTCTGTCTTATGGACATAAACTGTAGCGCCTGCAGCATTCTTTCAATCTTGGTATATCTATCACATTGCATATCACAATATTACTCTTATGGCCCGATTCTGCGCAACTTGCAGTTTAGTCAGCTGAGTTTCACCCATACTTGCTAATATCGTAGCACAATACTCAAAGTGTAGTGCTCTAATAGATTTGTAAACAATACATCTAATATAAACCGATATGTCGTTGCTAATTCTGTTTTTTTTTTTTATTCATCTTTTCCCCTATTTTCTTCAACATATAATCACAACGTTTCTCAAATCAGAGCTTATTATCTATAATTACCTCAAGAAGGCTTTTTCGCCATCTCTAAATCTCTAAGATTCGTGTTTGCTTCTTCTTTTTTCTCTTTCTGGGTTCATCTTTTATCCTCTTATCTTGTCTCGTATTACCCGTATGCGCTGATGCCTCTTTGTCTTGAAACCGTCAACTCTGTGCGCGTTCATCAACCTATCAACATTTTGAGAATTGTGCTAGATTATGCTAAGTTTGTGCCAACTTGTGCCATTTTTAAATATGTATTAAAAAAAAAAAAAAATCTTACCGTGTTCACTGATTTTCCTCCGAAGCTGAAATTTATATTTTCACAATTTTTATTATTTTGAGAATACGCGAGTTGTGGCAAGTTGTGCTGGACAATTACGCAAAATTTTTCCCCTCTTGTCCAGCATAACTTGAGACAACTTACGAATTCTCACAATTTCGCAAATTTTGAAAATTTGAATTCTAGCTTGGGAGAAGAATCATTGCCATGAGTCCAAAGATAGGGCGAATAGAGGTTTGTTAGAGAAAAAAGTATGCGTACTCATCCAGCATAACTCATTGTAAGTAACCATTTTATGTATTGTCCTGACATTCATGTCCCATTATTGTCAATAAAGGATAAAAAAGAAACCCTTTCCTTGGTTGACTGTTGAAAGTACAGGACGCACGTGACATCATACAATATTTTCCCGTGGGTTACTTCGGCTCTTTTTCAATTATTGCTCTTCTAGCTTCACACTCATCAAATAGCTCAAAGAATTTCGTCATAATGCCTTTTCGTTGCCAGTTGATCGTATGACACGCATCCGGTCATTGAAATATTTCGTCCCATCCACAAGCTTTTATAAATCTCCAACTCCACGTAACCCCCGACGAACGCCTGCAATGCAATATATTTAACGACCCTTTCGCAATAAATTAAAATCCTCCTATTATGGCAGCATCAGATAACCAACAAGTAATCACAAAGCATCAATTCTGATATATAATCGTATCGATACTCACAGTACAATCAATCTAGGCAAAAATATCTGAAACGTAAAAACATCCGCTGTGTTACAAAAACCACATCGCAATAAAAATACGAGAACAACCCAAGTATTGCCAGTTCTGTTGTGAAATTAGGGAAAAACCGTGGAGTCAGACATCGCTGTTTAGTGTAGTGATATCGAAACATCAATCCAAGATGGAATGTATGTAGTTGGTGGGTACATTTTTCTTGAAAATTAATCACGAATGCTATAGCAACAAAGTAAGCACAGAGATTAATCTGTCCAGTCATGTAGTTCGCATTTCAAAATATTCACGCGTTTTCACTGGCAATGAGATACAGATAACTCCATGCTTATACACGGTAAGATAGGGAAGTGGTTGAGCAGAGTAAACGATTCTCGGTTAGCTTTCCCGTTCAAAGTTACTTAATTTTTATACCATTTCAACTACGTTCATCTTTTTAATTAATTATTCACAAAGGTTTCACTCACCCGTTGCCACTGTGCTCGATCGGTTACGTTAACAAGAAAGTTGTAACGTTTTATAAAGTAAATGAGATAAAAGGCAAGTAAATTACTAAACAAAGGTCCATAAGACGTGCAATTATTCATTTATTTAGAGTCATCGATTAGCCATACACAAAATTGACAGTATAATGTAAAATTACTTCCTCTACTCGGCGCAGACCGACAAAATAGACCTGATAGTTTAATGTTGAACATGAATATACAGTACACGGTGTATGCGATAAACGTAAACTTCAAGTTAAAATTGTCATAAAAGAAAACGAAGACGAATAAATCAGGATATCGGACAGTATCGTTAAAATGTATATGAAATCGTCTAGCGGTTTGGAAAATATATATATATTTCGAAGGGAATTCGAATTTACACTTTTGAGTGTGCGTTATTTATTTAATGACATGATTTTTTACGCTTGTTATTTTAAGTATTGTCGCGTATTGATTCTTGATTTATTACCTGACCAAGAAATTTTATTTCTGTCGCACTTCACATGATTTTTGTTCACATACTTTTAAAATCGAACTCTCGCCTTCCAACGTTGTAGGCCTACTGACTCCTAATCCGCTCAACCTTCTAAGCTCATTATTTTTTTTACAGTAGGATATATCGTCACAAAGTTGAAGCGAACCATGTTCCTTCCTAAAACGATGGTCTGCTACAGCTGAATTTCTTAATCAGATTCCTAATAATTATTTCAACTAATGAGAAACAATTATGACTATTTTTGGTCGGTTTAGAATAACCTGTTTTCGAAAGTTGACAGTGGACAGCATGATCGACGGTTGCAATTGTATACGGTTTGGTGAATAAGAAGTTGGTGTTAATTAGATACACACTTGTCATCGTGATAAAATTATATTTGTCTACAAATCCAGTTCGAGTTAAGCACAGTACGAAAGTTTAGGTCCATGGAATAGAAGCAGATGAAACTTGACCTCCTGTCCATGTGACACTGTCATCGGTGTGAGATCGAGTACAGTATAATCTCGATTAACCCTTTACTGCGAAGTATTTTTCATTTGAAAATCCATTTTAATGGCAACAGTTCAACTCCATGCATACTCAAGGAGTCCGTCGTAGATGTAAGGAAGTGGATTCTGACCGATGTCTGAAGATTTCTTTAAGTTGGTCAAAACATAAAAATGTTACGTTTCTTCTTACTGTTGGTGATCCAATGATGATTAACGTTAACATCACCTAACATATTATTCAGTGATATAAATCAATAAACATGCAAAAAATTTACCTATAAAAGGTAATTAATCCTGTAAAACAGTGGTTTTAAGTCGGTTTTACTTTTAATCTTGCTAAAAATTATTCAAAAATAAAGTTCGATCCTTATATTTATGTATTTTCTTTCCTGTGTTTTCATCTTGCCTGTTGAGATATTTTTTATTTCAAGCCAGGCGCATTTTGGGTATGTATTAAATAACTGTTTATACTCGTATAGACATTTCGTTGGACAAGTTATTTCGAGCTGTGTATGGGATTGAAATATCCACTCTGTAAAATTTCGCTGGCCTATGGAAAAGTTCAACGACTACTGTTTCCTGCACCCTATTATATTTGCAACGCGTGCTTTACGAAGTCTAAACCTATTACACCCATCATGTATTATACACTTATTTACCTCGCCACACAATGTCCGTGTCGAGTGCGTTGATCTTCCTTTCTATCCTCCGTCACTATATAATCTCGCTGATTATTGACATCAATGCTTCCACGCTCGTTGGAATCACGAATCAGTCGATGACATTGCGCACGGAAGAAAAGGATACCTGACTGACAGTAATACCACCACTATACATGGTTGTTGACGATGTATTGTCAATGGAAGTAAACTTTATCTCTGTAAAAGTAATATTATTTTTCACATTAACAGGTTGACTATAAAGCACCCAACGAATATGATTGAGTCAGCGTGGTTAGTTGGAAAGATTAGGTACTGATGCAATTTTTTTGTTTGTCAATGTAACATGGAATCTTACGTATTTCGAGTAATTGAAGTGTAAATTTTAATAAATAGCTCAAAATTGTACATAATGATTGAAAAAAAAATTTCGGATTCGAGTGTTTTTCGTTTCTTTGCATTTTCTGAGAACATTTACCCTAGTAGGGTATTTTTTTTTCACACCATCAGAAAGTAGAGATTTGAACGAACAAAAAGCCCACCGACTTTTTCAAAAAAGCAGATATTTTGACGTGAGAATTTTCGATTGAAAATTAGGGTGCTTTTTCGATATTATGTCAAAATAAGGTGAAAAAATAGATATTTTAAATCAAAAAAATTACAGTGTGTTTGGGACATCAAAAGGTAAGTTTTCACCAAATATCGTGAAGAAAAAAATTTCTTTTGTAAAAGATAAAAATAAAAAACCAAAAACTTGGTTATTTGAATTTTTCACATAAATTTTGAGGTTATGTGAAAAAAGTGTAAATACAAAAGTTGTAGATATTTTTATTACCTGCAACTTTGCCGTTTAACTTTTTTCCATAGCACTTGTAGTTTTGTCGGAAATCGAGATAAACCGTTTTTTACCCTTAAAAACTCACCCCCTACCACTTCCCGACCTCAGATCGCCCGTAATTTATTTCTCCTTTGATTTTTGGTATATTCTCTTCCTTCTCCAATGGGTTTCATCCTACTATTATTTTTTTTTGGTTTCAAAAATTATCGACCCTGGTCTAAATCGTGCACACCAAGTTTCAATTTCGAGATAATCGCGTTTAAAGCCTCGGCAAGGGAAAAACGACTAGTCCTCCACTTTCTTGGGATTTCACTGGGCTTCTACACTTGTCGCATATGAGAATGTCGGCTAAACAGCTATTATTGAATAGAACACTTACCTCTACACATGGTGTCTACATATACCTGCACCCTGGGCACCAAACTGCGCAGAGGCGAGTCACACTCAAAGGCTCCCAGGACGTCATTTTTAAGAATCGGTCGAAATCACTAACTGCCTCGTATTCTACAGTTTCCAAACTACAAATTTTGGGGGAAAAAAAAAAAAAAAACGTCTCCCTCGTCTCGTCACTCTCCCACGATCCTTACAGTAACCTCATCATCTCATTTCTATCGTCCTATTTCCATTCTGGCTCACGCCACTCGCTTTTTTCCGACTCTGGTAATTCTATTCTCCATCATTTTGCGCACCTTATGCGTACTCCTCTTTACATCAGATCCATTCCTACTACAACGTTCGACACGATCACTTCTATTTCAACACTCAACAACCTCACGTATAACTTTTCTTACCCTTATTGTGAACTACAAACCCCGTTTAAACCGTTCCACAAATTCTTCAAACAAATATACACTTGATATATCAAAAATCCAAACGGTTATTCAACCCTTATCCTAACTACTGGTTGTCCCCTGACGTAAAAGCGAAGCCGACTCACGCTGAAACGGTCGAAAAGCGCACGTCGTTCTTGGGGCACGAACTTTACACGTACCATGCGTTTGAATCGAATCGGTGAGACTAACGTCCGAATTTCCCCGTGTGAGTCGGAAATAAATCTTATAAATAAAAATAAAAAATACACCGACCCATTTAAAAAACCAAACCTGGACTTCGTACCTCCGTGGCACATCCGCTTTGTAAAAATTCGAACGCGCTATGTTCCGTCCCCTTCAAACCCTTACAGCTCTCGTCTCAAACTTTTGTTGAGATTTTGCTTCGTTTTCGAGAAAATCGCCCTGGTCACTTTAAATGCTCCACCCTGTATACGCAAAAAATGAAAATTCTCATATCAGACTAATTGTTGAGATAAAGTCTTCCAGTTTTTCCCGAATCTGTGGAGGCTTTAGGTTGACAGAGTATATTTACCTGATCATTACTCTAACATGGAACCGCTACTGTATCTAATAATGTTAGGACAAGTTTTAACGCTAACGACAATGGATATGTATGATATGATCTACATATACTAATTTTACAGCAGCGACGAATCTCAAATACAAATGACGTGATCTTACGCCAAGTCGGTAAGAATGGCATTTAAACACGCGAGCACGGTTTAGTATTTTTGTAATAGAATTCCATTAAATTAACATTAAGAAATAAAATGCTTAAAATACCTATCTCAGAATCCATCCTTTGACGTCGTTGAAAAATTATGTATAGATAATTCTCGCTCAAGTCGAGAAGGTTTGACATCTCTATTCAGACTTGACTGGAATTTTTTCTTCGATTTACTATTTTCAACGTAAAACTAGACCCCAGTGCTTTTTTTTTTTTAACTTTTGATCAACTTTGGTTGCATAAGACAAGTATTGGTTTCGGCCAAAAATTACTTTTTATAATTTCAACGAATCTCTAAGTTGTCAAACGTCTAGCGTCTGAAAAACAGGTTTTTCTGGTTTGGTTATTTTTATTATTATTATTATTATTATTTTTTTTTTCTTCTTCTATTGCCTCATTTTATTTCGACTAACCCATTAACGAAAATATCGACGAATCAGCATTTGATAACGTGTAACATTTTTTTACCTTAAAGATGACCTGCTCTGAGACAAAAGTTTTAAAACTATAGAATCCGGATTTCACACTCAGTTTTCAAAGAAAAATAATTCTAATTTCTATCGATTTTTCAATTTGAACACAATACTGAATATTCCCAAAATACGCCATTATGATTTCGTTGTTAGCAAAAAAAAAAAAGATAAAAGAAACTTGCTTTAGATTCAATACAGACTGAATTTTTCTTGATTTAATACGAATTTCTTGGTTCAGGTCTTCGGATACGAAGCTGATCACCGTATACAAAATTTGTTCATATATGTCAGTAAATTTTTTTCATACCTCTTCGTTCCTCACTTTATTGAAAATCTGATTCAAATTAGGTGCAGCAGAGAATTGTCAATCAAAACTATCGAAAATGAATTTAAATGACAAAAACGGAAAATTCTTGAATATTTCGTTAAAATTTATTCCTCCTGACGTTCACGAAGAAGTTTCTCTTTCCGCGTTCTTCAATAAATGTGAACTTGTAACGATAGAAAATGTATTGATAAATACCAATCGATACACGATCTTTAAATGACATTTCGTTGTTTCGTCTCACTCGGACTCGAGTAGCCTGATTCTCTTTATTTCGACAAAATGAAATGACGGAGGAAAGAGTAATCCAGCAAATGAGCTACCATCCATCCTCATGGTTCTTCTATTTGTTAGGCGATAATGAGTTTTCTTAATAACTATTAATCATTTCAGTGATTTTTCTCAATCGTTAATGAATATAATGACATAATCGAGACTGGGTTGAACTAAAGTGAAACAAACGCTTGTACAAAATTCAAATTTTGATATTCCATTGATTTTTTTTTTTTTAACCAAACACAGTGTTTCCCGTCGATTCGAAAAATGCTGACGCTCAATTAATAATAAAAATGCATGCGTGAATGATATTAAATATACGTATATCTATGTACAGTTTATATATAAATATTTCTAATTCTAATTATTGTATATAAATATCTATCGTAACACCAGATCAAAGTTTTTGATTATTGCAATATTTTCTCCCCATTTCGACAATAGCGCTCGAGACAAAATAAAAACGATGCATTGATTATTCCTCAATTGCGGAAGCTCTGTACGAAAAGCTGTCGGAGGTGAAGTCGCTTCACGTTTAGCTATAGAAATAAGCGTGTTGTTCGAAAAATTAGTTCTAACTTTTATCGCACCGTCGAAAAAAATAGAAAGTACCAAAACGCGAGAAACTAATCTACTTTTAATCTAATCGATTAATTTTGATTTTTGCATTATTAAATTTGATCTTCTTTGTTCCTCGTTTATTCTCTCTCCCTTCTTACGCGGTTTCGATTTTTTTCTCTTCGCTTTTTTGAACCGTCGAATGATCGCGATTTTCGCATCAGCTCAAGACTTCTTCGTGACTTTGAAATCTCGCTCGTCATTGGAATTTCGAAAATCGCTCGCCAATTTTGGAATCAGAGGATTTATAAACGGGCGAGCATTCGCCATTTCCCGAAATTTTGCCAAGCTTTTTCCGCCCTCGGAGGTCGAGGCGACAGGAATTTCATCGAAAGATCAGCTCCGCTTGTTTTCGCAACTGCGCCAGACTCCTTAGCGCCAACCGAGCTTCGAAATCCCGAGGAATCCTCATCCTCGTCTCGCCGATCTCGCCGATCTCTCCCAGCCATCCGTCGTATAGCCCCAATCTTCTTTCACCATGTCGGCCAGCTTCTCGCCGATCATAATTACCGGGATGTTCGTGTGCGCCGTTGGAATCTCTGGAATTATCGATGCGTCCGCGACTCTCAGCCCCTTAACGCCGTAAACCTGAAAAATGACCTCATTTAGTTAAAATATTCCATTTCTTTTCATCTGTGTGATTATAGACATGATTCAACCGATATGTTCTCAAATTCATCCAAAAATTCTTGGAACGTTTGCCAATTTCTGTTCAGAAACTTGAAGAATGGTCGAAAGTTTTCGTTTCATCTACCCGAAGTTCGAAAATTCAAGTTCTTGCTGATATCGCGATTCGATGACAACCTTTTTAATTGTAAGTGGAGAATCTAACATACGAATATGGGTGGCTATTTACGATTAGGAAGTGGTGAAATTATACGGCTGGATGTCGTATTAATTCGAGTATTGAAGTTATTTTTTGAGAGTTGATTGTTGATGTCATCTGTATCGAGAGATGATGCATTTTTATACTAAACAACCAAGAAATAAGACACTTTTTCCGTATTCTTATGACCGCCAATCTCTTGCTTGAAAAATCGAGATTTTCGTTGAAAATAATATTAATAATAAGTATGTTAATAAGAAGTTGCGGTAAACTTGCACAAAAATGAGAAACGTCGGGATATAAAATGCAAATGTAACGTCTCACAATAGCGTAATTTTTTCCCTCTTTTGGCATACACCGCGGTATTTCACGGTCAATATTCGTCATACAATCACGAAAAACAACCAGTTATCACTTATGGCACAGCACCGTACGTACGAATATTTGATCCAGGTGCAAACATCATCATTCGATAACTCTCCGTTATTCGTTGTTCCTAATTATTGCCTCATGTAACGTGTAAGTTTATAACTTAGTAGTCTGTTTTTCATTTTAATGGAAGGCAGACTTAAATCTTAATTTCAGCGGATTCGATTTTTGAAAACGTATTTTAACATCAGATAATCATATTCCAAAATTCGTAAAATGATATTGAAGAATTCGAAAGTTACTAAGTTTTACTAAGAAGTTACTACTTTCAATGTTCGCTGTCTTAAAACTGGTTGTGAAAAATATCGATCAAAGTTACCGAAATATTGTTGAAATGTTGACAATTGTACACGAAGTACCCGTTTCCATGTCTCTTTTCTACACTCCGCGCACGCGCAGTCGTAAACTAATCTTACATTACGCGACCACAACCTCAATTTCATACTTCGTGAAAAAATTACGTAACACGCTCTTGTTGTATATAAAGCATATTATGCACGGATTCGCTGAATTAATCTTTTCGTCGCTCGCAAAATTTGAAGTTGTCACTTTATTATGGCTTTGAAATGACAATATATCCGTTCACACTTGAATCTGTGAGAACCTGTTATCGAAACTTGAAGTGAGAATAATGTAAATTAATATTCCAGTCAAAAGCACACAACAGGTTTCATTTCCTAGAGTATTGCACTCGTTGATGAATTTTAATCGGAGTGAAGAACGGTCAATATTCTGGCGAATAAACACTCCTAGAAGTTTATGCAAATTCCGTGATCCGTAGATCTTTTAGTCTTCTCGTTAGCGTATTCTTTAATTTTTTATTTCAGTCGCAGAAAATTGCAACTTCATGCGAAATCAACTGTAAAATGCGTGTAAATGTAAGGCCATTGAATACCAGTTCGTTTTTTTTTGTTTTTTTGTTTTTATCATTTGTTGTTAAACAGATGAGCAAAATCTTTCTTTTTGCACACAAGGTTGATAATCAGCCATTCGATACCACCTGCATAATGTAATTTCAAATGGTATTTTTAAGAAGCTGTAATCAACTCGGCTTTGACGAGTCGTTAATTGCCCGTTCATTTCTGCAGACGTCCGTATAATCTCGCTAATTATTGACATCGATGATTCCACGTAGGTTAGAATTACGATTGACCTTAGAGTCGTTGTGTTCCGTCCAAGTCGTGAGAAAAAAAAAAAAAAACAAAACGCCTTTTCTAGGCAAAAACAGATGTTGACATAACACACTTGACATTGAAGTCAAACAATCAGGGAATGCTGAGACTTGAGGTTTTTCTAATCAAAGGAATGACAAGATTCTGCTTTGGTTTCAATCGCTGTTCTGTTATGGACCATGTCGGTCTTTATGGTCTGTAGTAATAGTTGTGATCGATTTATGGAAGAATTATCTTCCTCTGACGTACTGTGGTCAGAAACCCTTCGTATCGCCGAATTCCTTACATTTGCCTGCCCATTGAAAGTGCATAAACAGGAATTTTCGGATCCATAGACTATTCCGACGTTTGCCAACGATGACTCGACTTTTCGACAATTTTGACACTAGTGAAAAATGATGATATCCCGGACTAGTTGGACTGAATCGATCATTTAGAGTAAAAAGTTCGATTAGTTCCGGTGTTTAGACAGCACGCGTATAAGTGTTGATATTGAAAAACTAATAGATGACAAAAGGTTGAATATACTTGAGTAACGCGACCCCTCAGCCTTGGTTTTAGAATGAATGCATTGGATTTTTATTCGTTGAAATATTATTTAAGTCAGAGAAAATTTTAGATACGGGATTTTTTCACGTCGAATTGACAAATCAAAAACCATCATGATTTCCATTCTGATCGGCGTTTTTTTTTTTTTGTGTCACTACTTCCTGTGAAATACTCTTGACTTTTTGAGATTTTTTTCCAACCGTTTGTGAATTTTGAATACTTTCAAGTTCAAAATTACGTCCTTACCGATCGTCGTGAAAAATTTTCACCAAAATTGGTATTGGTAAACTTTTTTTTTCTGTTGACTTCAGTTTTATCTTTTTCAACTCCAAATTAACGGAAGCAATACATGAAAACGAATAAATATCCCAATGAAAGGAATCATATCAGAAAAGGATGGGCAATAGCAATTGAGCATTTTGCAACTTGAACATCCGGTTTTTGGTATTTTTTTGTATGTCACGTGCGGCACATTCTAGTCTATATAATAATATTCTGTTATGTATCACTCACGTAGATACAGTAGTAGAGTAAAATCTTACCACTATTACTTTTACTGAAAAACGTTTTACTAGAATTTTTGAAATTTTTTTCAAGGTAATCGGTAACTCCGCAATTCTGAACTAGAGTGATTAAAGAAAAAAAGTATGGAAAATTAGAATAGTGTATCAGAGAAAGTACTGGTTTTGATTTATCAATTTTACGTTAAAAATCCTATATTACAATTCCTACTTGCAGTATTACGGCAGCATTTATCGAAGGGGATCCTGCGAATAGAATATTATAATGTAACTCTTTAAGACTGTCTTACTTCATGTGTTTTTGTGTAAGAATTTACTACGGATCGCTCGGATCGTGGTCATCTCATGAAATGTTAATCACATCACGTTTGACGCCTTTGACCGCTTTCTTCGAAAACAATCGTTGCTGTATGCGAGACAAAAGTCGATGAAATATTTTCCTCTTGCGAATGGCGAGGTTATAAGAAACATCGGAAATTTCGAAAACAAGGAAAGGAATATTCTCAGAATAAAAAGAAAACAAAGCGCTCACCTGAAGTCTGGGATTAACGACGGCGGTTGGATCGCCCGGAGGACCCATTTTAGCGGTGCCAGAATGATGGTAAATGGTGAAGGTGAGAGTGCGGGCGGCGCATTCCCAATAGCCGTCCGAGTCGTAGGTAAACCTTTGACATCCGGGAAACCGGACGTCGAACTGCCTCGAGCCGAACTGCCGCATGGCCTTCGTGCGAGTCACGTTTTGGGCGGCGCGGATTCCGGCCACCATGACGCGCACGTCTTCCGGGTGGCTCATGTAGTTCGGAATTATTCTCGGCGGGGATCTGATGTTCCTGTTCCTCAGGAGGATCTCACCGCGACTCAGCGGTCTCATCAGCATCGGAAGAATGTTCCAGGAGTGTCGATTTTCGATCTCTCGATAAGTCCGGGACCAGAATTGGTCAGATATTCCGAATCCGCGACGGACTCCTTGGTCGGAGGCGAGCGAGGCACCTTGGAAGAGTAACTCGACGTTTGGCCAGCTGCCTTGGTCGTTGGGTGTGTCGGTGTTGAGGAAGGCCAGAGCTTCGCAGCCTCCCGGAACCGTCAGAGGGCCTTGACGATTGGTCAAGTAGTCGGCGATGTAGGGTTTCACGGGGTTCATTATGTCCCTGGTGATTATCGAGGCGGGCTGATCGACGAGGGCGATGAAACCGCCGTAGGCGATGTGGTCCATCAAGTTCTTGCCGACCGGCGCGTCCTTGACCAGCGGAATCCCGATGTCGGCGAGATGCTCGGCCGGTCCGATTCCACTGAGCATGAGAATCTGAGCGGAGCCGATCGTCCCGGCGCTGAGAACGACTTCTCTTCTCGCCCTGACGGCGAACTTCCGGTTGTTCTTGTAGAACTCGACGCCGACGGCCCGTTTGTCTCTCGGGTCGACGAGCACCTTGCTCACCAGGCTGTTCTTGCTGACGAACAAGTTCCTCCGAGTCTTGACGGGGTGAAGATAAGCTCTGCTCGTGCTGACCCGCGATCCGTTGGCGGTCGTCGTCTGGATGTAGGAGAATCCGGTCTCGGTCCTTCCGTTGTAGTCCTGGATGTCGAAGCCGAGCTCTTCCCCGGCCTGGAGGAAGGCCGTCGCGAGGGGCGTGTGGAAGGTCGGATAGTTTATCGCCATCGGGCCTTCGGTGTTGTGCATCTTCTCGTCGACCCTCAGCCCTGGGATCCCGATGTTCTCCATCTTCTTGAAGTAGCGAAGCACCTCGTCGTAAGACCATCCGACGTTCCCCAACTCCGCCCACCTGTCGTAGTCCCGCTTGTCGCCGCGGGTCGCGATCATGTAGTTGAGGACGCTGCTGCCCCCCATCACCTTGCCCCGCGGCCAATTGCACCTCCGGTCCTTCATCCCCAGGCAGTAGCTGTCCGAGGGCTCGGTCCGGTACTTCCAGTTGACGTCGTTGCTGAACTGCAGGTAGTTGACCAGCAGTGGAATGTCCATTATCAGATTCTCGCTCCTCCCGGCCTCGAGGAGCAGCACCTTGAGCTCCGGAATCTCCGTCAACCGACTCGCAATGACCGCGCCTGCGCTTCCGGCCCCTACGACGATCACGTCGTACTCGGCATCCGGTCCCGGCGTCATGTCCGGTGGTTCGGCGTGCTGGTAAATTTCGCCCTCCCGCAAAAATTTCACCACCCCAACCGTCAGTGAAGAGAGCGTCGACAGCAGTGATCGGTAGTTCTCGTTCCCGCTGATACCGGTGTAAATCCGTCGAGGCAAGGCCTGACCTTCCGCACTTCGATACTGCAGGCACAACGTCGCTATGAACACCGCTGCAGCAACGACAATCCGAAAGCTTCTCACTGCCATCGTCACCCGCATGTTTCGTGAAGAATTCACCAGCGTGATATGTGCTCGGGAAAACACATATCCATCGTATTTATATACAAGGCCGCATCCACCTTGGTGCCCGCTTACAGTGCGAACCTTTTTCTGTGATACTTGATTCGATCCCCAGTAATTCCCCTTTACCTCCCTCTCTTCCTCTCTTCCTCCCTCTCTTCCTCTCTCCTTCTGCGCCGTTTTAATCACCCGAAGTCTCATCCGCCGGGCCGTAGAACTCTGTGATTCACGACTTCTTCGACCACATTGTGGTCTCTTACATTTATTTGCTTAAAAGGATACACCGATCACGATACTGTCTACAAGAATTGCTAATTCTGTTTTGATTCTTCGCCTCTCTTGCGGATTCAAAATTTCCGTCTTTCCATTCGATTTTATAATATGTGTATCGAATACCTGATTACTATTCATTATATCCAACCGTTCGTTTCATTGCAACATGATTTTACCTTCTGTCAGCGCATCATATTAGATTTAATTTTCTTGACACCAGCATTTTAATGACATCAGCTCAGGTATATTTTTAAATTGCGTTTTTACCTCCAGATTTTGTTGTGCGCTTCCTATCTTGCATCAAATTATGAATGCAGAAGTTGTCATTCGTGTATACACTTTCAGAATACTTATCAATTCCCAGTTTTGATTCCTGAGTGAAAAATATCCCAATGATTGTCTTCTCACGAAGTGAAATTGCGTACGAATTTTCTTAACGATACAAAATTATCACAAACAACAATGGTTCGATTTCTTTTTTTTTTTTGGGTCCAATTTCGTCACATATACCAGAGCTCAATGGCACGATATGAATAACGTTCGGAAGTATTGCTAGCCAAAATCATAATTTGCACAGTTGACAACCTTGTCAATCTCTGGTTCTCTAAACTTGTTAGGCTATCTTGTTGCTTTGTCCGAATTGGAAGAGGAAGCCGTATAAATTTGATTAAATTTGATTGAATTCGTTTTGTTCTTCCTTTCTTTGTATCCGTGTTACGGTTTGACGTTCTTTTTTGTTGAATATAAAAAATTATGGTTTCTCCACTGCGAGGCATTAATAAATCTATTCTTTACGTCAGAATATGTAGCAGCACGCTGATGTCGGCATTAAATTCTGTTGTGTAAACTGGTTATGGCTATTTATAATTCATCGATTCTTTTCTGTTAATGGGTTTTTCCTTTACCGTTTGAATCTGAACTTTTGCTTGCTACGTGTTGTATAAAACCAGTTACACAGCGTTCGATTAATCAGTTCGAAAATTTTTAACAACAACTGTCGCCTTCTAACAATAACTACAAGATTTAATCATTTATCCACGATTCGGTAAAAAACTATTTTCTTTCGTTAGAAGTGACCATTTTTTACTATCGATCGTAATTTTTTTTCTTCACGAATATCTAGAATTTTAAATCTTCAATCGAAGTGGAAACTTGAATATAATGTAATTTGGTATTCACGAAAGCAATCGGTTGATAATATCGCTCGTTACAATGTCGTGTCTTGATTGTGGTAATCGTTGGTATTTATTAAATCGGTTTGATTTTTAGTCTGAATGAAGAAAATTGTTTTATTTTGAAAGTCGGATTTTCTTTACTAAAATTTTTTTACACTTCTCCAATCGTGAGCAAAATTGAATTGAAAAATTATTAACATTATTTCGAAAAAAAATCGGGTTCTTACCAAAACATCACTTCAAATTACGCAAAGTTTATATTATGCAGAAATGAATCTTTACCACGATAAATTATCGTAAATAATTTTTCTCAATCTTACACTTTTGGTTAAAACGTCAACAAATAAAAATCAAATCAAATAACGAGAAACTTTCAGTGTTTTAATTCATAGGAAATAATTAGGCGAAGAAAGTTGATAAAAATATTCCACGTATTGAAAAGTATAAACTGGCGAGAAGCGTGAATTATATGCAACTCGTCGTCAGAATGCGTTCCTTAATAAGGATGAAGTTAGTAAAGTCATTGTAACGATGTATGCGTACGAAAAGTCGCTACTTCGCATCTTTAGGAGTGTCCGAGACTTAGTAAATCATTATAAACGAAAGATACTTTGAATTTGAAAAGTCAACTCCTTGAAAGCCATTTTTTAATTGCCCAATGATAATGATTTTTTAGCCTAAAGTTTCGTTCCGTTAACGTTACTAACTTCAGCCTGATGTACCTTACAATCGGATTTCAAAGTGATGAAATTCGGAACCGCATGAATAATCAAATAATCGTAATATGTTTGGTATAAAAATGATGAAAACTATAGCGAAGAGCCTGCGTCACGTTGAAACCCGAGATGCCGAAATATTTCATTGGAATCGTATAAAACCGTTTGTAACAAATTGCTTGAAATGATAATCGATTATTCCGACTGCGAAGTCACGCAATGAAATTTAATTGCGTTTATGCGTGTCGAAAAGTATCTAAACGTACAATTTCTGTAATACAATATTCGCAAGACTGAAAGGAGTCTTTATTTTTTTATTTTTTATTATTTTTTTTTTTTTTTTATCACTATCAACGAAGTTGGCGAACGCTTTTCAGGGGCAGGCGGTGAGATGGTTCGTTCTCAACTAATAAAATTTAAAAAAGGAAAGAAAAAAAAAAACTTCAAATCAAAGATTTTCGACAAATTACTAACGTAATATGCACCGTTTGTCATCTAATCACTCTTTCCAAATGAAATGAATTGTATTTCGTTATTACCCAATTCCGAAACAGTATCTTATGAGCCTGTGACTGGGTTCTAATTCTCCTCACCAACCTCCTTAAGGTTACGTACTACTCCCTTCCTTACCGACCGAGCAAGCTGATCCTTTTTCTTCTAATACCGAATAAACAAACGAACGGTGCTCCGTAGAAATTTGAACCCTTTCCGTTCGTTTGTTTATTCGCTGTTAGAAGAAAAAGGATCAGTTTGCTCGGTCGGTAAAGCGGGGAGTACTGCATAACCTTAAATAACAGAGAAGGTGATGTTTTGGTTCCGTTAACATTGCGGTTTTATATGTAAAAGCCTGTTCATTTCTCGTAAACGGTTACAACTTTTTATTATTATTGGGCTTTTTCGCCGATAACGTGATTATAATGTGTTCTTCTGAAAATCATTATAACGTTACTTTTATCCGTGTACTGTTATAACGGCTTGCCGTTCAAACTTTCGTCACTATGAACGTCAAAAAATGGTTATTTTTATTCGAGGTAAACGAAGACAGAGAGAGAGAGAGAGAGAGATAGGGATATAGAATAAAAATATTATGAAAGAGAAAGACAGAAGTAGCCCGCTCACTATAACGAATAACATTTCAGTTATCTTGTGTAATTTCTATTGTCATAATTTCTCACCTTCTCTACTGACAAATTTTGTGTCACACTTTTTTTTTTTCCAACTTATTCTTCTGCGAAGGAAAGTAGTTTTTCATTATATTTGATTTGATTCTTTTTCGCCTCAAAATTGATACCCTTATTAATAAACTTTACGATTGGTATTAAAATTACTACTTTTTTTTTTTTTTTTTATCACACCGGATGAGATTATTTTCGGTAATTTTTATTTTATTTCTTCGATGTTTCGTGGCTTTAATTTGCACTAAGACATTTTTTAGACTCTTAGGTTCCTAAATAATGTAACCATTATGAAAAATTAGGCCGACTTATTGTTTGTTTTTTTCTTTTTTTTTTCTTTTTTTTTTCATTCTTGTAATAATCAATTTCTTTCGGAAACAATCGGCTATCGGCGAACGGATTGAGCCACAGTTCTGAAAATTTTCATTAATCTTTTCTATGCTTGGTTCTATTATATATATTTTTTGCAATTTTTTTGACACGCCGGTTTCAAATAAAAAAAAAAAAAAAACTTTCAACTTTGAGCAACTCCAAAACCCAATAACTCAATAATCAAATTTCACATACCCATGTCTTACGGTGCGCTGAGTACGTAAATAATATAATTTTACACGAGGCAAATGGCGAATGATTCCATATTCCGCCACTAGGTGGCGAATACAAACCCGCAATCGAAAATTAACTCTTGAATACTTATAATTAGAGCTATCGTCGCACAGAACTTTGTCTTTTCTTTGTGTTTTTTCCATCTGAATGGAAAAATGAGAAATCATGAAAAAAAGAAAAGAACTAGTTTCTTCCCACATCCACGTCGTTAGTCTTGGGACAAGCTGAAAGGGAGAATCAGCGCCGTATTTAATGTTTTATTTATGACTATTGAAAATAATAGTCGCTATCTTGGATCCACCATTTTGAATGTTGTCAATCTGACGTCAGATTCGTAATCAGCGACACTAAAAACCCCCGTATATCAAATTTGGCATAAATCGATTGATTAAAAAAAAAATGTTGTCCGCCATCTCGAATTTCGGAAATCTAACCTCAGATTCTTAATCAGCAGCCCCAAAAATCCCTGTACATCAAATTTGGCATAAATCGGTTTATTTTTTAAGACTTCATACATTAATTCCACTTGCTCACATAATGTCAAATTACGACCGTTACATGGCGATAAATTTTTTTTAATCTCTATTACATGTCAATACTTTTAACTATTTACTTATATCTGAGTCTACGCAAATGCCAGGATTTCATATTTTTATATTACAGTTTAGATTAATGCGGATGCTTAATTACATTCACACTTACATAAATCGACATTACCTAACGCTTGAGATGTTTATTACAAGTCGTACATGTAGGAAGTGAATTCCAACCTAACTGTATCAGACTGCTGTCTTAATGGTCAATTTTATTGGCATATTTAGTAATCGAGCACATGTTTACATTTTTACTTGCGTACTGGCGAAAATGTTTGAACTATAGTCTTGCCAAAATTTTATCGACCATTTAGACGATGTCCGAATACAGTTGGCTAAAGTTCTGGATGTCCGTTCTTTTGTTGGTTTTATTGTTTTTAGATATACGTATCATTTTCATGATAAGCCTCTCGTGCCAGTCGTTCCAAAGAACAAAAGAACGAATATCCAGAACCTTGGTCACCTCTATTCGGACATCATGTAAATGGTCAATAAAATTTTGGCAAGACCGTAGTTCAAACACTTCCGCCAGTACGCAAGTAAAAATGTAAACATGTGATTGATTTTTAGATGCGCCGATTAAATTGAATATTAAAACAGCAGTCGGATATATCTAGATTTGAAATTCACTTACATAAAAATATGAAATTCTGGCATTTGTGTGGGCTCAGAAATAAGTAGATAGTTGAAAGTATTGATATGTAACAGAGATTGAAAAATATTTCTCGCCGTGTGAGCAAGTGTAATTTAATTGATGTATAAAATTTTTAGTAATTTTATTCAAGTAAACCTAATGATAGTAGACGAGGCTTGCGGAAATGTTTACAGAAAATTTAAATGCTAATTATTATACGCATTTGTTTATCTTCGACATTCACCAACGAATCCAAATCCTTACAATTCACAACACATTGAAATCTTTCTTTTTATAATTTTTTCTGCGCATCGACTGTTAGTTTTTTCAAATATGAGTGACCAGACGCAGGATCAAACAACATAATCTAGAGGCCAGTAAGTTGAAAATAATTAAAAATCACTGAAATTCAAGCTGTAATTATGTACTGAAAATTGCTTGGAAATCAGCGAGACGTCGAACTACTTTCAACGTTTAGGAATTACTTTGAGATCAGTGGAGATCGAGCTGTCGTTCAATGTTGAAAATAAATTTTGAGAATCCATCCGCAGAATTCTTCAGAAAACTTAAAATAGCGCACTTGTAATTACAAATACGATATCAAGTCACGTGACCCAGACAGACTCGCATTGGTTTATCATTTTCTCAGTAAGGGTCATGTTTTTGATTTTGATCATGTTGAGATCGTGGGGAAAGAAAATAACCGGCATAAACGATAAATAAATGAGATGGGCCCATATTTATAAAAATAATACGGTCAGTAGAAAAACTTTCATCCAGAACTTGAGCCATTTGTTTATATTCCAGTATTATTTAAACGCTTTGAACTAGATTCGCATTATGTTGAATTTCCCGTCTTCACTATCGCCTCATGTCAAACAATGATGTATGGAAAAGCAGCTGTGATGTAAAAATAGGCCATCTTGGAATGACATCCTTGGTTTGTTACTTCCTCCTTTAACACCGAACTAGTAACATCATTAAATTTAAGTTCGCTACTTTTCACAGCATTCTTGGTGTGATTATACAATTTCTTAGCCTTTTTGATCTAGTTGTAGTAAGTTACATATAAACATTGAGTCTTTTTCACACTTGATTTGTGTGGTTAACCTTAAATCTAACCTCACTAAATACGCGGATGGATCAAAATAATTGGCCATTATCCAACCAAATAGTGGGCAAAAAAAAAAACATTTCTTATTGTTTCTTTGCTTTTCTGTAGTACGAAAAGTAGTTTGAACTGAGAAGAACTGTTTCGATGCAATATAAACAACGTAACCGTTTTAAGAAATTTTCTTGGACAGTGTCAAAACAAGTTTACCCGATTACGTGAGCACAAAGTTAGGCTTCGCAAGACTGGCCTCATTGAGAGTTCCGCTGTTCATCAAACAAATTCGAACTAATCCAATAACTACAACCAATTTGTATGTTTTTACTTAGTCGTTATCATTTTCATTTATTATAATAGTAAGCGAATGGCAGTATAAAAGTATAACAATACGAATTGAAATATTCGCGTAACATGATGAATGAAAATGATGTTTATGTGTTTCACAGTAATAAGTTCGTAACTAATTGTGAGTAAAAATGTACAAATTAGTCATAATTATTAGACTAGTTGTAATTGGTTTGATGAACAGCGCAACTCTCGATGAGGCTAGACAAAGTTACGCTACGATGTCTAGAAGACGTGGTTTGTACAAAAGAACGAGTGACAAATAAATTTTTACAGAAAATAGCGTATTTATTTGGTAACTAATCGAGAGAAAGATGTAACTATTTTTTTTTTTTTTTTTTTCTACTTTCGCGTAGCATTACGCCTTATGTAAGCAAGTCGGAATTTATTTTCGGCTGACAATAGACGAAAAATCAGGCATCTGGTCGCGTCTTGATTCGTGCATCTTATCTTTTTCTTGTCACAGGACAGCTTTACCAAAACATGTCTACCGTAATTATTCGTAGAGCGTTCAAATGTATTTGCTACGAGAATTGAATTCTCTAATCGAACGTTGATCAATCTTCGCTACAACGTGTCGACTATAAATATTCATAAAGCGTTGAAATTTATTCTCTACGAGAATTGAATTCGCTAATCGGACGTTGATCAATATTCGCTACAACTCGTGTAACTAGTTTGACTTTTATGTAATCGAACCCCGTCAATTTTATGCTAAAAGTATTTTCGAACCCGTGTCTCTAATAATTGTTTCAGATATTTCTTTCGCTTAGAAATTTGCGTATTATTTGTTGGATTAGGGCTTGAATGATAAATTAATGAAACAGTCGCGATTTCTTATCTCTTGGGTGATGCGAATTACAATATCTGTAAATAATTGTCGGATTTGTAAACGTAGAAATAATTGATAAACAGGCAAGTTTAGGAAATGAAAATATTGAAATCCGAAATGTAGAATCCTCAGAATTTTTCAATTCAAAGAAGTTGAAATGAAGAATTTAAAAACATATGCCGACTGATTGTTCATTGTTGTGGATTTTTTATGCCTTCACCATTTTCAGCTTTTCTGTCAAACTTTCTACCTTTTTTAAAGCCAAAATATGTACATATGTAGTTAAGAATTCGTGAAGTTGATTTTCCGATCCAATACAAGAAAAAAATTCACACTTTGCTTCCATATTTGCAGAATTGGAAGAAAAAATAAACATTTTTTTTCAATCGCTGGATGTGAGGTGATTGGCGTATTGGAATAACCCAATAAAAATAAATATAATTGCGTCGATGTGAATTTTCTGGTGAAAAATGATGTCTTCCAATTTTGAATAAATGCCTTAAAAGAAAAAAAAAAAAATTTTATCCTAATCTCTAACCGAGTATTTCTGTTCTCTTTCGGTCGATTCGAAAAGATTTGTAAAGTTTTTTCATTAAGACGATTCCACAGATATCAAAAAAAATTTCATATAAATTTGTCGGCAGTATCGAATTTGGAATTTCTCCGAATAATGTTTTGAAAATCGATCGACAAGACCAATATGTAATATGGAAATACTTGAAAGATTTGATAAAAAAAAAAAAAGAAAAAAAATATCGTGCGAGATGTTTCAGAAAAAGGTTTCGATACGTTAAAAAAAAGTTTCTTTATCCGTGGAAATATTTTGTTAAACATCTGTTGCAAATAGCTGCGTGAAAAATTTTCAAATAATCATTGAATCTTTTTCGCATGTGACTTTGGTACGTAAAAGCCAATCGCTTAATTTCAATACCGATCAATAGTATCATAAAATATAGGATGTTGGCACTATTCCTATTTTTTGCCATCATCAAAATTGCCGATAATATCTGGTTATGAAAATGAATCGATTTGTTGAGTTATTCCATGGCAGTAAAACGACTACTCATTAATTTATTCCGTCAACCAATTTCTTTACGGACTTTTGTTGGAACTCGTATCTACGTAGATGCTACAAAATAAGTATAAAATAATCGTTCACTCATTAAAGTCTCTGCAAATTCTCCGATATTCGAGGTATCAAAATGTTTGCTTTGCACGCGACTTGTTTATCGTTTTTTTATTTCCGGTATTTGCCAAACACTGAAACGCGTTCGGTAAATAAATCCAAATCTCTGTACGATATTCGTTGTTTATTGAAAATACAAATTTCAACTTCTCCGATTACGATCTATCTCGAAAAACTTACGGCGAAACTTTTCGATCCTCAATCGCAGATTTCATTTCTTTCATCGTTGAATATTCTTTGACATTTTCCAACATTCGTCATTAATTTTCCGGATGTTATAAGCAACTATACTAACGTTTCTTTCAAACCTCTAATGTAATTTTCGCATAATATTCATATCGATCTGAACAAAATATTACTTCGTGTATAAAATTTCCGAAGATCAATGTGCATATTTCTTTGATAATATTTTCTTGTAACTTATCATTTGTACTTTTTTCAAAGTATACCGAAACGAGATTCTTCGTCTTTTAATACCAGGTTATTTTATGCTTGCAATTATTCCTGTACACTTATTATGTGCTGTTATATTCTTATAGACAGCTCGATAAAAAAAACACAGTTCCGTGGTTAATGTAAATTGATCCACGTATAAAAGTCATGAATAATTCTTAGAAATTTTAATAAATGTGATTTGGGTATAAATATTATTGCTCACGTAAGCACAGGCAATTAGAATTCCCGAGAACATTCTTTTTCCTATACTATTATAATATTCGTAACCGTTAATAGACACGAAAGTGGCTTCGCCAAATACTTTTATTTATTGATGAAAAAAAAAAAAAATAAAAAAAAGAAGAAAATGTGACATGCAATCGTTACAGCGACGAGAAGCTTTTTGCTTGTAACGGTGAAAATATTATCGCATATTTCTCTCCTTTCTCGATCAACTGCAACATTTTATTCTGAGTGAAAACATATTTTTATGTTAAAAAAAAAAAAAACAATGAATCGCTGAAAGCCGTAAAAAAGTACGTAGAAATAACGAATCGGTATCGAAATTCATCAGCGTCAGAAGAGTCTCTTGTCAGTATACTTTTTAACGAAAATTTTCACTCAAACCCCTTGACGTTTTGAATATTCAGTCATGATTTCTTTTTTTTTTTTTTTTTTTTGGTTTTGGATACTGAGAGCTCTGTCTGAGACAGAATCGATGTTACGTGCGCGTGGTTAGCTGGTGTATTTAAATACGTAGAACTAATCGCAGGACTTTAAACATCCAGGGGCTGTTGACGGGTTAAATTTTGTTTAAAAATCTATAGCGGGTCTAAACAAACCGGATGTAGCGATTAAATAAACTTGAGATAACGATGATTAGGTTATCAATGTACTGTACAAAAAGTAATGGAATCCACCCCAAAAGCACCTCTGGTTTCACTTTGAAATTTAGAAACCACCGAAAGGAAAAAATAGTTTTTTTTATAACTTGATGTAAATTGACATGAATCACCGTTTGACAAATCGATCGAATATGACGATCAGTCGAGTTCTGTTGGACGGAAAATATTCTTCAAATTTTTTAAAATCTCCCAAAAATCCTCACAAAAGCGAAGCTATGAATTTCGAAAACAATATCATCAAGATTCAATTGATTATTCATTGTCCACCGATTTAGTAATCGTTCGTTTTTATCACCACAAACAATTATAAAAAATCGCTGAAATAATCAAATGTATTTTAATGTCAAGCCCATGAATTCTAATACAGAAAGTTTAGTTATAGGCTTCAATAATTTCAAAAAAAAACTTTGCATTGTTGATCGGTTTTCAAAGTTCAGAAATCGAAGAGTTCATTATTCGTCAGCTATGAATTTTCATTATATATACACATTCTAAGGACAAAATATAACTGTGTTAATTATACATTGAACTGCGAATTGGTATGGAAAATTTTTTTCGTTACAATGAGAACCTATACAAAAAATAAAAAAAAAAAACAAAATAAATACTAAATTTTTTCTTGGGAACTTGGACAGAATTGATAAGATTCAACTTATCAAAATTTGCAACGTTTCGTTGGTTTCATTTATTTTCCAACTTCGTCAGGCAAGCTGTAACAAATGTACATAAACTTTAAAATTAAGTTGCATAAAACAATAGACATGATACATGTAAGTTACAAATTCAGAAATAATAAACTAAACAAAATTACAAAATATTTACTTTTGAGGTTAAATCTTCGTTAAAATCCCTTGGTCCATAACACCAAGTCAAAAATATGTTTAAATAAGACTAGACAGATATATACATTTTTTTAATAAAATTATAAATTCATTCTGCCAATAAATCAATTTAAATAAAATAAAATGGACAAATGTAAACAATGATGGACAAATACACATGTCAAACGTAGTGACTCTTAAATCACAGACTGTACTACTCTCACACAGTGTGATAGTACGTGTGGAGGTCGCATTATCTGTATTGTCAACATGACTCTGTTGTCCATGACTAGTACTATTCATATTGCGCGCGAAAGTTCAAACTCTAAGTAAAATAAAAATAATTACTATGACTTCACTAAATCCTTAACATCATTTATCAGGTCACTGTAAATTGTACTGAGGTTTTGCGTGTCGGATCTAAAATTGACACAATTCATCGCCTTAATAAAAATCATTTCACTTAGGTTTCTCTTCATGTAATTTTTCTCCAGATCTAAAATCTCAACATCCTCGAACTGAAAATTATGACCATCCTCAACAAAGTGATGTTCCGCTAATATTGTTTTGTTGTTTTTTATGGACTTCTCAGGTCTGCAGTCAAGTTTATGTTGTCTCACTCTAGCTTTTAATTTTTGCCTGGTCTGTCCAACGTACCATTTCCCACACGAGCACGGAATCCTGTATACAAGGCCAGATCTATCTTCTTTCTCCACTTTGTCTTTTAGCCGGGAAAATAGATCCTTAACCTTGAATACATTATAGAATACCAACTTGCAGTTGGTGTGCCTAAATAAAGATCCCAGTCTTGGTGACAAGCCTTTTATGTAAGGAAATCTGCTAAACGACCAATTCCTGTTGACATTGTTGCTCCTGATGTTGTTTCTAATCCTCTCGGACACAATTTTCTCACACTTGCTGATGACCTTGTTTGGATAATTGTTAGATGACAGTAATCTTCTAACCATGCGAATACTTTCCTTGGTCTTGTTCACATGACTCAAGCGCATGGCTCTGTTCAAAAACCCTTTTACAACCCCCAATTTCTGGCTCAATGGATGATTGGAATTAAAATTCAAAATTCTTCCTGAGCTGTACGGTTTCTTGAACCAAGAAGTTATAAGGTCACCATCTTCTGATCTTTCTATTAGTATGTCCAAAAAAGGCAACTTCCCGTTATTCTCAACTTCCAAGGTAAACTGGATGTCCTTGTCAACATTATTAAACACATCCAAGATGCTGTCTACTTTATCCTTTGGAACCACTGCGAAGAGATCATCGACATACGACTTAATAATCGGAATTTCAAAGTCAAGGTGAGTCAACGCCATTGAAACAACATAATCTACTGCAATGATGGCAATTGAAGGACTTGCTGGACTCCCCATAGCACATTCTCACATAGTGTGAGAAAATTGTGTCCGAGAGGATTAGAAACAACATCAGGAGCAACAATGTCAACAGGAATTGGTCGTTTAGCAGATTTCCTTACATAAAAGGCTTGTCACCAAGACTGGGATCTTTATTTAGGCACACCAACTGCAAGTTGGTATTCTATAATGTATTCAAGGTTAAGGATCTATTTTCCCGGCTAAAAGACAAAGTGGAGAAAGAAGATAGATCTGGCCTTGTATACAGGATTCCGTGCTCGTGTGGGAAATGGTACGTTGGACAGACCAGGCAAAAATTAAAAGCTAGAGTGAGACAACATAAACTTGACTGCAGACCTGAGAAGTCCATAAAAAACAACAAAACAATATTAGCGGAACATCACTTTGTTGAGGATGGTCATAATTTTCAGTTCGAGGATGTTGAGATTTTAGATCTGGAGAAAAATTACATGAAGAGAAACCTAAGTGAAATGATTTTTATTAAGGCGATGAATTGTGTCAATTTTAGATCCGACACGCAAAACCTCAGTACAATTTACAGTGACCTGATAAATGATGTTAAGGATTTAGTGAAGTCATAGTAATTATTTTTATTTTACTTAGAGGTTGAACTTTCGCGCACAATATGAATAGTACTAGTCATGGACAACAGAGTCATGTTGACAATACAGATAATGCGACCTCCACACGTACTATCACACTGTGTGAGAGTAGTACAGTCTGTGATTTAAGAGTCACTACGTTTGACATGTGTATTTGTCCATCATTGTTTACATTTGTCCATTTTATTTCATTTAAATTGATTTATTGGCACAATGAATTTATAATTTTATTAAAAAAATGTATATATCTGTCTAGTCTTATTTAAACATATTTTTGACTTGATGTTATGGACCAGAGGATTTTAACGATGATTTAACCTCAAAAGTAAATATTTTGTAATTTTGTTTAGTTTATTATTTCTGAATTTGTAACTTACATGTATCATGTCTATTGTTTTATGCAACTTAATTTTAAAGCTTATGTACATTTGTTACAGCTTGCCTGACGAAGTTGGAAAATAAATGAAACCAACGAAACGTTGCAAATTTTGATAAGTTGAATCTTATCAATTCTGTCCAAGTTCCCAAGAAAAAATTTAGTATTTATTACATTTAACATGGATGAGAACCAAGATTTGGATTTAAAAAAACAAAATATCTTGCTCGAGGTACTTTTCGAGAATTTAATTATCTGTAACGGAAACGAATTATCAGATCACTAGTTCGAATTAGGTGCAAGGTTTCGTTAAATAAATTGTAAAAAAATTACATTGCTCTGAAGTTGTAAAAAAAAAAAAAGTCTCTGTCGAGAATGCAGAAATTTTTATACCCGCATTACTTTTATACGGTAATTGTTTTTTTTTTTTTTTCTTCACACACCTCAGCTTATCGTCAGTCATTCCAAGACTTTGTTCACTCGATTAATTGATCGTCAACAGTCCAAATGAATGAAGAAAAACAACATCTTCTCGGTTTCAAAGATTGAATATTATCATCTACCGAATTACACTTCAGTCTCTTGCAATTAATTGTCATAGGCTTTTTTTTTTCTACTACCAATAAGCGGGAATTCCGTGTGATTTGTGGTAAGCCAAGCGTTCATTCCCCAAAATTTGGTATACGTGTTCGCTTACATCGAATTGAGGGGGAAAAAAATGAAAAAAAAAAAAAAAAAAAAAAAAAACAACCATCGACGTTCACTCGTTCTTCCGCGATCGATTCTTGAATGGAATGTTTTCTGATTTCACGGGGGCAACGGCTGTATAATTGGACAGTTGGCAAAACCACAACGAGACCTTCGTATTAACTGCGGAAATCTTCCGTGATCAATTTGCACTACAAATATCGACGATGTTTAGGAAATTTACGTCACTCGCCAGCTAACTTGCCTTCGTAATAAAAACAACAACATTAATAATAATAGTAATAATAGTAATGACAATAATAATAATAATAATAATAATAATAATAATGATAATGATAATGATAATGATAATGATAATGATAATGATAATGATAATGATAATGATAATGATAATGATAATGATAATGATAATGATAATGATAATGATAATGATAATGATAATGATAATGATAATGATAATGATAATGATAATGATAATGATAATGATAATGATAATGATAATAATAATAAAGAAAACAAAAAAACACAACGCACCAAGTCATAAGAACGAAACGATGTTAACTTTCCGTGGAATGTGTTGTATTTTCAAATAACAATACAGATGTATAATATTTGGTAAATGAATAAACATAAATATATGTATCTATGTATGTAGAAGAAAATAATGTTTAAAAAATACAATCGAAAGCTAGAAAAACAATATATGTTGGTAATCAGATTTCGTTGAATATAAACGATTTTGCAGCGTACGAATCGTTCGAATTTCCTTTTCTTTGAGATTTGTACTTTTAGCTTTAAAATTGTCAAAGACTATCTTGCAGAGTTAATTGTAAGATAAATCTTAATACTCGTACCCTTACCGACCGAGCAAACTTACCATTTTTCTGCTTATATTAAATAAACAAAAGAAAGGGAAAGGGTTCAAATTTTGACGATGCATCGCTTTTTTGTAGCGGAATTCAGGCAAGTTACTCGTACACCGAAAATCGTCAAACAGATGCGTGCTCGGTCGGTAAAGGTAGGAACGCGGCTTGACCGTAATTAGCGAATTAATTCTTTTTTTTTTTTTGTTTTGTTTGGCTCAGGCATAAAAAATTTTATATTCCCTCTGGACAAATACGCATGAGTTTCAAATCGAGAAGCTTACGACAAACTGAAATAAATATCATTCTCCGTTATATCCTTGGCGGTTTTACTTTGAATTCGTCTCGCAACAGATTTCGCAACATGAATTATTCAACGCCCTATAATTTTTCTCTCACGGTCAATTCGGCGAGAAGAAATTATGATCCGGAACCAATCGATTGCTCGGTTAGTGTTGAAAAAAAATCTATCGGAAGTTTAAAATTAATAATTATCTTCTTGCTGGAATTGTTAAAAAGAAATGCTAAATCGTTATGAGAGATTAAATATTCAAGGGAGTCAGAAAATATTTGAAGCTTCGAAGTTTCTGATTCGAATTCAGATTTAATCCACAATTTTATTTTCAAAGGATCGGAGATGTCCGTTAGCATCGATGTGTACAGATATCTGAAATTTATTTTATTCCTCAGACTTACGACATCATTTTCATCTTTCGCAACCTTATCAGATCGAAAACAGTTCATTAAATTTGCATTGCAATCGTTAATTATTATAATATGCTTGATTTTCTTCCTTCTTCTGTTTTTGCAATCAATTAAAAACTGATATTTATAACCCACCACACACGTTTAATCAAATTCTTTTACTTACCCTGATCTTATTTCAGAGAAAAATGCGAAATACAATAATTCAACGGTCAACTGAAGTTTTTTCACTGTGCATAAACGTTGAATGTATAATAATCGTAAAATCACTCGAAATCATCAACAACTTACAATAAATACAGTTTCAAATTTACATTGTACGACAGAATTTAGAATCTGGATGAAACAGCGAAGATGACACTTTAAATAGTCTTAGGTTAATTCCAAATTGGGAAAAGAGATTTTGGATTGCCTTTTCAATGGTCAAATATCGCTTTAATTGGGAATAAGTAAAAATTCTGACCGCATTTGATGTTTCTAAAATTACCCATGCAATTATGGAAATGATGATTATGAACGAAGATACACAATTTCGTAAAAATGTAGTAACAGGGTATAAACTAATTTTTTATTATATATACAGCAATCGTAGATGTTTGACTTTCACACAATTGTCAAAAGATACATTCTATTTGATTACACAATTACAATTTTGATATTTTTTGCCAATTGCGCAGTAGGAAATATTACTTCGTTTGGGAATATCTTTGATCAATAACAACCATTTGTTTATTAGAAACGTGTAATCGGTGATATCTAAGCATCTAATGAGCAAAAAAAAAAAAAAAAAGAACACATTTAACACAATGGAAAACAAAACAATAACAAATACTTATTTTAAAGCATCAATTATATTCATCATATATTATATTATATTATTATATAACTAACCGTTGAATTTTTTTTTTTGCGAAAATTCATTATTGTAAAAATATTATACGTTTACGATGACTTATATAATATATAACAATTTTATACATTCTTTAAACGATATTTTTAGCTGATCCCTTCAAAATTTTCTCAAGTTCCTTGAGTTTGTAACGGAAAGATATCTTGTTGGAAAATTGATACATTCATCAAAATTTCTTTTGAAAATTCGAAAATGCTTGATTTACTTCCAACAGTATTTACCTATGACTAATTCGGTTATTTTGTTTCCTATAAACATATTATGACACTTGACCTGAGGGCAACATATATATAATATTTATACATATATATATATATATATATATATATATATATATATATATATATATATACAATCATTTACACTTTACAAGAAAATTATATACACACTTGAAATTATTAGCACATACGTATTATATCACTTTGTATCAACAATACACTTGCAGAAAAAATCCTTAACTTGTGAGTAAATTCGTGCCCCTTAACTTTTTCTTTATCGGGAATTTAACGTTATCTATGAGTTGGGGACGCGAATTTACTCCCGGGCCAAGAATTGAGAATTTTTTCTAAAAAGGTACAACGTAACATTCTAACTAATCCAACACTGTCGATTGAAATGACAGTATAGCATCATTACATAAGCTTTGTACTAGCGCGTTTCAACAATTACTACGAGGTGTACAGTCCGGTAAAAATTGTGTCTCACATTAAGCAGAGCTATCGAATTTTTTTGGACATCGTTCTATTTTACATTTTTTGTAAATCAAAACGTGATCCGTATGTCAAATTTGAACAAATCATCGCTCGTTTTTCTTGGTATTTCATTATCTGCAAATCACCTGAACATGAATATTCATTTAGCTCTTCATCCGTGGAAAGAAAAACCTTATGCAAGATTAGCACAAATTACGTCCAATGAATTATACTGCTTTTTTTTCAAAATATATTTAGCTTGTCGAAATTCTGCGGATTCTAGGCAATAAGTGTAGAATTATTTACGAACGAAATAATGTTATTAATTGAATTCGGGCAAATTTTACGATTTTGGCATCAGAAGAACTTTATTGAGACTCATCTCGAATTTTCAATTGCTGAAACGTTTTAATCAAAATTCACGATTTTCAGTTCTTTTCAATACCGAAGAGATATCTCTACCAAAAAACTTGAGAACAATTTAATCCAGTCATTGATTTCGAACATCTCTGCTCATTTTTCTCGTTTGGGTAACGAATCATTTAACAATTAAAAATCGTTATTTTGCAAGTTTGTAATGAATTTGATGGATTTGCTTTGAATTTGCAAAATAAGTGTAAAATTTTTTGACTTTATGAACCACGGCGAAAGGAATATTTTCTTTTCACGCAAGGAAACATTTTTAAATTTGTTTTCAAAAAAAAAAAAACATCATCAGAACAACAGTTTGTGTTATCCAGTGATGAATCCCGCATTTACTTAACTGAAAAAATAACTATTTTTTATATCATATTATGCTTGCTCACCATACTTGGTATGGTTAACAAATCCTTTCTCTATGCGATATAATATTCTATTTGGCTATAAAGCTAAATCGACGTTCAGATACGTATAATCCTAGGGTTGCAAATTAACGATTCACCCAAAATTAGAACAGTTCCATCAACCTTTTAACCCCAAACATTTGTCAAGCTCCACGTAAAGTTCAGAAACAGAATTTCATAGTGTTTTTGCACGACATCAATTCTGTAACAAGAAAAAAAAATTTTTTTTCCACTTTACCGTAACTTTCCCAATGTCTTACAATATTCAAACAATCGAGATTGGTTACGAAAACAAAGAGAACTTTTTCTGCGATCTTGAAATAATAATTAGATTTTTTTTTTTTTTTTAGATTTTGGGAACTGATCGTTAAAGCAGGATATCACTTTTTTGAACCAAGGGTGAATTTGACCCCGTGTGACAGTTACGCGATTCTACTGAGGTGTGACCCACCACGGTCAAATTTCATCGAGCCCAATCAGAAAATCTATTCCTTAAATCGCGACGAGTGGTGATATTTTCTCACCATTGCCGGTGAGCCAGTCGCTTTTGATGAGATCAGCCCCCTTCTCAGCGATCATGATAACCGGAGCATTGGTATTGCCGCTAGTAATCGTCGGCATAATCGAAGCATCGATGACGCGAAGTCCTTTGACACCATGAACCCTAAGCGCAGGATCAACGACCGAATTGCGATCACTCCTCGGTCCCATCTTAGCTGTTCCAACGGGGTGATAAATGGTCATGGAGATGTGTCTGATCTGGCACTCCCAGTAAGCATCAGACCCGAATCTTAGATGCTGACAGCCGGGGAGCTTTCGACGATAAACTCGAGAGCCGAACTGCCGGAAGACCTCCGCTTCGCTGACCTTCATCGCGATCTTGACGCCCTCGACGAGCACCGCGACGTCTTTTGGGTCCGAGAAGTAGTTCGCGTTGATGATGGGCTTGTGGAAAGGATTGGAACTTCGCAGTCGCACCGTCCCTCTGGACCGTGGTCGCAACAACAGCGGCATTATTGTCCAGGCATCCTTGTTAGCTATCGGCCTGTACACCGTGTCGTATACTGTATCGGTCAGCCCGAAGATTCGCCTCACCTGCCACGATGAACAAAATTGCAATTAGTCGATCGCAACGTGAAAATTTGGACTTTTGATGTCAATCTGATACTACTTATCGTCAATCTGACACTATCTGACGTTCAAGGTCTAAATTGACCACGAAAATTGTTCCGTAGTAGTCCATACTGGCCACTTTTGGTCAATTTTAACAACGTCAATATTTATACAGTTTAAAATACTAGCCACATTTGTGATATGGCAGCTTTGACGGACAATATGCAAACTACAAATCCGTTACATATGTAGTCTGTAACCAGGGCTAAATGGAACCAAAATTACATTTGGACTCATTGGAACATGTGTAGCGTTCTGGTTACATACTGAGGCAAATAGTGAGACTTGGGAGATTCAGCTTTCGAGTGCGCGTGCGCGAGCTTTTTTCGCCTTCTTATACAGACTGGCCCTTTTAAGCTTCAGCCGTGAATCGCGGCATGAGGGTTGTTCAGGTGCTGCGATTCTTCGAGGTTAAGCAAATCTCAAGCATTTGATGCAGTGATTCGGAAAGACTCGGCAAACTTTTATTATTAACTGACTGATGAGTGCTACAACTACTACAAGTTACCGTAACAACATAATTTCGATTCGCACCTTATCGCGGGGAAGCGTAGCATCTCAGGGTTTCAGATAAGTTGACTGCCCTGCAGACGCGAGGCAGTTATCGCTCAGTTAATAATCAAAGTTTGCCAAGTCTTTCCGAATCACTGCATCAACTGTTACACAGATTTGCTAACACCTATTTTGTTGGAAAAAGAATTCGGTATTATCGAAATATCACCGGAACTCCCGCCCCCCCCTTAAAACCGAAATTACAAATATAATTCGTACTTTATTTTACCTAAATTCTAAACTACAAATGTAATTCGTACTTCATTCCGCCCTAATTACGTAGCATAATTGTACTTTGAACACAAAATACAATTGTAATTTGTAACTCGTTCCGTCCCGATCCATATCACAAATTGCACATGTGAAAAAAATGCAATTATTTATAAATCGCAATCAGGCAGCCTCCAGTTATTCTCACCTGCGCTCCGGCGTCCGAGTTTATCGAGGCTGGCGCCATGTGAAATTGGATGTCGGGCCAGGTCCCGGACTCGTTCGCAAACTTCGTGTTTACGAAGGCCAGGCCTTCCACTCCGCCCAAGGTCGTCATCGGCCCGGCGCCATCCACGAGGTACCGCATCGTTAGTCCAATCGGGGAGAACCGATCCTGGACTATTGCCACCGGCTTGTCGACCAGGAAGGTCAGACCTCCCATCGCAACGTGGTCCTGGAGGTTGTCGCCCACCTTCAGGTCCATCAGCACCGGGACTCCGATGTGCCGAAGGTGTTCCTTGGGCCCGATTCCGGAGAGCATTAAAATCTGCGGAGAGTTTATGGCTCCGGCTGATAGGATTACTTCTTTCCTGGCCTTGACGATGTGGCGTTTACCGTCCCTCACGAATTCCACTCCTAGGGCTCTCAGGGTTAAAGGGTCTATCAGGATTTTTGTCACGTGTGAGTTCATCGCGGTATGAATGTTCCGTCGGAGCCTGATTGGCCTGAGGAAAGCCTTTGCAGTCGAGCACCTGGAGTTCGGTGGAGGGCAAAGTTGTAATTAGAAGAATAAAACACGAATTACGTTGTATCTTGTGATTAAGAACACATAAAATACAAATGACACGTTTCCCAATGATTATGAAACGTGTATGACATGTGGGTGGAATGTAATTCATGTTTGTATTTTGAAAAAAGTGAAAAAGGAAAGACAGGAACACATTGTATTTTGTAATTAGAAGGTTGAACAACTCAAATTGCTTTTGTAAGTTGTTGGTGAAGTTTGTGCGCCCTCGAAACTGTCTATTTTCGTCTGTAATACCGGGAAACGTTAGGGAATTTGATACGTCATTGACGTTAGACAACCAGAAATTCTAAGTCAGTGGTGGCCGATACCATCGGGTTCACTGTAAAATGAAAATATTGCCTCAAAATGCCTTCATTTGAGTACAGAAACACTTTTTCGACGAATTTGAGACGTTTTGGAGATGTTTCAGAGTAGGTTTTTTTTTCAAAATTCGCGTTTTTCTAACAATCTGGAATTAATTCTACAAAATAAAAAGCAGCGATCGATTTGTCAGAAAATTTTACCCCTGTTTCATATACTTGTCAATCATTAAATATGCAACGTATCTCGAAAAAAAATTGTAAAAACCGAGAACCAAGATCGTACACTACTGGGATTGTCACTTTGCAATCCGTCTTCTGGTGGAAAAAAATCAAACTAATGCAACTAGTCTGACAGGTTACCGTTGACCGTGTTTCTTTCACGTGTTGATAGTAGAACACGTAGGTACATCATTGATTACGTTTCGTTAATTTATGTGACACAAGTGATTTGAATCCCCAAGAATTATGATTTGCCGCCGTTAAAATTAAAAACTTGGGTTATCTGGTAATAAAATGGCGCCGGCGACCAGGCCGTGACGTCATGAGAACATTTTCTAGCAACGTATAAAAAAAAAAAATCAAAAGCAAAAAAAGGCTAACCTGGACCCGCGTCTTATGGTGCCCTGAGCAATCATGAAGCCAGTCTGAAGTTCGCCGTTAATGTCGCGGTTCTGGTAGCCAATCTCGACCCCGGCCTGAACAAAGGCGACGACAAGTGGCGTGCGCCACGGAGCTTCTTGAACGGTCAACAATCCCCCCGTTCCATGGTAGGGGCTCTTCGCCAGGTAGGGATTTCTGTTGTCCTCGGACTTCTTGAAGTAGTGCAGAGCCTGCTCGTAGCCCCATCCCGGATTGCCCAGCGCCTCCCAGTGCTCGTAATCTTTCCGATTTCCCCGCACGTAGAGCATATAGTTGAGGACGCTCGACCCTCCCAGCACTTTACCCCTCGGCCAGTTGCACCGCGCTCCCTTCATCGCCAGGCACGCCATCCCCGTCGGCTCCGTCTTGTACTGCCAGTCCAGCTTCGTCAGCTGCAGGTACGCCGATAAGGATGGAACGTCCGTTATCTCGTTCTCGTCCGGCCCCGCTTCCAGAAGCAGCACCTTCCATTCCGGCACTTCGGACAATCGGCTCGCCACTACAGCGCCGGCTGAACCGCCGCCGACGACGACGAAGTCGTACTCAGATTCTACCGGGTATCGGTCGATCGGCCGGCTCTCAGGGTCCACCAGGTCGTACTGGAAGTAAGTCAGTCCTGCCAGCAGAAGCGGGAGCAGCCAGAAACTTGTTCCGACCGCACCCTTCAACGCCGACGTGACCATAATCGCGTTCAGCACCATCTCTCGGTGTTTTCGAAAACTATTTTATTACCGAGGACTTGTTTTTGGTTGCGCAATTTTTTTTTTTTTATCCCGCTACAACGAACCGTCAACTTTTCAAGTCCGGTGGACGCTGTCGAACCTCTTCGAGTCCCCTGCAGCCGATCGGTACGCAATTCATCATATCACGGCACTCTCAGTTTTTTACCCTTTGCCTGAAGCCCGTTTTCTTCTGTCTGGAAAATTTTGAGAGAAGAAATTGTTTAACCCTTTCTGGAACACATTTTTTAACTCGAGATTTTAGCCTGAATTTTTTTACCCGCGGGTTTTTGGGGTCGCTGATCTGACGAATCTGTAGGTTTTGCATTCGAAAGCTGAGCTATTGATGAAGTAAAATTGCTTTGATTGAATTAACGAATTCAATCGCATATTCGTGTGTAACTGACGAATTCAATCGCATATTCGTGTGTAAATGATTCAAGTTTGAAAAGTTTCGTGGTGCAAATATTCATCCCATCCTCGGTTTTTTATTCCAAACTTTTGCCAATTCAGTACAATTATTTTACCGTATATCTAGAGCTTGGTACTGTAGAATTTCAAAAAATTAATGGAAATTTTAGAATAGCTATGCAAAACAATTGCAAGACGTTGTGGAACAATTTTTATGCCGACATTCGTTGAAAATTCGAGAGAAAGTCGTGGACTAAGATCATTTGTTTAAACAAAAATGGTAATTAAAATTGAATAATCTCAATACAGATCGCTGGTCAAAGATTCAATTTTCCAACCATAATTTCATCCGATTTACCGAAATGATCTCAGGGTTACTGAATTACGACCAAATCCACCCAGTGAAAATTCCTTTTTTTATTTCTGTTCACTGTCCATAAAACAGTTAAAAATTTGACGACAAACTTATTTAAGTATAAACAAAGAAATAGAATTTACCGCCTAATACGAAGCCTGTCTCGTATCTTAATCTGCAGAGATAAAAAAATTGATAAGAAGTCAATTGAATTTAACCTTCCGGTTGATTTACACTTGAACGTTACCAGGTGAAACGCGCAATTGCATATCAGTATCACGGATACCAGTAATTCAGCGACTCGCTGTGGACGTGTAATACGCAAATGCGTATAAATTAGCATGGGAGTGGTGAAAGTTCGAGACATAAGACGTTACTGACGTATAATCTGTATCGTTCATTATCGCATTTTAGTGACTTGCTTGCTTGCTGCAGCTCAAATTTCTCTCCAACTAAAGCTAACTAATGGATGTAAAATTGAATAATATTAATCCAATATAGAAAAGAAAAGATATTTACGAAAAAACAAACCTCGATTCATAAATATCAATCCATCATGCGATACATGTATAAATTAATATCCAACAACGCAGTTTGTTTCCGAAGAAATACAACTCAGAATTCAAATTTAATCTGCATTCAGTCCGAAGCTGAATCGCAAAAAGTATGATAAAATCCGAAAATTGATTACACGTATCTACATAGTTGAAATTTTTTTTTTTTTTTTTATCAATCTGTACAAATGTTTAGGCTTTGCTGTTCCCAATTTTGTCACTGTAATTAATTTGTCATTATTTAATCCCGTTTGTTGCGTAAAGTATAAAATTGCTCTTGCCGTGTGAATAATAATGTGGAAAACGTGCCGGACGGAAGAAAAGGAAATGAAAGACGTTAACGAGGGAGGCAGGCTTTCTTCTCTTGGAGAGATATAATTGCAAGGCGCGTGTATATATAATCAGACGCGGAAATAAAAACAACGAATACTATAATAAACAAGGGATTGTCTTTTGATATTTGTGATCTTTAATCGCATTGGAATTGTTGAAAATTTAATAAAGTCGTTGATTCGATTCTTTTTCACGGTGATTAGTTCAATATAGCAATATTCAGTCGACTATTGACCGGTGAATTCATGAAAAATAGTTTCAACACCAAGAGTAACCATTCGTGAAATCGTTGGGACAGTCGACTATGAAATACAGTGAAATGCTTTTGAAATGGTATGAAATACTGTCAAATACTATGAAATGCGTTGTGCAATTCTTGTATAACGGTATGAATTAGTCATGAAATACTATGAAATGCTTGTCAAATGATATGTAATGTGAGAAGTTGAAGAATTTTTGCAACAAACAGTGCACAAGTAGTACGATGCTATTCCGCTTACGGAATAAGGTCGAGGTTTACTGTAAGTACCGCAATCTGCCGCTTGAGGCGCGGTCGATCGCCGTTATTCAATTGTTACTCGATGAGGTTATGTTGATTCCGAGATTAATTGTTATTTTCACACCCAAATCGCGAAATTTACACCAGTGCAGTGATAAAGGCTTGATCAAATTAGTAAATTGTGAAAATGGAAGACCCCGGAGGGATTCCAAGAGAAATAAATGCCTCGCCAGGAAACTACGTCGTTGAAAAGGTCAAGAATAATTCCTTCTGGTCAAATGTCGCGCAAGAACTTGGAATGGATGTACCGTCGTATTTGAAGCACTTATGTGCGTTTTTGGGATTAGACTCAGCGACTGCAACGAAGCATTTCGATGAAATATCGTTCAGAGAAATAGAAGAATTAGCCAGAACTGATATACGGGATTTTCTGTCGAATTCTGAGTTTAATAAACAATTTTACACCATTCATTTCACGAATCAACGGAATTTGAGCATTCTACTCGGAGACAAACACGTACTGACATGAAACATGTAACACGAAACTGCATTATCAAGGCTTCAATCTTATGAACGGTAGAGGAAGATTCAGAAGAATTTACCGTGAAATTAATGAGAAAAATTGCAGACTCGAGTGATACTTTCGTTTTTTCTGATCGAGACGATGTATCACTCGCTAGTTAATCTTTCTGGTTTAAAAGATGCTTTATCACCACTGATTGTGGGCAATAGATTGCAACACATTATTCCTGGTGACTTAGAGGCGTGTGATATTAAGTGAATATGGAAGTCAGATCAGTCAGTCAGTCGCTTCAAGAAAGTCAGTCCAAAGTCGCCAAATGCGAGTCATTCCAAACTTATCTACAAAGATCGACGTTAATCTATGATAACATACGATAATTAACAAGAAAATTCTATGCCGAAACTGCGAAAGTGTCAGGATTTCTCTATTTAATCGTAAAATCAAATTGGTATTCGGGTGTGGCAATTGTTTGCACCAGGGGAGTATGGATTTTGAACCGATAAAAATTTACCATACATTTTTTTCCAAATCCTTTTGTATCCACGAATTGTAAAATATCCGTATATTTCAGGCTCTAGTCAATATTTCATTGAAATGTTGATAAAAATTTCACTCTGCAAATGCATGGTAATGCAAAGGTGGTTTGAGCACCCGCAAAATGGCAAAAGTAAGGTCGCTCCTTCGAGTGTGAGAGTATAGGCGGAAGTCTTTCTCCCTGCAGCACTTTGCCGATTCAGATTGCGAATCGGCAGCCACACATTATTTATCTCTCGCACATATATGTGGCTGGATAGAAGTGGATGTCGCAGTGTTGGCTAAGGTTAGGATAGAACGGCTCGTCTTATTTTCGCTCGGATTCAGACCGCGGTATGGAAACGCGGTGATCTCATAACGAACGGCGAAAGGAGAAAGTCTTTCGGAGTGTTATAGGCACGCTTCGTCGTTTGTTTGTCTTCTTTTTTTTTTTTTTCTTTTTCCGCCTCCCTTTTCTACTTCTCTTTCGGTTACGAAAGTCAAGATTTTCGAAATATTACTGATGTAAATTTTTCGACAAGCTTGACAAAAATTGGATCATTCGCTGCGCTCGTAATTTGGGAGATTTTGTCCATATATTGTAAATGTTGGTTATTTCTTTTCTTATTGCACATGACATAATATCTATATTGAATTAGAAAATTCAATACATTTTTTTTTTTTTTTTTTATCATTAATATCACAGTTATTGTCGTTTTTATATTCGTATTGTTTGTGTTACCTTATTTCTGGGTTTTTTTTCGACATTTTTGTTGTTATTATTACAGAGATTTCAGATATATTTATAATCGATCCTTACGGTTGCGCAACATCGTTTTGGGGTTTTCTATAAATTAGTATTCAGAAATTTTTTTTATCGAATAATCCTTGTAGACTTTCAAACCGAATATGTTGTACTCGTTATAAAAGAGTGTCCGAAACGTCTATAAAAATGTAAGAGAAATTACGTAAATAAACCTACCGCAAAACCAGTTAGAAGTCAGAAGAAGACGGCCTTTGCGGTTGGATAATAATCGTATTCCATCTTTTGCAAACTTTCTTCCTGTTCTTGCATGGCGGTAAAAAATGTTTGTATTATCTTATGTATTTTGCAATCACATATACATATACATGTATGCTAACCGCGGAATATCATCTCATAGTTTTTGAACAAATTCTATCTTTTATGTGTATATTCATGTTGCAACAATTCAACATTTTCAAGAACAATTCTAAAATAAGACCCCGTGTTACGAACCTAAACAATCAATTTTCTCCATCTAATCAGCTCGATGATCTGATCCAAAACCGAGCACACATTCCGAAATACTCTTGCACTAAGTTACGGGCGATATTGTAATTGGTCAATTATATATTACAAATCATATTTCTAATAGAAATTTTTCACAACTAGCACTTAGAAATAAAGAATATATCAATTGCAGTATAGGTTTGCAATCAGGATCAAATAAATTACGATTTAAATTTTTATTTTGTAATTGGAATTATACATAATAAAAAATTTAATTTATTTTTATATTTGATTGAAACAAAAATGTAATTTTGGTGAAATACAAATCAAGTTTCTAATTTTATGTAACTAGTAATGTAAATGTGATTACTATTTCATTTTGCCTTGATTGCAAAACATTTGTTATTACATTTTTAATCTTTATGTATCTTGAATCATATTTGGATTTTGAAATAAGAAAAGTGTTTACATTTTGTCATTACTTGTACGAAATACAAATTACATATGTATTTTTTGTAATTGGAGATACGTAAAATTGCAAATGCACTTTTGTCGGTAATTCCGGTGAAATGAAATGAAAATATAATTTACGCGAAATACAAATTACGTTTGTAATTTTATGTAACTTGTAATGTTAATTTAATTTCGGTTTTATTTTGCCCTAGTTACAGAATATGTAAATTTGTATTTGTAATTTTTATGTATCTTGAAATCATATTTCGATTTTGAAATAAGAAGAGTGTTTACATTTTGTCATTACTTGTATAAAATACAAATTATGTACATTTGTATTTTTTGTAATTGGAGGTACGTAAAATTACAAATGCATTTTTATCGGTAATTACGGTGAAACGAAATGAAAATATAATTTACGCGAAGTACAAATTACATTTGTAATCTTATGTAACTTGTAATATAAATTTAATTTCGTTTTTACTTTGCCCTAATTACAAAATATGTAAATCACATTTTTGTTTTTTCACAAGGTTAGATGAAATGAAATACTAATAACATTTGTATCACATTTCGCTCTAATTACGAAATGAAAATAAAACATCGGCAGTATTTTCCGCGCGTCCAATTACAAAATACTCTTTCGAAATTGTTAATTTATTTCGTCCTCATTTTGAATCGTACGCGAAGACAACGAAACGTACAATTTGTCGTCAAGTACAATTCATTGGAAAATTGTAACGAGGCTGTGATCGATTTCAATCAAAACTCGCACATTCTTCTTGCGCGATAGATTTTTCGGTCAAACGGCTTCGGCAAAAAAACAAAGCCGGAAATGCACCGCGCAACCGGAAAGCGGAAGCTGGCCTATTTTGTACCGCATCGGGCTGTAAAATGAGCCGGTGAGAGGCGCGGGTTGGTTGAAAAAGGTCTTGGCTCACTTTCAGCCGGTGCAGCCTAGCGCGCATTCCACGACGGTCAACGGCCACTTCCAACTTTTTTTATAATCACCATTGACCGCGATTAATGGACATCAATTTATTCACGGTTAGGGACACAGCCTCTTCATTGAAACAGCGATCAACGATCCGCCACAGAATAAACCGGGGAAATCGGTAGACTCGATTAACGCTCGCTCTGATTAATCACAGCGTCTGCAGATTTATGATACAACCATTAAGCTTAGCTTTTCACATTACAGATTAAACGCGCCGTTAATTTTGCTCCGCTTGCATTCTATTCGAGTAGTTGATCGTAAATAAATAAAATACTTCGTTTGTTCTTCTTGAAGAGAGAGAGAGAGAGAGAGAGAGATTGATTGAATATGCTTTATTTCTCACACGGAGGTTACATTTTTACATTTCTTACATTCTATGCTTTATTAATCCATGCTTTACCCATCACTCTTTACATATTCTTTTAGCTGCAGTCTCTTAAACATATTAATATTCCTCACTTCCTTTATTGCTTGTGGTAATTTTGTTGTAATAGTCGAAGCATGTGTAGGTTATACTTTTTTTTCCAGTGCTGTATATGTATGTTTCCTCGTTGTCGTGTGTTATAATCATGAGTTTCTCCTACTAGCCTCATTTGCTCTCGTAAATAGTTGGGCATTAGACCCATTTTTATTTTACGTACAAACAGACAAACGTTACATTTCATTCTCTGTCGTACATCGAGGAAACACGGCTCGTCGAGCATATCCCTCACTATTGTATGCCTGTCACATCTCAGCATTGCTCGCATCGCTCGATTTCGTGTTATTTGCACTATGTCCATCCAATATTTATTTATGTTTAGCATTAACGTATTACAATATTCAAAACGAGGTGCGACGATTGTTTTGTATATGATGACTAGAGTTGGGACTGAGACATATTTATCGAACCCATGCGTGAAATTCACCTTTTTTCCTACTTCTTTGACGATGAACATTGCCATCTTGTCAAATCTCAAATGTTTGTCAATTACTACACCTAGATATTTTATATCTTGTACCTCCTCTATCTTCATTCCTTTTATTTTTATATCACAACGATCATTCGCATGTGTCTTCCTCGGGTCATGAATTACCGTAAACTTCGTTTCATTCGTGTTCAGTCTCAGGTGTCAGTAGAGATATGACTTGTTTACATATGACACACATCGAATTTTCGAATAGTTGATAGTCTGCTTGAAATGAAAAATATTTACGTTTCTTGAAAAAAAATGATAAAACAGTAAAATGATAAGAGAGCGATGCCAGAATGAATGCGAGCCCCAAACAATGTTATTCAATGATTCATGGCTAAATACTAGACATAATCCGCAATGTTGGGAAAAAAGTCGATAAGAATTCAGTTTTTGGGAAAAAATCGAAAGCACGTATTCTGTATTCTTGCATGCTCTTCACAGTGCTGTTGGATTCATTGAGCTCTGATGAACATCTTGTTTCTAATGTAAAAAATGAACTTTGTATACACAAGTTAACCCCTAAAATGAAGAGTTCTTGAGAATATTCGAAGTGTGTTTTTCATCACTTTTGACAAGGTATTTATTACTACCATTATCAGCTATCAAAATCCCCTCCTTGTATGCAAAACAGAAAAATCATCTTGGGAGGTGGTCAACTTTGGAGGGGTGTTTCACCCCTTTAAAATGAGTTTGGGCCGATAAAAAAAAATACGTATGTCATCGATTTTGACCCTCTATAACATACCAGAGTTTCATCGAAATCGGAGGGGGACACCTGAAAACGTTTCCTTGTCAGTGAATTCTTGTTTAACCAATTATTTGCATTATTTAACTCAACATTTAATTTTCTTTCCACTTCACACGCATCATCGTCACTCGCATATATCACCGTATCATCGGAAAACATTTTACATTCACAGTATTGCGGTTCTTTCGCAATATCATTAACGTATAGTAAAAATAGCAGCGGACCAAGCACAGAGCCCTGGGGGACACCGTGTCTATTTTTCTGCTTTAACGACTTGCAATCACTATATTTGACTTGTTGCATTCTATTACTTAAATACGACTTAAACCCTTTAAGCACAGCTCCTGTCATTCCATATTGTTCGATATTTTTCAGAGTAACATGTTTCGTTCGACTGTTTCGAAACCTCGTTTAAAATCTAAAAGGACGACACCGATCACTTTATTTTCTTCTGTACTTCTTTTCCATGTTATTATTACATTTTTCAGTGCCGTTTCGCAAGTGTAACCTTCCCGGAATCCTGACTGTTCATCTCTAAGAATGTTATTACTTTCAATATATTTAACAATTTGATTTTTTACTGCAACTTCCGTTCATTTCTCACACATAGGTAACATATTTATCGGCCGGTGTTCCTCCGCCTTTATCTTGCTTCTCACCTTTGGTATCGGTACTATTGTTCATGTTCTCCATGGTTCCGGAAAGACTTCTTCTTGCATTGATTTATTCATGAGTACCAACATTCTTTGTCCTACACTTTCCCACGCAATCTTTAGCATTTCCATGTGCTGATCCCATCTTCCGTTCCTGCATTGCTTTTTAGCCTATTTACAATTTTATCAATTTATTCTTTTCTTACCTCGTTAAAATTTTCAAAATTATCAAAATTTAACAAATTGACAACTGCTTCATATTTTCTCTCCCCTGGTTATCGTCTTGATCATTATCTGGTATTTCTTCTACACTTTCCAAGAAAAATGTATTCAAGTTATCGGCTATGTCATGTTTATTTTTGCACACATGTCCCCCAAACTGTACATCTTTTAATTCGTCGTCATTATTTCTACCTCCTATCATCGATTTCAAAGTTTTTCCAAATTCTTTTCGAGTCGGTTTTTACGGCATCAATAGTTTCTTCGTGATGTTTTCTTTTACTTTGTCTTGTTTCGGAAACGACTGTTTCACGCATTGTTTTATGCGGATTCCAGTTTACCTTTAAATTACTGATTGTTGCTTGTTTATACGCATAGTCTCTGCACCTATTTGCTTCCCTAACCGCATCAGTAATCCAGGGTTTGTTTTGCCATTTCCTTGGAACTCTCTTTTTTATTTTCGGTGCCACTGCGTTCAGTGATTCCGTTACACCTGTCACCACGTGTATTGCCAATTCTTTTACAGTACCATTACTGTCACAATTATATCCAATATAATTTTTTATCATCCGATTAAACTGGTATTCGTCAAAATTTGAGGAGTCACGTCTATAAAGTTCCGTTAATCCATTATCATTATTTTCATTCTCAAGGAGATCCACTTTTATAATCCGGTGGTCAGTAATCTTCGTAGTCCAAAGTATTTCGTTAGCAATATCAAAATTTCAAAAAAAAAAAAACCAGATCTATCAGCGTTTTCGAACTTTCCGTAATTCTATCGTGTCCGCTTACATATTGCTTCGGTCCGATACATTTCAATGTCCCGTGTCAATCGTTTTGAATATTCGTTTACCGAGATCAATGTTAACAATTCCCAACAATTAAAATATGTCCTTTTTCTATCAATTCATCGAATTCTCCAGTTATTTCGTCTGTAAATTTTCCTACGCTCTGGCTTGGCGATCGGTATACATTACAGATTGTCGTGTCGCTATACTTGCCCATTAACCGAACTGAACTTATCCACGTTCTTTCTTCGATACTTTTTTTTCCGATATTACTTTACATCGTAGGTCCTTATCGATATAAGTCAATGGACCACCTGTTCTGCTATTGGCAGTATCACGTCTGACAACTTCGTAGTTATCCATCTTTATTTCCGCAACGTTTATCTCTTCCGTAACATGGATCTCGGTTAAAGACACTACTTTAGCCTTCAAGTTCGTAACAGTATCCTCTATTTCGTCTTTGTCGTGCAGGAAACCCTGAGCATTCAAAACCAGTATAAATGCTCCAGACTCATACCTTTTACATTTACTTTCATCTACCGCTCTTATATACACCTCACAATTAATATCTGTTGCCTCGTGGTCACAGGCTAAATTTTTCTGTTAATTTCGCACAGTTTATGCAGATTTTTAACATCCCGTTTCTCGGATTTCATAGAAAATAGGAAGTCATTGTAATCACCCCGAAAATGTAACATCGAGTTCTCGCTGGATATCCACGTTTTGATGTCCGGAGAATCACTTCCAATCATTTTCAAATGAACGTCTGTGTGTGTGTGTATGTATGTATGTATGTACGTGCGTGATAAATTTTTTGTCCGACGGTATCTCGAGAACGAGTAGTTAGATTTTGATAAACTTGGTCTTAATCGACGCACCTCTTTCATACTTAGACCTGATTAGATTTTGGCTGTGATTGGTTTAGTAATTTTTGAATAATTTAAAAAACGAAATTTACAAAGATAAAATGAAAATGGTGTTATCTTCGGAACGGATGAACGGATTTGGATGAAAATTGGTATCCGAAGGTGTTTGGGGTCGCTGATCACATATCTGAAGTCACGTTTGCAAAATAAAGATTTCACGTAGTAAATGTGCTCGAAAAAAGAATTAAAACACTCGGGAGTTTGATGAAAATACGAGAACCGACGATTCTCCAAAGATAAAATGTATGACTAGGAAAAAGGTGTGAATATTTTGCGATATCCTGTTTTGTTTAAATTCGTTGTAAGTACTCTACAGTCGCATTTAAGTTTTTTGTTTATATCGAAATATACTAGCTTCGAGCACAAATAATGGGAAGTTCGCTTGTTTCTTTTCACGTATAATCTCAATGATCGTGTCACCCTTTATTGTCTCTATCTCCTTTCGAATCACGTCTGCGGTTGCGTTTTGAACATCATCTTTTTGGCTTTGTACTGTTTTTCCATGTTTTTCATCCTTCTTTCACCCCGTCTATACTATCGATTTTTGCCATTTTGCTTCCTTGCATTTTATCATTCGGCGTTGTTTCTCCTTTGCTTCCTCGTAAATTCTCACCCGTTTTTGTTATTTCAAACGTTGTTATAATTTCTCTAATTTTAACCGTGCATGACACTAAGTGATGATATTTATTGTATACACAGATGAGCACGCACTGCCTCGAATGCAAACAAATGTAAACAAATCGAAAGATCTTGGTCAGCTGATGTGGATAGAGTATGACATTTCGGTGCTTATGTCACACTTACGACACGCAAACATCCATTAACCGTTTTCCGTTTACCGCGGTACAACGATCGTTTTATTTATGTTTTTAAACATTAATATTCCGGCCAGTGGAAGATACCACTTTTGCGTATTCACTGAACTATAGCACTAAATTTTCCGACATTTCTTTCATCAGACAATTACGAGATAAATACTGAGCGATATATCACACGTCTAATCGCTTCTACTCGTGTCTGTAGAAGATAATAAATAAATTAAAAAATAAATCAAAACTGATCGTCAGCTGTTAAATAGGTTCCAAGTTTTTAGCGATATACGGAAGTGCGAAGAAATGTTAATTTCGAATGTACGATTCAGAAGTAGAATCGGGGGATTCTACCAATCTACCATAATTTGGATCATCGTGAGAATTGATTTCATGACGATGCTTTAACGCGGGGGGGGGTAAGATTTGCACTTTCGAAAAATCGAATTTTTTTTCCAAGACGTTCTGGGGCAAACTCTGTCACCGCTTTGTTTTTCAATATTTCCGCATGAAAAAATTACAGCATATTTTTAAAAGTATACTTAATAATGTACAAAAGGTTTGACTGAATTTGCTCAATCCGTATTTTTAAAAAAAATTCACAAACAAAGTGTTTTTTTAATTTTTTACGCTGAACCCCCCCCCCCCCCCCCAAGGGAATTAAATTTTATCAGCACTCTTATTAGATTACTCTATCCAATAAAATACTAATCAATCAAATGAAAAGACTAACGATAGTAATAAATTCACGATTGGAATGGTGAAACTCGAGTCGATTAACGATAAGCTGAATTTTATGGAGTAAATTTCACAACTCAATTTAAGAAAGAAAGTATATTAAAAACTGTCTAGAAGTGCAGCATTTGTTCAATAACAGTTTGATTATAATCTTTTTCTTTTGTGATCTTGCGTTATAGAGGTTTTGTTATGAAATTCGAATCTATGGGGAAAAAATCGTATTAGGTGACTTGTAAAAAATTTTAATTCAACAGAACAATGACCGAAAATTTATTGAAATTGGAGCAGAAACAATAAAAATAAACAGCATTGTGCGCATGCTCTGAAATACTTGATAATCCGATTTAGTTTGTTTACATTCGTGGGCGAAGGAATTTTTCTGTACTAAAATACATAATTTCATTTCACTCAAATCGATTTACTTCATTTTGTCCATGGTATTCATTTGCCGCTTTTCTATCACAAAAAATTATTCAATTGTATTATATTATCAATCATTATAACAATCAAAATCGAATCCAGCATCAATTAAAAGCTGCGTACGATATTTGGATCGAAAATCTTATATTATATTCGACTCGGAAGAAAAACTTGCGGTGAATTAATAAATTAAATATTCAATGCATTTATTTATTTACCCAACTATATCTTGTGTCGAGAAGAATTTTTCTACCGGTGCAATAAAAATCTTTTAACTGGGATTGGCGTACTTGGAACCCTGGAGACAAAAAATAGATTGCTTGTGGCTGTAATATTTTTGAAAAACATCCATTATAGTTGGAAGTAAAAGTAAATTTATTTCCACCGAGTCGTTGATTGAGGATCGTCTCGAAAATAGGAAAAAATTTAGGATACACGTTCATTTCTTTTCCATTGGCATTACACATTGTCGGTGAGTTAATTACATCTCAGTGGAAAGGTTCAAGAATCGATGGAACTTTTTGCCTTTGGCAAAATAAATTTTCATCACTCGAGCGGAAATTATTTTCGAATTGGCCGCATTTATTCTACGTTCTGGTTATGCAATCTATAAATGAAAAAAAATTCACCCAGCGCAATGTTGCCACAGTAGTTTTTTGCGGGATTTTTCTGAACAGCATTTTTTCGAAATTTTACATCTTAATATAATCGCTTTTATCGAATTTAAACCGCTGTTCTTAAAAATAATTCAACAGACTTTTATTACACGTACAATAATCGTGAAAAATGAAACCAAGGATACGGATAAACGAAAACAAATAAACACAAGTCTGTTTATTGAGTGGATTTTATTAATTTTTTTCTAATTTATGTTCGCTTTCTCTGTTTCAGGTAAGGACAAATTTTGTCAATGCAAGGAAACTCATCATTCAAAGTTGCGGCTTTGCCTAATATTGTAAACGTACCGTCACACAGATTTCGATCTAGTTCGACAACTAGTAAGTATAAATTGTGTAACGCTTTTTTTTCACCTCACTTCGTATCTTCGAAGGCATAAAACAATCGATCGAATATTCAGAAAAAATGTGTCATTTCCTTTGATGAAGTAATTTTTTTTTTTTTCTCTCGTTACGTTTTAGTTCAGTCAACATAGGTTTGAATTAAAAATATTTGGAATACGGCTGAATTTTTTGTGTACAAGGGTTTTCAACCCTCAGAAACTGAAATCTGAAGTTATTTTTGAGCCGCAAGCCGGCGTTTCGAGAAAACAGAAGAACTTGAACTTTTTTTTTTTTGCATTTTCTTCAAAAAAACTGCTATCGATGTATAAAAATGACTTGACCATCGTGTGGAGCCGAAAATTTGACATCGTATTATTTCCCCATATGCCAGAAACTAAGTCGGATTACGAAATCAAGCAACAAGGCATTATTTCATTGAAATTCCCCAGATGTCGTCGATAAGTAGAATTTCTTTTTCCTTAATTGGTTAATTCGACGCCGTTTCCGACATAACAAATGAGGACATAATTCGACGTAGAATTTTCCGCTCTACACGATGGTTAAGTAAATTTTCATCTATCTATAGCAATTTTTCAGGAAAACTGACTTCAGTTTCTCAGGGTCGAAAATCGCTGTACACAAAAATGCAGCCATATCCCGAACATCTTATTTTTACCGGACTAGTTTGGTATATATTTGCATTCCCAAATGAGTCTATTGTTCAACATTCATTTCGAGTTCGATAAATTATGACCGAATATTCTAGGAATTGTTTTTTTAGTCAGGTGTTTCAATAGCGGAAAATAAATGAATAATCAAGTAAATATTCCAGCTGATTGAATATGAATATAAGAAAGGAGAAAAAAAAAAAAGTTTAAATCGCAGTAATTCATTTAGGTCGAAACTTTTACTTGTATAATAATTTGCAGCATGCCAACATTGAAATTGAATTCCAGAAGAAAGTTACAGTCGACAGCTAAGCATATGGGTAAAGTTTTTTCATTTTTTTTTTTTTTTTCCCGCCTTCCGGCCATATTTTTCAGGATTTAGAATTTTTCGAAAATTCCGAGTCGAACACAAAATTCTTTGCGTTTTATATTCACTTGACGCCAAATCATCGAAACGAACAAAAAATAAAAGGGGAAAAAAAAACACAAAAAACGAATGAATTACAGGAATCAAAAATATTTGGCTCGAACCTTGAACACCGAAAAACGACCAAGTTCAATATCGAAACAGGTTATACTGGTCGTAAAAAAATTCAATCAACCGACGACGCGATTCGAGCGTGAATTGGAAACAGAAACGCGAAACGAATCGAATGACAAGTCGGTCGCTGTTTTCATTTCTACCGCATATTATAGACAGACAATGTTTTCAATCCTTTCCGCCGGGTATTAAATTCGTCGATTTTAATTTCTTCTTTAATTTCTACTTTCACCATCGCAGATAAATCTCTCTCTCTCTTTTTCTCTCTCTTTCTCTCTATCTCTTTTTCTCTTTTAAGACAGTCGGTACAAACAATATATTAAAATAATCAGCTCTTCATCATACCGATCCAGATGCCAAAATCTTTATCAATCAAAATAAATTCATCGTACCGAATGCGATGGAAATGTTACGATTAAATTTTGGAATATCTTCAGGTATTGTGAAAATGATTTCAGTACCACGAATTCATCGTTCAAAGCTTCAGTTATTAAAGTGAAAATGAAAATCTGAAAACTGTATTTTTTTTATTACTTTCACACGAAAATATATTTATAGTGATTGAAACGTAAGAAAATTGTAATAAATTTATTCTTCACGTGATTTTAAATATACCAGCTTGAAGGTTTCTGTGACGAGTTTTTAATTTTTCGTTTATACCGTATCTGCATTGATTGATTTTCAAGAAATTCGTTAATAACCATCGGATATCCTTTTTTCATTATTGATTCGAGTGAATCTTAGAAATTTTCGGGATTCGATAATACATCCACGATTTCTTAGTTTCGAAAGTGAAAATATCGGTTCGTGTTGCAATTCAATTCGAACTTGAACCTGAAAACTCGAACTTGAAATTTGTATTTTTCGTATGAATATGCATACAAAATCAGAATCGAATTATTTTACACACTGTTACATTATTTCGAAAAAAGAAAAAAAAAACCGTTCCGACACTCTGCGGAATTCTTATTCTCAAACGTACACAATAATTTACGCTCTACCGATATTCATTCTTAGAGGAGCAAAAACATCTAAAACCGTGTTAAACCGAAAGAAACGGGCCAAACAAAAAAAAAAAAAAAACTAATCAAGTAAAATATAATTCCAATTCATATCAACTTTACATAATCACGCTTAACTAACCCATCCAACGATTAACGTGATAAATTCTATTTTCGTTTCTGTTCTTCGCTCAGATGTGAATAATTACAGTCGATAAAACAAGACGGCGATTTTGGGCATTGCACAACGCTTCTGAAAAAGAGAGAAAACAATTTGGGGGAAAAAAAAACAAAAAAAAAAACAAGGATTCCAACTAATTCCGAGCTGTAAATTAATGCTAATGTTACCGACCTCGCTGTTTATGTTTGCGAATGTGATAACAATTCGGCTCGTATATAACGAGGCGTTAGAGCTGCAATCAAGCCGGTACGATAAATAGATTTATTAGCATTCTCGCGGCGACCCGGTTTGGGATTATATAAATGACAACACGAGGTTGGCGTGCGTCGATTGCTCATCCATGTTCGAACTGACCGTTGCGCCGGCTGCGAAAGGGGGACTTTCGTTTTCTTGGTTACAATATCGGCTTGCGCAATCCGTTTGAACGTTGTTTATTGCACGGGATTTAATTGTACCGAAATTATCGAGAAATCGGTTCGCGAAAGAAATTTTTAGACCACTTTCGGTTAACGATTTTTCAAAAAAAAAAAAAAAACACAACAAAAAATCCGCAACAATCTCGAGGACATTTTCAACAAATTTTCACGTCATTCAAGGACATTGAGAGTAGAATATTTTCAGGGCCCAAAAAAAAAAATTCAAGGATATTTTTCAGGACTTTCGAAGGCCAAGCAAAATTCAAGGACATTTTTTTTTTTGTCATTGAACTGTCGGTTAGAAATTTTGTTTCGAATATTCTACCCCAAACAATTGTTACGTTTATTTTTCCGTTTATTCACTCAGAAACGGTAAAAATTCTACTAAGCATTGTTTTTAGACGCAGAAAATCACACGATCGCAGTTCTTTTTTTTTTATTTTTCGTTACAATTACGAATGGCCGATGTCGGCCATTGTTTAAAGAAAATAAGCTGGACACGCTTTTCTTTATAATTTTATTTTGTTGCAGAGGATTTCATCTCGTCATATCGAAGTGGTGAAAAATTTTTATGTCAAAACGATGTTCGCTCATATCGATGCGAAACCCTGAGAACCAAAAAATTTCAACAGAAAGAAAAAACTGTACCGTGTGTCGAATTTAAAAAATTAACTACAGCTCGTTGTTTGTCTTTTTTTTTATTTTTTTTTTATTTTTGTCAACTTTCTGTTAAAACTTGTCCGAACTGAGGCTGTTTATTCATTTTGTTCCGTATAGTCACTTTAAACTCACCTGTTCATTTCAGATCCTGAAAAACCTCTCGCTCGGATTCGGTGATCAAGCTTCTTTCTGTTTGTAAAATTTCTCCAATCTGAATTTTCGAAAACAAACAGAAAGGGAAATTTGAATTAGAAAATAACAGTCCGGTCAAACTCTCTACCGTCTAATAAACAAAGAAACAACAATCCTCAGATCATATAATACGACACATGACTGCCTGCAGCGGACAACTAACGTCATTATAATGCCCGTCTACCGGAGAAATTTCGTTACGTAATCCACGCGCGATAAAAGAAAAATAACGTACATTGCTATATTGCTGTAACAATTTATTCTGAGGGAAGTAAAAAACACTGCTCGGAAAATTGGCAATTCAATTGAAAATCGATGATAACTGTAATAATGGCAATGGATAACAGTAATCGGAATAAATATTGGTTATGGAGGTTGATTGGCCAAAAGTAAATACCTATTTATCAAATTGTTACGTTCGTAATACACGGATAGATATTCTCTTTAAAAAATAACGCAACAGAAAATACCGAAATTATAGACAAAAGCTCAGATATCGATGTTTCGTTTAAAATTGTTTTAAAATAGTCAAAAGTCTGTCAGATTCGTTCGATTTCACTCTACGATAGCTCGTTTTATTCAGAACACTGTTTTGCTACAACGTCACTGAAAGAGATATTCAATTTTGTTTTCAGTAGTTAATTTAATCATGCCATTTCTCGATCGTAAGAAATTTTCGTGCAACGTTGTAGAATTAAATATTCAACGATTCCATCTTGATGGGGGGGGGGGGGGGGGGGGATACCACACTTCTTTAACCGGGTTTGTAGAAAACAGCCTGTTGAATAAAATAAACCGATCGTTGAGTGAGATTGAACGAATCTATTAGATTTTCGATCATATCGACAAACATTTTTATTCGACGTGTGAAACGAAGCGTTCAAAATACAAGCTCTTGTTAATAATCCGATCACTTCGTATTCTCAGATTTTCAGAAAGATCGTAGCAGCTTACGAATATGACAATTTGACAAATACTCAATGATCACAACAGTCTCGTAATAGAATTGATAAAAAGTATCGACATCCATCCGAACCAACTTCTTTAAAAACTGTGATAAAAAATAATTACAAAATTATCAGTCTTCTTTCCACGTATGATTCCGTAGCACTGTTCAATCACTTGTACGTATAAAAAATTTGAGACATTTGCCGCACTGGTTTTCAAATCAATCAAGACCGTTTGTTTTTCGCTGTTTTTTCATCAATCACTGAACATTACTGTCTTCACGGTGAAGCAAAATCGACGGAAAAAATGAATAACGATAAGAAACTAAGAGAAAAGGAAAAAAGAAAAAAACCGACTATAATAACAAAACAAACCAAAAACACTAGAATCACGTGATCGTCGAGCCGCAGATTCATAGACCAGGCAAAGGAGTTCGGAACGGTTCAACTCTTGGAGCGACACTGTCTCGCCTTGGGTTTACAGTCAGCCCGAGAAGCACTCGACGTTGGTTTGCTTCGATAGTGAAAGTGTTTCTCCTCCGGATTACGATGAGTTCACCTGTGCACGTTTACCTTGTCGTCGTTCTCAGCTGCACCTTCACACTTCATCCATGCCGGTGAACATCGTCTTCTACCTATTTGAATATCTTTGGACGAGCGGCTATCGCCTACTTCTCAACTTCTCAACGATTAGGCACGATGATGTGGTAATCCATCCGTCCGTCCACCCCAACAACTCTCTTCTTTCTTCACCCATCGTCGAATTGGCCACCTCGGCACGCGTGCGACGCAGCACGTCGTGATTTTTTGACAGTTGTCGCTTTTATTTTCGAGAGAAAAAAAAAAACAACCGTCGGGTTTGGAACGATACGTTTCACGAAGGTATCAGGTGTTTGTGTGCAGAGAAAGGATTTGTTTAAATCTTTGACTCGACACGATTTTTATTTTTGCTACTAATTTTTTGGTAACAACCACCCGGTTTTTTAGTTCCACATGGTCCCTGATATATTTTATATCGTAAGTCTAAATAAATTACAAAAGTCGGTCATTTATTTATTGCAAAAATATCGCATGTAAACGAATGGGCATTAATCATGAAAATTCGAATGCCAATTTTTACACAAACTTACAGTTTTTACAACATTCTTCTTGTTGCTTTTGTTTGTCTTCCTTGTTGGATCCGCCATTTTGAATTTTCAAATTTCGAGTTCAGATTCGTAATCAGTGACCCCAAAAACCATGCAACATAAAGTTTTATCAAAATCAAACAATCGTTTGAATTCACGTCCGCCATATTGGATCCGCCATTTTGAATTTTCAAATTTCGAGTTCAGATTCGTAATCAGTGACCCCAAAAGCCATGCGACATAAAGTTTTATCAAAATCAAACAATCGTTTGAATTCACGTCCGCCGTATTGGATCCGCCATTTTTAATTTTCAAATTTCGAGTTCAGATTCGTAATCAGTGACCCCAAAAACCCATGTATGCAAAATTTCAAGTCAATTGCATGTGAGGAAAAATGTGTGTACGAAAGGGTTAATTTGCCGAATGTGGCGATCAGATTCCTCACGTCATGATTCAACTCTATATTTCGTGAATTCAACAAGTCCTATATTTTTGTCCTTAACAAACAAATTTGAAGTACAATAAACGAAACTTTGAAAAGAAATTATCGGTACTTGTATTGTGAAATGACGATGTGTTGTGATTTATTTATACCGATCAACGGATTTTCAACACAGTCAAGTCTGAAAATTCGAAATGATGATGTTTTTTTCTTAAATGGTATCGTTATACATATATTGATTTGCCAAATTATAACATCTGTGTTTTGTTGAGGATTTAGCACGTGTATGGTCCAGTCAGACAAGACTCAAAACGACCAAGTCTTGGCGACTAATCTGAGTTCTAATAGGATTCATCAGAAAATTATCTCATGGGTACAGAAAACAATGGAAAACTGTGTATTTTGATCGTAACGTTTCAGTGATTAGTAACCTGAAACGGATTACGATCTGTCATTACTCCCAAATTCGTATCGGTTTTGCGGATTCCATCAACCAGACTTTGTTCGTAAATCAACTGGCTTCGAATCATATAAAACCATTTTGTTGTAAACAATACAGTTGTACCTTATTCAAAATTCATTTCGGGTGATATCAATATAGAGAATCATGTAACCACCGAAATTGAAAAAACGTTTAATACAATTTCGGAACGATTTACAAAAACGAATGATTGATGAAATATATTTTCGTTAATAAATTTTATAAGAAAGTCAACCTTTTAAACTTGAATTTGCGGTTTTCTATTTGCTTTTTCCGTACTGCAGAGAGATTCTTGGGACAAAATTTCATTTGATTCACCACGTAATTTCATGCATCAGGAAGGATTGGATCATTTTTTCCTTGACAGCAACGGAATGAAGTACGTTTCCATTGTTATAAATTTTGCTCGCAGCGTCTTGATGCTCAGATCTACGATTATATTGTTCCTTTCAAGGTTCGTGAAATTAGCCGTGCCGGCTTTGTTATTTTTAATAGCAACGCTTCGTGACCGGCGTGTAATTACCTTGCAAGCATTTTTTGCACACCGAGAATTCTACGTGAAATTTACACACAACAAATCTTCGCCATTTTTAATTACACGAGTCGCCTTTCTCCCGTTCATGTCATCCAAAAATAAAGAGATGTGTCGAAGGGCTGATCACTGAGTTTATTGCCTATACCCCAGATTTCAAGATCTCATGATTTTGAAAGATTTCTAAAGATTTCGAGGAGTTCAAAGACTATAGAAATGTCAGAGAGTTCTGACGATTTCATACGAAGATTTCAGGGGCATCTTGTGATTTTAAGCGTTCAGAGATTTCACAAATTTCATAATGCTTCGTTAGATTTCCATGGATTCCAAAGAATGTTCAAAGATTTCATACAATTTCAAATATCAGAAATTTCAGAGAGCTCAGATGATTTCACGTTAGGATTTCAGGGGCATCTTGTGATTTTAAGCGTTCAGAGATTTTACAAATTTCATGATGTTTCGTTAGATTTCAATGCATTCCAAAGAATGTTCAAAGATTTCATACAATTTCAAAAATCAGAAATTTCAGAGAGTTCTGATGATTTCATACGAAGATTTCAGGGGCATCTTGTGATTTTAAGCGTTCAGAGATTTCACAAATTTCATAATGCTTCGTTAGATTTCCATGGATTCCAAAGAATGTTCAAAGATTTCATACAATTTAAAAAATCAGAAATTTTAGAGAGTTCGGATGATTTCATACAAAGATGTCAGGGGCATGATGTGATTTTAAGCGTTCAGAGATTTCACAAGATTTTATAAGGTCCAAAAGATTTCATAGAATTTTAAGCACTTCAGAAATATAGAAGGCTTGAGATGATTTCATAATAGAATTTCACGGATTACATGTGATTTTAAAGTGTTTAGAGAT